>NW_020897734.1:7686093-8013831 GCF_003984885.1 Neopelma chrysocephalum
AATTCCATCTTCCAACAAGCTGAGTGAGAGGACAGAGCTTGCTTTTCACCAGTATTGGTTGAGGCAGCATTTCATATCAGGTAGAGCTATCTTTTCTATCAGCTCCAGCAAACAATGCTTTGTTTGTTCAGGCATCCCCTAATTAAAAAGCACTGACTATGATGGAAACAGTCAAATGAAACGTGCTCTCAGTGTGTGTTTTCCCAATACATTTGGATTTATCCATCAAACAAATGTCTATTATGATTCCTTATGACCAGCAATTCAGGAATCAGATGTGCTTGCCTGGTTCAGTCTGCAGCCTGTGTGGGGATCAGCATGACAACTGTTGTAAGGAAAAATAAAATCTGACCCTCACAGCATTGCTCAGCAATGTCTGATCTGCTCTGAAGGCATAGATGTAGGTACAGGTACATGAGAACACTCATATATATTAAAGATATTATTTTGGGCTTCTAGGATGCATGTGATTGGCCTTTTGACTGGAACAGATGCACCAAGGTGAGTCTGTGTGTGTATCAATGCTGCATTAATGAGCCTTTAAACTCAGGCTTTGGAGACATGGGAATAAGAAGCTACAGATTATTATCAGTATAATGAAAGGAGGAAAGGCAAAAAAAAGCTGTGTGCCAAAAGAATTCATGTGCTGGAATGTTTGCTTTTCCAGAACAGCACTGTCCCATCTTCTGTCTTTCCAGCATTTGTCTATGACTGATGGTGAGACTCAAAGTCCTCCATCAGTTCTGGTGGAAAAGTCCCAGACACAACAAAAATAGCTGAATTTTACTGATCTTCACCCTTGAATGGCTCCTGTCCACTTCTTTTCTCATGCTTGCATTCTGTACATGGATGAAATGCCTTAGCAGAGGCAAGAGGTTTCTGTGAGGATGAGCAAAGGATTCATTTTTCTGCACGTTTTGTTCCTGCCTTCTCACATTCTCTCTGTATTAAACATATCTTCAGAAAAGTTTGCTCATATTAGAACAACTTTTGTCTCTCAGAGTAACAAGACCTGCATTTAATTTGTCAGTGAAACAGCTAAAAAATAGACACTATTCAACTATTTGGTTTTATTTCTTTCTTGCTCACCTTTGTGTTGTTGAAAACGTGAGATTGTAAAACTGTCTTGTTTCAGACATATAAGATAAACTCTGCATTAGCCAGAGGGAGATAGATACTTTGAAAAGTAAGTAAAAATAGCAAATTAACCACCTGAAAAGTAGAATGGGACAAACATCTAAAGCAAGGAGAAAGATCAAAGCTTGGAATAGAGACTAGAAAAATTCAAGCAGCTCCCTTTGAATGGAGCCCAAAGGATGATACAACCTAGAGCACCCTAACCTAAGTCCTTCTCGTTGCCAACACTTCCCAAAAAAATTAGCAGTAACTGGAATCTGATTGGTAGGGCAAGATTTTGTTTGCTGGTAGCTTGTGATACATGGAATAAATTGTATTTTTTAACCCCACCTTGTGATTTTACAACTTCTTTTCAGTTTTTGCACCAAAACAATTGGTAGGCTTTGTTAATCTTCCTAGGTTTTATTGTTTGCTTTTGTAATTATTCATTAATACACTGGGGTTTCTAAAATTATTGCAAGAAACCCAAGATTTATATACATTATCACCTTGGTATATGTGTGTATCTGTCTATTTTCTGCCTTTCATGTTTCATGGACCTGTAAGTGGGATTGAAATCTGGCTTCTGGTCATGTTCAGTGTACACAGAGCTTGGAATGCTGTCAGGAAACTGCAAAGGAAAGGTTAGCAATTATGTACAACTGGTGATTTTTAGAGGTCTAACAATATAAAATCTGAATGTCTTCTCATAAGGAAAAATTCAGGAATCTCTTTCATTGCACTGAGATTCATCCCATCAACTTTCCAGTTCTGTTTCAAATCAAGGGCCAAGGGAAAACCTTCCATATGTCCTGAAAGAAGTAGTATAATCAGCTCAATGGTACTATTTCTTTCTTTGTTGCTGGAATCAGATCAACTCAGACTGTTCCAAAAACGTGGGAGAGATTTGTGAAAGCTAATTCCAGCTGCAATAATTAAAATTTAACCAATACAAGGAATCCAAAACAAGCTACACTAGTGACTGTACGTCCCCAACCATAGCAGTCTGTGGGGTCCATTTGTAATACTTGACAAAATCAATACATGTAAAGAGAAGGAAAGCAGAAGTTATAAATGTAGAATTCCAGTGAAATAGTTCCATGCATAATTGCTGCCCTATAAATGAACAATAGCAGCTCATATTCTACCTTTTTTAATACAAGTCAGTGTCAGAAGTTGTGTTCTCTGGGCTTGCAAAGATGGAAATTGGATCTAAATTATGGATGTTTTCTACTGACCTATATGGTGAATGATAAAGAATTGTAGAAGTCTCTTGCAACTGTCTGCTCTGCATATATATTTAAAGAGAACTGTATGAATATTCAAAAATGATTGTTTCTCCCATTTCAAAGAATAAAAGAAACAGAGCTGTTCTGCTGTGTCTACATAAAGCATTTCTCCCAAGGTCAGAGGGAGAGGTCAGAGCCAAAATAAGTCACTCCTGAGAGTGATTTGCCAGGTGATCTTTTCTGTGTTTTGAAAGGTCAGAGTCTATGTGGGACAAATTTAATAAACAGATCCCCTAAGTCTTCTATTCAATTTCCCAGGAAACATTCCAGAATGAGAGAATTGGGATTTTTGTTACACTGAAATGCCAATTGTTTTGTGATGTTTTGTCTTATAATTCTGAAGGTGGCTCAGCTCCTGCTGAACCAATGATTGTTATGTTCCTTCTCAAAAAAAAAAAAGTTATCTAAAATGTCTGAAAACTGATATTAGGAATTGTTAAAAGTGGTAGTTTGGATCCCATTTCTGGTTTTCTCTACCAAGCTTGACAAAAGAGGGAATGGTACCAATAAGGAGCATCACATTATTAACCACCTGCTGCACAATCAGCAGCTCAAAGTACTCTGCACTTTTTGAGAAACATTGAATGGACATGCAGAAAATGGCCTGATGAAAGCTGAGAATGTCAGGTCCTTTCTGGGTCATTTTGCTATCAAAGAAAGAATCTTTGAAAAAAGAAAGAGGAAGAACTGAAGTATAATAAAGTATAATACTCAGAAATATCCGTTAAAGTTTTTCATTTTAAGAATTGCTTTAAATAACTCTTAATGATATTTATATTTATAATATTATTTATGTAGTTGTATAAGTTCTCTTAAAAAAGATGATTTTTCATCCTTATATATCTTATTCCCAAAAGTGATCTTACACAACAATATAACAAAATATAATTAAATATAAAATTAAGAGATGGCAGTGAATCATGTTGAAAACAAAAGAGAATTCACAGTTATTACAGCAAACACTACATATACACCCAATCCCACTGACTCTGTGGGCACCAGCTGGACTGTAACTGTGAATGTAGGTTGTTGGTGACAGGACATCACTGGCTACTCTGACTTCTGGTGCAAATTTTTTTTTTTCAATAAATGGCAGCACAATGAAGATGCTGGAGCTCTGTGTACAAACCCCAGACTCAGAGTGTGGATATAATCATTATTTCATTCTTGCTGACTCCAATATTGATCACGTCACTCATTTCAGTGCAGTGGGTTGTGTTTTAAGCTGGTAAATGTAATATCAGCCCCCAGGATGATTACAGCTAAGCACCATTTGCTTTCTATGAAATACAGGGAGTTTTTCTATTACATTTGCCTCTGCCATTCCCAACATGGCTCACCACTGGTTTTGCCTCTCTGTTTATCACAGACTGTTTTTTACCCTACAGGTATTTGTGGACATTTATCATATGAGCCACGGTGTGTACAAACCTGCTGTGGCAACAAGAATAAAGGAAAAGAAGATAATTGACATGGTGCCTCCTGTCCATGTCTGATTAAGTGTGTTCTAACAGGGGGCCATCCAGCCCACGCCTCCCCAGCTCTCTGTGCAGTATCTAGTACAGATCCTTGGGGGTGGAAAAATCGGAACAGAGCAAATATAGCCTGGGAGAGGGAGCAGCTGGAGCCTGCAGACAGTGTGGAGCTTCACTTCAGAGGAGCGAAGCTTGGGCTTGGGACTGAAACCAAAAGGTAACAACTGAAATTATTTTAGTGTTGTTCTTTCAGCAGAAACTTCCCAGAGGCCCCAAACACTTTTTATTCCTTCCCCTGTGCCAGAAGCACCAATTCATTCCCGCATAGGATTCAAATTCTGCAGCTGTTCCCTCAATAACTTTCACAATGCAGTTAGTTATTGCTAATACAAAAAATCTATTGCACACTATAAAGTGGAAATATAATACAATATATTTAGTGGCTGGGTACCTCTATGAAGACTTAAGGAAGCCTTACAGGAACTGTGAAGGATTTGTATGGCAAATTTAAAATTTCCTGATGGCAAAGCATCAAAATAACTTGTTTTATGACATCTGCTTCTTCTTTACAGAGGGAGCAAGAGTTGGTGGAGGAAGGGAAATGAGAGGCAGGATGTAGACCCAGTTTGTACCTGGAAACTCTGATCACTGAGCTCTGCATTGTCCAGGATGGAAGATGCTGCTGCAGGCTCACCTGGGATCCTCCTTGGCTCCTACAACATAAACATCAGCTAAAGATCAATCTGAATATTGAAATGGAAAACATGGAAGATGTGCAGTGTCAGTGTTTTCTTCTTGTTAGCTTCAAAATTTCCTTTAACTGCTTCCAAAATGCTACTTCACTGGGAACTTTAGTAGAAAATATCAGCCCTGTGTATGATAAAGTGTGAGAGGTTCTCTTCCTTTACCTATAAAATTCTTAATGGTAGACAAATAGAAACTTTTTATTGAGAAACCTTAAGTAATACTTTCCATTGCTGTTATTTAAAATGAGATTCTTCGTTCTCATTGAACTCTGCATTATGTTATTTACCTTGATGTAACGCAAAGCAAAACTTCATCTGATAGAGGATGAGGAAAAAAAACTAGATCTGCATCTACAAGTTATGGTCCTAATTATTGCAACAATTCAGGAACTCACCTGATATACCAGGTACTACCATTTAGTTTTTATTTGTTATATTGATGTCAATTTAAAAAGCAAACTCAAGAATTTGTTTGTTGGTTTTTTTTTAAATATGTTGACTTGTAACTACTATGCATCTTGTGTTGTCACATTTGGTTTTTAAAAATTAGCATTTTGATATAAAATAACAAATTAATCACCGTTGGTTCTGTTACAGTCAAAACGTAGCTTGTCTTCATTTATTAATTGAATATGGGCTGTATTTAGTGGTGTCATGGTTTAACCCCAGCAGCTGCTCACCCATTATCTCATCTACATGTTCTGTGAGTTCCTCAAGTGTCCTGGGCCCATCACGCTATAAAAAACCAGCACCAGTGGAAATAAAAGTTTTGAATCCAGAATCTTGATGTATTTGACAGTTTTATGCTTGTTGTCAACCTCTTTTTGTTCTTTAATGAGTCCATATATTGTCATATATTCTTCATCTTCCCGTAAGGGAAAACCAGAAGCAATTATAACTTAATAACCTTCTCTATGCTAAGGATGTGTGGTGACAGATAATGAAGTCCAATATACCCATCTGATTACAAGTTGCTCTTTAGATGTGGGACAAATAACTACAAGATGGCAATGTCAGAGCAAGGAACACTTACACAATGAAATATTAATGAAAATACATTGCACTTATGTCTCAATGACATCTAAATGGGAATCAGTTATCAGATCTTGAGTGTTTGCAACAAATTTCTACTCTGTAAAAAAATAAAATATAATCCAATGAACTTTAAAAATGTCAGCCAGCAGGGCTTTCAGATACATAATTTACTAGTTTGTCGGCTTCCTATAAATGGATAATAATAAACTCCTAGCTAAAAGCAAGCTCATAAATGCTGAATCAAATATGTGAAGAACACCATCTAATGAAAGATGTGGGGCTGTATGGTGGTAATTTTCTTCTAAGGAGAAAACGTAGTCTTGGTGTTAAAAATGTGACTGGAAATCTTGACATCCTGCTGGTGCAGAGCAAGGTTTTCACAGGGAAGGATCTGTGCCACTTAGTTTCTATATTCCTACAGCAATGCAGGAGCAACACTGCTGGAATTGCAGCTTAAATTTGATGGACTGCCACATGCAATATATTTTCATATAGTTAGACTCACCCCTTTGATACAATCTCATCCTTATTTATTTAAACACATGAAAAATAGACTTATATTAATCAGAGAGCAGAATGAAGTAATTTCTCATAGGGAAGTTTTAATCTTAATCAAAAATTGACCTATGTGTTATATTTTAAAAAGGCATATATTATTGAATGGTATTAATAGAACCTTTAATGTTAAAATATTTGATACCAGCCAAAATTAGATTCTATTTTAAGCCAGTACTCCAGGTTGAATGACGATAAAAGCCTCTCATTTCTTGGTTTGATTTTAATAGCAGGCAGAGTGGAGTTGAAAGGCTCTGTTCTGCTGATCAGTGCTCTTCATGCTGCCTGACACTTTGGTCTCATCTTTGTGGAACACCATCTCCTTTGCTGGGTACATTATACTAAATCAGTAGGTGTGAGTTGACCTGGGCAGACCAGCGAATGGAAAAAAAACTTAGAAGTGTCTCGGGTCATGAAGGCTGTTAAATCTTTCATTTGGATAAATTTGTCTGAGGCTATAACACACCATTACATGGTGTCCTGCCACAGTGGATTAGGGTTGCACACTGGAGCTGCCACATAACCAACGCCCTTCACAGGCTGAGGGTTGGGAGCACCCACTCGAGCTCTGAACAACTCCTTTGGAAGGAATCCTAGATTTTTATGGAGAGATTTACACCCTGATCTCCTCTGGATGGGGTTTCAGTGCATGGCTTAGGAATGGGTACTCAGAGCCACACTGTGGGACGTTTCTGTACAGTTTGAGTTCAGTTGGAAGAGATTTAGGAATTCTTTCCTCAGATGTTTATATTGCATCATAACAAGAAAAATCAAAAATACGAACTGTTTGCAACAGAAGCATTTAAGTAAATTGCATTTGTGTAGAATAAATCAAGAAACTGTAAAACCAATTGACAATTATCAATTTTGCAGGTTTATATTTCAGAAAAATAAGTCTTAAAGCTTAGACATTTAGTCTTCTGTTAAAAAAGGACCTGTTTTAATTAAGCACTGTTATAAGAATGATTTAATTGGATTTCTTTTCTGTTCATATTAAAATCTATGTCATAAGAATGAGCTTACAGCATTGTGGAATATTAATGTGGGATATATGCTTATTCACACTACCTAGTATCATGGTAGGCCTTATATCCAAAAAATAATTTTTGAGTTAATCTTTTCCCACTATAGGAAAATATTCTTGGAGTAGGCATGAAAACCTTCCAACTTACCTATCCTAGCTTTTTATTTTTTAATTATTCTAGTATGTAGCAGTGTGCTAGATATCTTACCTAGTGATACACACCTGGGTGACCCTGGGTTGGACAAGATGATCTCCACAGGTCCCTTCCAACCTCAAACTTTACACGAGTCTGTGACATCCACTGTCCACCTGCAATGCTGGATCATGTGCTACAGAGTGATCCATGTAAAGCCATGCAGGATAAAGTACAAGATGAGTTGTACTTTTGGAGATGAGCTCCCTGTCCTGACCACAGCACCCAGTGCTTTCTGATGCTGAGCTACATGGTACCATTAACACACTTCAAGATAAATTCCTTAACTCCCTGTTTTACTTTGTGAAATGATGAATTGTCAAGTATATCTTTCTAATGTGGTATAAGTAAGTTTTCAGAAGGCATCTAGATCTGCTTCTTTGCCATGGTTCATTTATTTCTGAGTGGAAAACAAAAGAAAGGTGTTTTTGTAGGCATCATTAGGCAACTCATCCTGTTCCCCACCAAGATCCCCACGGTTTACCCACAGCTTTATTGATTCCTCTGAACTGTCTCATACACTGTACACAGCCAGTCAATAGGGTGATGATGACAATCAATAGGAAGTATAATAAAATAATAAACTTGACTGAGAACAGCAGCGATACAGTTAGACCTTAGAATTTAACCTGTGAACTACATTTACATTGGGCAGGCCCTTTCTTTGTTAAAGCTTAACTCTGGGGGGTTTGGGACTGGTTTTATATTGTCACTAAGAAGAAGCAATGCATACAATTAATCTTATGTAAAACATGTTAGTGGAATGATGTTGTGAAAATAGCTATTCCTAGGATGTGCATGCTGCAGTTCCTGTGCTGAGCTCTAACCAATGGCTCTAAAATCCAAACATTTCAATTCCATTAAAGAATTATCTGTGTGCAAGATGTTCTAAGTGATAATATAAGCAGCAACACATCTAGGATTGTATTTAGTCTTTGCTCTTGTATAATGTAAATTAGTTCAGTTAGTCTTTGACAAATGACTCACTAAAAGTAATTATTGCAGGTGGACACACGACTAAAAGTGAACCAAAATCTGCATCTCTTTTTCATGCACTATAAAGCCCTGTAAAACACAGCTTACATTAGATATAGTAACAACTCTTCTCTAGAGTAGTATTTAGGTATTTAGAATCGTAAAATCATAGAATGGCCTGGGTCATAAAGGATCTGAAAGATCATCTGATTCCACCCACTGCCACGGGCAGGGACATTTTCCACTAGCCCAGGTTGCTCCAAGCCCTGTCCAACCTGGCCTTGGACACATCTAGGGATGGGGGAGCCACAGCTTCTCTGGGCAACCTGTGCCAGGGCTGCCCACCCTTTAAAATGGTGGGCTTCAAAGAATTTCTTAAAGACTGTAAATAATTTCTTCCTAATATCTAATGTAAACATACTCTCTTTCAGTTTGAAGTAATTTGCCTACCAATAATAATATTTCAGATATTTTAATGTAATTTATGTATTTAAAAGTACTGTACAGCCTCCCAGCCTCTCAGGGAAGGACTGCTGTGTGTTGCAAAGGTGCACAGAACATGACAGCGACTGCTCCCAGTTGGCTTCCACAGAGGGGACAAGACAGGAGAAGCCAGAGCTGTTGTTTTGAGTAACACATTATGGAACACATTCAATATTAAGATGTTTTCTTCTGTTACTGTGTTGTATCCTTCCTTTTCCTTCCCCTGGCCTCCTGCTCTCTGAACTTCAGCACACAGGAACACTTCCCAGCTCCTGACTAAAGGTTTCAGCTGCCTCCCAGCACTGCCCTGGGAGGAGACCCAAATTTGGGCCAAATTTCAGACTTGAACATATTGTTGTTTTTTTGGCATGATGCACAGAGACCTATGGGCTTCAAGGAAAGGGGAGTAGGCTGCAGCCACCCCCAGGTGATTGGGATCCTGGATCAGAGGGTGTGCCCAGGAGCCTGTTGCCTCTTTAAAAATGCAGTTGAGGGGTGGCAGCAGCTGCTCTCAGTGCTGCTCCACCAGTGGGGACCTGCACCAGCCTCTGAAGGTCAGGGAGCAGCGTGCAAAGGTCAGTGAAGCCATTATGTTTCCATGGATTAAATAGCTTTTCCTCACACATATATGAATCTATAGTGAATTCCCCTGCAGCCTTAGATGCCAGTAATTATTGACTATGGGGTGGTACAGCTGTGGTTTTACTGCATCATTAGAGCAACTTCCACTCTGGTGCATCCAGAGATGTCTCCAGTCATGTCCCAGGGTACCTGTGCTGGAAGATACATTGTGTGATTTCTTGTTTTCTTAGAGGGAAAATGTTTTGTGCATCTTTAATATTTTCATTCTCACGTTAGTTCCAAGCAGCTTAACATTCGGTGTTTAGGGTTTTTTCTTTTCTGTGGGTGGAGAGCAGAGGGTGTTAATGTAGCTCATCATCCATGCAAAATTCTCCTCTCCAGCAGCCTGTGGTTCCTCAGTCCCTGCAGGGTGGGTGTATCTGTACATATGTACAAACACCTATGCATACAGCAGGAATCACTTCTCTCATCACTGAAATGCAGCTCTTAGATGAGATGTGGTGGCTCCCAGGGAGTGGACAGAAATATTGGATGAGTGGAAAGGGGAATTAAAAAGAGAACACAAGCCCTGAGCAGAAGGTTTTAGCTGGGATATACAGCAATGGCCTGTATTGGCTTTGCCTGAAATACATGAGCTCCATATACCACTGCTGGCAGCAATGGCAGTGAATATTTAACACAAGTCAACTTTTACACTTCCATGTTTCATATTCAATATATCTTTCTAAGTGTGTTATTCATCGTGCCCAAAGTGATATAAACAAATCCTGCTCTGCAGGCTGCTGTTTACTCTCCAAGTGGCATTTTAAGAGCAAACCTCCCTTCCATGACATAACACAGTGACAAATTACAGCTAATACTTCTACATCCAAGAGGAGGGGAACACAGCAGTGCTAAGGATTTATACAGTGGAGAGCTGTATAGCATATGTAACTGCCTGGCATTTTTAGTGTCCTGCCTTGATTTTGAGACAGCTTTGGTAATACATAACCTACCTGCTTTGTCCTTGACTATTTAAAGGTTTGATTATTTTTTTCTTGTTTGCTGTATTTCTTTTATAAACCCAAGGAAACCTCAAAAGATATATTTGTAATACATCATAAGACATCTTTATGCAATCTCAAAGAACATACTTAGGTAAGGAGGGGGAAGTGGAAAATATGAATGGGAAGAAAGACAATAAAAGATATTTAATAATAATCAGATATGTTTCTTCAAAAACTTTCAAGAGTCCATATGTTAACATAAGACATTTCACTCATTTGACAATTTTTGTGTTCCTCTGAGACTGCCTTTCCAAGGCATTGAATTGTGCTAATTTAATTTTTCTATTGCTCCTCATCAGATTTGTTCTTCATCCCAGCATAGTAGCAGCAGATATTCAAGGAAATAAGTGATGTCACAGAAAACCAAAAGAAATTATGTCTTGAAAAAAGAGTCTGGTTCTACTTAAGTGCAGTCTTTCTGATAAAGTGCAGCTGAGGAGGACTCTGATAATAATCACAATAAGATCAGCTGATGCATTTGCAAAATAAAAATGACCTGCTATTTGTGAGGACTAAGGAGTATCAAAAGCTGACAGGACAAAATCAAGCTTCACAGGGGGGCTGCTAACTTGTTCCTCTGGCTTCCCTCAGCCCCACTGGCTTAAAACTTCAAACAAATAAGAAACAACAGACTTCTAATGCTCTACTTACCTTTTAAACGAGTCTGTCCTCAACAGCACGTGCCTTCTGTCCCTCAGAAATACAGTGTAATGTGAGGAGCATCCTGTGCATTTAGGCAGAGTCAGGTTTGAATTGTGAGATCTGGGTTTGTGGGAAGCTTTCCTTGCTTCTCCAGGATCCAGGTATTTCTGCTGGTAGCTATTTTCTGTTTTGTTTTGTTGAGATTTTTTTAGAGTTTGATAAGAAACCATCTGTCAAACTCAGTTTAAATGTTATTGTTAGGCAAGTGCAAGTGAGGAGTCATCAAAGATGGTGTGTGGTCAATACTTTAACTGTGGAAAGACTTAAGGAATCCACCTTTTCCCAGTGGTGATTATAGTTTGAAGCCAGCAGTGAGTTCTGAGGTGTCCATGCCATCATTCACCATGTCTGGCTCTGTGACACTGAATTAAGGCTTTCTCTGCATTTCTTGATATGTACTATAAATATAATTCAAAAAGTGAACACCTCAGCTTGTAAACTTTCCTGTGTTCTTCTGAGAGTTTTTGAGATGAGTTTGCTTATCTTTGCCTGCCTGACCCAAAATAACAAACAAAACCTAAACCCATGCAAGACTGAAAGGAAAAAAATACAGCCCAAGTAATTCTTCTCATTAAAATCAACTTTTAGTTGAAGATATTGGAAAAAAGTAATTAAAGCACATTTCTGCTTATGATTCTTGCCCAGATACAGCCTGTTTCAGCAATAAGCTTTTTTTCATGTTTAACAAGCTATTTTAGGAGATAAGAATGATTATGAGTTTTCTCTGTTGATAGAAATTACAATTAAGTATTGAAATCCTTTTCCAATATGGCATTGCCCTGGAACAGTTACCTGCTTTGACTTGAAACAGTACTTTTTCTCTCTTTTTTTCCCCTTCTTCTTTACTTCTGAAAGGCTGAAGAGCTTTGAAATCTGTGGGGTTTTCTTTTTTTCTCCCCCAAGAAGCCATTCCTTTAATGACATGTTTGAAAACACGAGGTGGTTTTTTTCAGTGCTGTGCAGTTAATCTGTTATTTGAATGTCTAACAGGCTTTTATGCCTGGCAAACACTACACTGAATTAGAAGGACACTTTGGATAGTCAAAATGTTCTCTTCAATTTCATATAAATATTTCTTTCAATGTTGAAAGTAAACAAATAAACACATAAAAATAAGTCTTCCTTGGATGAGGAAGTAACCCTTTCCCTGCATTTTTTACTAGATTCATCTCATTTAAATTTGCACAGGGAGTTTCTATAAGCTTTATACTCTTCTGGAATTATTTTTTTAGAAAGTTGCTAAGCTTTCTGTTAAATCAAACTGAGCTTCCTTAAGTGAAATTTTTAGGAGGACCATCTTGCAAAGCAAGGATTTTTAACCCCAAGAATTTGGAGAACTGCACAGAATCTGTCTTGTGGAATGATTTTTCTTTAGAAAGAACCATTACAAATTCATCTGGATTTTTCCAATGGTGATAGCCTGTTTCCATCCCATGGAAATGATGGCATCCTATGATGAAATCCCATTTTTGAAGTTCTAAATAACTTCAATTAAATCTTGCTGTTGTGACTGTTATTTGAAAAAGCCAAACATCAGTTGAAGAAACAGGACACTGGTGCCATATTACATCAAAATATAAAAGGGCATGAGAAGAAATCTGTAGAATTTGTCAATATGCCTCTGCACATACCCAATTCATGGGTTTGTTTCCAGAAGTATTTAATTTTACTTGCCTGTGGATTACCAGTTAACTGTGGATTTCCCTTCTCACATTACTTTAACTTTGGTAGAGTTTTTAAAAAACAGAAAAATGAGAAATTAATGTGGAAGCCAGACTAGAACTTTTAAAGTTTGCTACTGAGATGCAAAATATTTGAGTAAATTTTACTTCAGAGCTTAATGAGCAGGAATTGGCATCACAGAAGCAAACACCTGCATCATTTGTGTGAAATATATAACCTGTTTTACTGGCACAATATTGATTGACAGAACTCACCAGGACCCCTTGCTGTCTGGGTCTATGAACAGAGAACTCTAGTTCCTTAGAGTTGTTTATTCAGGGAGTTGGATGAACATCAAGCACTGTTAAGATCACGTTTAGTCACTGTGGATTGCACACTAAAGCCTCTGGAAAGTTTTTATTATTTAACCTGGAATAAGAATGCAACTTTGCTCATATGTGAGAAGGGAAAAATCAGGAAGAAACAAACAGCTCTGTGAGGTTTGTTTTTAAAGGGCTCCTTAGAAGAGATTTTTCAATTAAGGTGAAAATGTTGTGTACATCTCCTTTTGAAGCTGAATATACTTCAGGTCATTGAAGATTTCCAGCATTTTTAAGCACCTGCTGCTGCTGATTACTGATGAAGATGTTGGCTAAACAAACCTGCACACCAGAGCCCTCTGACAGGAGACAGACTAACTCCCTACCAGGGCTGTAATGAGTGATTTATTTGTTCCCTTCTCCCTGGGCTTCCCCGTCATTACATGTTCATTAAGTAATAATTGTCATTGATCGACAGGCCTGGGGCTGGAGGATGGTAAAACAAACAGGGCTGTTTAACCTTCACTGGGTAGAGCAAGTGCATGCCACAACCAATAAGGCAGATTAATGAGAGGAATTAAACTAAGGATATTTATATTATGGACCACTTCCTTTCTTTTAGTCTTATTTATGATTAGGGACAACTGTGTGACACCTTAGACCTTCAGAAATAAAAGTATAACCATATAAAATCAAACTGTGGCCCAAAACTGTGCTTTTCAACTGCTTCTGACTGTCAACAGCAGCTGGTTATAATAATTTAATTGTTTGGTGGTTTTCAGATGGTTTTCATAAATAGTGTGTAGATCAGTTGAAGTAACAGGACAAGAGTGTATCACAAATAAGATTCAAAGTCAAATCAGGCTTTGACTTGTGGGTAAGTCCCTGTATAAACAAATATTTAAAAGCTTTAAAAGACCTAACCTTGTATCAGATGGAGATGTTTAAAATTATGATTTTATTGTACTCATTATTATACTGTGTTATGTGTTTTGAGCACAGGTAATGTCTCCTTTTCACTGTGGTCCCAGGCCTCCTGCAATCAATCTCTTATTAAAAAGGAAATGCTTTGTGTTGATTTTTACATACTGAAAGGTCAGGATAACACTCAATGAGAACAAAAGATGGAGGAAAGTGGGAAACAGGAGAGGGTTAATGATATATACTGATTGCAGAAACTTTATAATTTCAGAAAACATTGTCCTATGACAGTGCTTTCAAAATACAGCTCTAATTATTATGCTGGGTAAGAAAACTACCTTAGGGTAGATTCTGCCAGTGCTTTCCCATTGATTGCTGCAGAAATCTAATACTGGAGTATTTCTCTGCCACTGCTGCCAGGGCTGGCTCAGAATATCTACTGTAACTGCTTGGAATTCAGCAGCAGTATGAACTCTGAAGCAAAAGTTTCTAGTCTGCATCTCAATCCCAAAACAGTGTCGATGAAAAACTGGATAATTACTTTCAAGTCACAAGGATGGTAAATAAAAAATAATTGTTTGACTTTTTTGAACACATTCCTGCTTATTTTTAATCCCTTTCAAACCAAAAGGCAAAACTATAAATATGTCCATTGTACCCCAGGTAGAAAAGGAGTTTAGCCCAGCCCACCCTCATCTGAATTTGTCTGAACATGAGCTGAATGTGAGCAAAGAGCAAGATTATTTGAAATACTGTGTGATGTGCTCCCTATCACATAAAATATTATTCTTGGCTTACTGAGAGTTACAGGAATAGATGTTTATTTGGAAGGGATAATAAATACAACACACCACCCCTTTCTTTTAGAGACACCAGAATTTTAGGGAAAATAGGACAGAGAATTAAATCATTAATAATGACACAGGAACCACATGAGCACCTTGCAGAGAGGAGAAACAGAAAAGCACTTAAAGTAAAGAAGTTTAGCCTGCAGAAGAAAATAAAGTGTAATTTTTGATGGAACATCTGAATAAACAATAAGATTAAGACCCATCTAAATCCCATATAAGTTTATTGTCAGGATGGCAGGAACAGATCAAATCTGAGGAAGCTCATAAATATACCAGAGGAACATGATAAAATAGAATGGCCAAAAGAATAAAAAACCATTATTTGGGTACATTTTTTTCCATTAAGAGAAATAAATTGTGTTTTCTTTAATGAATTTTAACCTGTGCTCACTGGGAAGGAATAAGAGGGACAACATTATCTTCAAATATTCAGAGATAAACTGAGTTTATCTCAGGTTTCTAGTCTCTTGTGGAAAATACACATTTGCAATTAGCTATAAAATATTTGTTCTTGTCGTAGCTGTTATTAAGCTATAGAGTTTTCCAATAGAAGAATAGGGATATTAAATTATGGATATTTATAACTGATAGCTTAATAATTTTTTTTAGAAAAATTAAAACCATGTAGGAGCAGAGATGAGGAAACATTCAGAATTTTCTGAGGGAAAGAAAAATAGAATAAGGTCTATCTTGTGTATATGAACTTTAGATAAGAACAACGTTTAAAGTTTCAGACAGTTAAAATGCTACATTATTTTTGCAGAATTTGCTCTTATTAATTTAGAAGCTGAACACATGGAAATTAAACAGAGAAAAACTTCTATCCACATATTTTTCTAATAAATTAGTTATAAATACTAAAAATAAACATAAATACTACCAAAATACTGTTCCTGGATTTGAATGAGCAAAAGCAGCCATTTCTGTTTTTTCATTTACATTATCACATCTGTAACAGTTTGCAAACTCAACTTCTTTGGATTCAATTATTTATGAGCCTTTAATGAGTGTTTTATAGAAGGTAAAAATCCTCCCTTTGTTTTCAGTTTCACTGAAGAGATTAAAATAATTAAGTAGTGATTAGACTTGCATTGACCTTTCCTAACAAACCTGTTTATAAAACTGCCAAACTTCAAAACTTTTTTCCTTTCCTGGAAACAACTTATTATTCTGCTGGAGGGCACCAAGGGGCACAAATTGGCCTGGGACAGGTCAGAACTCTTCTCTGCCCCCTTCTTTACCTACGTAGCAAATAATTAATTATTCTGAAGACACAAGTGATAACTTACCTCTAGGACAATGTTGTCCTTGGACTTTAGTAATATCTCATTTTCTTTAAATGCCTCAAACAAAGGGCTCTGATAAAATTCATCTTTTAATTGTAGTGTCTTGCTGAAACGTTGTAATATGGAACGTTATGTTAAAAACTCTTACAGCATCTTTTACCTGTCTTTTCCAGGATAGGCAAAAGCTCTACATTTAACGATTACTTACAAGCCATAATTGCCTTTTTTTCTATTTGCACATTTGTTATATAAATACTTAATCTATTAGTTAGTTTGATTTGGTTGTTACCCATTGATTACCTAAGTTAAGGTAAAAAATTAAGACTGGATTTTTTTAATGTTATCTTGAGAATTATTGGGTGATCCTGAGCCTGTGAAGAACTGATGTTGTTAAATAAGATTCTGGAGTGCCTTTCTTCTGAGTAATGTTTCATTCCCCTTTATACAGTTTTGACTTCTCAGTGCAGTGGGTGGTACTGTCACCACACTGACTTGTTTATTTATGGAAACACAAAGCAGATCCATGCCTGTGACCTAAGGAGGTAGAAAGCCTTGGCACATCCAGGGGAAGAAAAGCCAATTCAAATTTCTATTCCAAATCCATTTTCACCCAGGCATTCCAAGTGTGTTCACACAGGTGAGATGCCAGAGCTGGTGTAAGGGCTCCATCCCTGTCATCTTTACCTGTTCCTGTGCCAAGGATCAGCTGAGCAGCCTTCCAAGGAAAGGTTTACTGTCACAAGTGACTTAACTCAAGCCTTGGGATTATTTTAGTTGTAGTCAGAGTATTGTCTACTTTTTACACTTCCCAGAGTGGCCAGAGAATGACACAAACTAAGCAGGATTTATGCACTTGTGATGTGAGCTGTGCTCTCTCTCTGCCTCTTCAGGATCACCAGAAACATGTCAGCACTTGATATTTGTTGCTGCACTGCTTTCACTTTGAATTGCCTACATTGAAGGCATGTTTTATAAATATGATTATTCAAAACAAAACCCCTGAACTTCAGATGTTTTGGATCAACCATGATTTTATCTATTTTTTGACACTGTTTCCTTGGTTACGTGATATCAAAGTCAATTCATTTTAAACACAGATATGTCCCTGAATATCTTTCAAAAAATATGTTGGCATAGTAAGTCCACTAAACCTTACTGCACAGTTTTTTGTCTAATGAGGTTACTTCTGCATGATATTGCTATTATTTCTTTTGGGAAAATACGGAGAACAAATTCAGTAAGTGCAGTTCAGAGCCCTGTTCCTCGGGTGCAGCATTATTAAGGATAGTAAAGAATGGGAAGATATGGATGAAGGGAAGAAGTCCACAGAATCTACAGCTGTGTGTTTGCTGTTGACCTGTTTTTTCTGAAGAAAATAATCTGGCTCTTCCCCCTAAAATCTTACCTGAGAAGGTACTGGAGTGGTGTAGACACCTGACTACTTGGACTGGAGGCCAAAGTGCTGTGTACTAAAGCTGCAGAGCTGCTTTAAACTCTGAAATGAAGTTTTACAGAAAGAGATAAAAATGCCAAAGCTGGCAAGGTATGTAGACAGGAAAAAAAAAAGCACAGTTAAATGAAGTATTTGGCAATACCCTATGTAAGAGAACAGTAGATGACCTATTATGACTGACAGCATGGCCACAAGGAATCCCTGTAGAGGCAGATATTGAAGAAGCTTTGTACTGTATTTCTCTTTTAAAAGTGCTTTCATAATTACAGCACACACTGAATTATTGCTTTTCTATTATTTATAACCCAAAATATTACTATAACAATATCATAGTCATATTAATAACCTTGTCTGAGATTTGATCTGTAATTGAGAATAGACTTTTGTATTTGATACATATTTAATACAGAACCAAACTTTTCTGATTAAAGGCAAATGATTACTTACTATTTATTTTAGGCCAGCAGCTCTGCCATGTTATTCAGTTTCCAAAGATGCATTGTTGGATGGTTCTTTCTGCACAATATATTGTCAAGAAACGATGGTGATGGTGTTAATGTGGCCACAATTAACTTGTCACTATTTCAGGATTGAGTTTTATTTTTCATTTATATATTTTCATTTGTTCTCACACTCTCAGCAATGCATTTTAAAAAATAATTCTGTAATTCAGAATTAAAAAAAATAATCTTGACTTTGCCATAGCAAGAGTAAGTGCCAGATGAGATGGTTGAGCTCAGAATCTCTCATATTCAAAGGCAAATTCCTATTTCACATCCTGCTAGGGAAGTAGACAGTTCCTTTGAGAGACCATTTTAGTTCAATACACGCACTTTATAAGAATTGATTTTCATTTCACATGTAACAGTGTCATTCACTGATGAAATGCTAAAGCTCTAAGCTGTGAGGACTGTTTTAGTTTGTTTTTTTCCAAAATGAGCACATTCTCTTATTTAATGATTAGTAGGATGAGTCACTCAATTCCAACTTTTAGTTAAAGACTCCAAAGCTACATCTCTGTACCAGTCCAGCACCTCTCTAAAAAAATAATAGGAGAAAAAATCTGAATTATAAACAGAGCTTCATCTCCCCTTCAGAAGGAAAATGAATGTGCCTCAGAAGTTCAGTAACCACAGGAAAAAGCATGGCTAACACTTCTGTATCATGCCAGCTTCCCTGAATCTACCTCAAGAAAACTGAGGCAAGCAGTGATACCTTCAGGACACAATTGGACTTAAACATAAAGCAAAACCATCAGACTTCCCAGTTAAGAGCATCTGACATTCCTGTTGGAGATCTCAAGATAACAGTAGGCAAGAACCCAGTTCCTGCTTGAAGAGAAATGAGTTGGTCTCTCAGTGAGTTCTGGATGTAAAAAGGAAAAGCACTTATCTCTAACTTATCTCTCACAGTTACACTTGAGTGAGAGATAACACACATTAAGTGCTGTGAGTACCTGATGCTTCCAAGAGGGTTTACAGTGAGTGTTGTAGCAATTAAACAAACACCACTTCTGCAGATTCACACATGACCCTGTGATTTTGGAATTGCCGTTCTGAAATAACCTATGATTGTTAAGAATATATGCTAAACCAATCTCATTCAAATGGAAATTTGACCTTATGTAGAGTTCTCTATGTTCCTTAAGGGTATTGTGACTGTTGAAGTTGCCTTTAGGACAGTTTTGCATATTTTTGTGCAGTACTTTTAACACAGGAATACAGGGTTTTTCCCCTAAGTCTGTGCAGTAATAAAAAGATTATTTTAATTAGTGTAAGGTCAGTTTAGCCTAATGTTTCTTCAGTTTTTAATATCTCTGCTAATAGTTACTGGGGGAAAAAAGTGAGGAAAATGATGAAATTATAGGAAATGAATAAGAAATAGTACAAGTTTGTTAATTATGAGTTGAGGCTTATGCTCTCTACTCCCTCTCCTCAGCAGAGGGGCATCCAGTTTTTCCCACGTTCTTATTCCCTTGATGATTCCCTTTCTGAAGAAGGCAGGCTAAAAGTTTAAGAAAAACATAATTGAAAATTCACCATTACATTTCTTTTATTGTAAGGATACTTTTTTTGACCAACTGCTCATGAATTCATTGATAAGAGTAGTAAAAAAGAATCCTTTTCATATGTACATCTAATCTTCAATAATATAAGCCATCATATCTGGTTGTGAAGTCTTCAGTCTTTTGGTTTTGTACCATCGTTTAAATATCAACAATCTCTGACCAGAACTACCAGAACCTTCCATAATGATGAGAGTGTGAAAGATGAGCTGGAGGGAGCATCTCTTTGGTGTGCTGGAGCTTTATTGCAGCGACTGCTGGTTCAAGCAGAAGCTGTTCTGAGTGGAGAATTTCCCCCAACAGACGTGGGTGGTAAATGCCCTTGAATCTGTGAACTCGAAATTTCTCTCGACTTCCTCAGAGATCCCAAATAAATGCAGGCCATTTGTCAGCCCTCTCAAATCTGTTTGATGGCAAGGCTCAGGCCTGGCTCTCAGGTGTCTTTACTGCTTTAGCTCTGTTAATGCAGCTGCTCCTTCACAACCCACAAAGACTGAAATGAAGCCTTTTGTGTTACAGAGCTGGTGCTCTGGGTACTTAGCACTGCGTTTTCAAAAGATTTCTTGGAATGTGTCCCATCTTTCTCATCTTCTACGACACTTTTGAGTTAGGATTTGTTTTCATTCCTACCTGAGCAATGTGCAAATATTTTTGCTCATAGCATTGACTTGTGTTTCTCTGGGCTGATGGTTGGCAGAGCAGATTGCAGCCAGTGATACCACAGTGTCTATCTGCTCACCTTATTTCTATGCTACAAACACAGACGTCTTCCTTGTGTAATCCTTTTTAATAATGAACTCCTGAAAAAATTGCATTTCACTGAGCCTTTCTGAGCCATGTCCCATTTTGGTTCAGCTCAGGGAAGACTTCTTCCAGTGCAAATCTTCCATTAGTAGTCATGAAAGTCAACTACTACTGAATTTCCGCAGCTCAGTCATTCTATCTGGGTCTGAATTTTTCTTTGACACTAAAGGGAATTCTGAATTTTTAGATTTGTGAACTTTTACCTCCCACGTGCGAAGGCAGTTACTCCAGACAGCACATGGCATTGCACCTCAGGAGGTTTAAACTGTGGATTCATTGCCATGTAAATGCTGGGGTACAGGTAAGGATTTATGAAGACACTTAGCATTCAACAGAAGGGTCTAAAAACACAGAGGGCTGTTTTCACATTGTGAGTAAACCTTTGGTATGTTAATTTTAGATACGCAAGTGATAAAATTGTGATCTGCTTTCTCCCCATGGGACAGAGCCATAATATATAATTCTGTCAGAACAACATGTGTAAATGAGGTCATTTAAACTTCAAGGGTGCTCAGGCACTTTGATATGAGTTTTCACACTATACCAAGTGAAACTTAGCTAAGATTTTTTTTTTCCAACACTGGAAGCAAGTTTAGTAGCAATTCCAATTGGAACTACCACTGACAGTATCTGAAATTTTGGGCTGCAAAATAAAAATCAGACTAGTGGAAAGGAAATTTTAATCAAAGAACAGACCTTTTCCATCAGGAAAGATCCCAGCTTCTGTATTGGATCTGAAAAACATGGGGCTACAAGGGAAGTTGGTTCAGCTCAACCATCTAGTGGAAAGCTAAGACACTAAAAACAGCAGTGTCAGACCCAGGGCTGGCCTAACTGACTGCAATTGCATAAAGGTTTGATTTGGTGCCAGGGAAAGGGGGTGCAGAGGAAGCTTCCCTTCTAGGGGCATTCTGTAGCTGAAGTATGGAATGAAACAAGATCCTTGGGCACCACGCTGCAATCTGAGTCTTGCTTTACAGGGAAAACTCTTCTTCTGAAATAGTTGGTTTGTGGCTCTGTATTTAATTTTCATTAGATTGCAATATAAATATAATAATATAATAGCACTGACACCAAATGTGGGCCTTTCTAATGTTTTTCCTCCAAGTTTTCCTCTAGAATGTACATACTTAGACCTTAGTATGGTCTTAAACAATGTAATTCCATTTATTTCTGATTGCATCAAATAGCATTTGGTCAAATAGCAAGTAAAAGCAAGCACAGAAAGAGGCCCAAAGTCTGCTAATGCAGAAATACTCAATACATTTCTAAGCACAAAACTGGGAGATTTCATTCTGAAATCATTCAGTTAAGGGCACTTTTTGTCATTCTGTTTTCGGAATGTTCTCTGTAAACTAATAAGTATGTAATATTTTCATCCCTGGTTTGGGTTGTATTTCTGTTTGTTTGTGGGGTTTGTTTGTTTGTTTGTTTTTGGGGGAGGTTGAGTCACTGAATCATTACCTGTGCCTCTACTAGAAAATCCCAAGTACTTAATGTTTCTGTCAAATGCCTTTTGTACAGCTCTGACTTTAAAGTATCCATTCTACCAGAACCAGAAAGGGTAACTCGCAGAAAATAGGCTATGACAGCTTGACTATTGATTTAAAAAAAAAAAGGGGTGGGGGGGTGAAGATGATGATAATGAAGGTTAGTTTACTATTGTCAATGTCCTTCAGAGATCTGTGGCAAAACAGGTTTAACACTCAAATAATAGGAAAAGCCAGTGGAGAGCTTCATTGCCATTTACATTAGTGTGATATGATTTGATCCTACAGCTGCATTCACAAAACACCTGAGCCATGACACTAATGATTGCATTCTCTGCCTGTTGATGCTAATGTGTGTATTAATGAATCTCCTTTCCCTCTGATCCCTGCTCTGAAAAGAATAAAGGAAAGATATCATGTTTTCAGGTCTAAGATCATTTTTAAAGAGTGAAATTGCATACAAAATCTGTTAGTGCATTTACATTTTTTTTTTTACTAGCCATACATCTCAGTATCTAACACAAATGCCCTTGTGTATTTTGTAATAAGACCATACTTAAAAGGACTAGTTGCATATAAACTGTGTCAATGCATTTTCGCTCTTTTTTACCAGCCATATGTCTTGGCAGCAAACATCTGTGACCTTTCACTTTTATATTATATATTTCATGCTTAGAATTTCTCTTTCTTGGAGCTAAGGTATGAACCTGTCCTTAATCTGTGCAGAAAAAAAAAAAAAAGAAGAAACTAAATAAATAAGAATTACACTTTGAACTTTTGCTCTTTTTAAGTTGTATGTGGTGCAGAGGGAGCAAACTGACAGTTTGCCTCAGAAAAGGCCAAAAACTGCATAAACTCCCAGATAAAAATGTCTATCACATTCAGCTCAGGTGGTCATTTAAGATGAAGAGGGAAGGAACATCAGCATAGCAGCGTGAGGAAGCCCACCTGTGGTTTGTGTGTCTGCTCTGTGCTGATTGAGGCACTGGGGAACTGAAAGTCATTCAGACACTCACACTGGGATCCATCAATTAAATATAAACCATTCAAACAAACGCAGGGAAAACAAAGCTTTACACGGCTGGGTTCACATTTTGCTGGATGTTTTCTCCATGATTGCTTCTCTGCACTGAGAGGAATAAGTGCTTATGACTGGGAAAACTTGCGGCTGGAAAACTATTTTTAAAGCAATTTATAAGAACTGTTGGATTATCACAGGATGGTTTGGTTGGGAGGGACTTTAAAGATGACCTGATTCCATCTCCCTGCCATGGGCAGGGACACCTTCCACCAGCCCAGGTTGCTCCAAGCCCCGTCCAACCTGGCCTTGGACACTTCCAGGGATGGGGCAGCCACAGCTTCTGTGGGCAACCTGTGCCAGGGCCTCCCCACCCTCCCAGGGAAGAATTTCTTTCTAATATCTTACATAGCCTTGCTCTCTGACAGTGTGAAGCCATGCCCTCTTGTACTGTCAACTCCATGTCCTAGTCCAAATTCCCCAGCTACTTATGGCTTCTTTAGGCACTGGAAGGGGCTCCAAAGTCTCCACAGGCTGAACACCCCCATCTTTCCCAGCCTGTCTCCATAGCACAGGTGCTGTAGCCCTCTGAGCATCTTTGTGGCATCCTCTAGTCTTGCTCCAGCAGGTCCTCATCCTTCTGATGTCGAGGACTCAAGAGCTGGACACAGCACTGCAGGTGGGATTTCATGGAAGCAGAGTAGAGGGGAATATCCCCTCCCTGGATCTGCTGCTCAGGCTTCCTTTGATATCCCCCACCCTGATCCTTCAGCTTTCTGTGCTGCCAGTGCCCATTGCCAGCTCACACTGTTGTCCATCAACACCAAGCCCTTCTCCTCAGGCTGCTCTCAATCCATTCCCTGCTCAGCCTGTGTTTGGGATTACCCTGACCCACGTGCAAGACCTTGTGTTTGGCTTTGTTGAACTTCAGGAAGTTTGCAGTCTCACTTCTCCAGCCTGTCCAGGTCCCTCTGGATCCACCCCTTCCCTCCAGTGCTGACCACACCACACAGCCTGGGGTTGTCAAGCCTCAGACTTGCTGAGGGTGCCTTGATCCCACTGTCCATGGCACTGGCAGATGTTTAACAGAGCCAGTCCCAACCCCGACCCCTGAGGACACCACTCCTCTCTGTCAGCACTTGGCTATCGAGCTGTTGGTCACAACAGTGTGACCATCCAGTCAATTCCTTGCTCACTACGTGGTCAATCCATCAGCTCCATGTCTTCTCAGTTTAGAGACAAGGATGTCACGTGGGACAGTGTCAAATGCTTTGCACAATTCCAGGTAGAATTTGTGCTCCTGTGTCAACAGCACGGAAAAAGCCAAACCAGGATGGACTCGTATCTACTGTGCTTTCCTTTTCTTTAAGGCTGCAGTTGAAGGGGTTAAGAAGTATTAAAAAGCTATGTAGTATTTAAGAGATGATAGGATGAATAAATAATTAAACCCAGTCAGAATATTTTAATGTATTCATTGTCCTAATAATATGACTAACTCCATATTTATATCATTTTTATTATTGCTTTACAGTTCAGGAATGTGAAAACATATTTCAGGCTTATTCTCACCTTTCAGAAATGTCTAAGCATTGTCTAGCAGATATTTTTATAATCATTGTTTATGGAATATTCAGACAACAACTGACATGGATCTGGATAAGACTGAAGCCTTTTGAAATGAAGATCATTTTGCCTAAATGGTGTTTTTAAGTGTTCTGCATGACATAAAACAATGTAATTTTTCTGTCTGTAAAACAAATGGCCATTTTTTAAAAATTCTCTTTGCTGGTTTCCTACCTCTGCAGTACTTTTATTAGTTTGTAACACACTGCTCCCAGGATAGCACCAGATGGATTTGAATACATGATGGCTTTTTAACAATAGTCTGTCATCAGTGACTGCTCCTCTAAGTGCTCTTTCCTTCGTTCAAAAGTTAAATGGACTCTTAAAGCATGAAAAAGAATAGATATGCATCTGTTATTATATGAGCTTTATAAGATAGAACTTGCTAAGAATCAGTTAAATTACAGTAAATTGTATCAATGCAGTTGTTTCCTTAAATCTAAGAAGACACAGATTTCTTTTTAAGCACTGTGGACATCTGCCCTCACTATGGTGCATTTCTTCACTGCTTTTCTGTCACAGACAGCATTTGCTGATGCATTTAGCAGCAATGAATAGCCACAGTAGTTGTTTCACTGTGCATTATTACACTATCTGTCATAGATGAAAGTTGACAATTTATCCACCTGAACCAAGGAACTGTTTGTCTCCCTCCACAGATGTGCGTGCAAAATAAGCTATCTGCACTCTCCAAGCTTGCTTTCCTACCAGAAGGAAGAGCAGGCTGCAGTAGGCATAACTTTACATCTCTTTTGTCTTAAATTACATTAACAGAATACCTACTAATTTATTTGCAGAAGGTTATTGAATCGAAGCCCAGAAAGGTCACCTGCTTAATATGTAATTTTGATACAACAAAGGCCCTGCATTTGGAAGATACTGAGATGGCAGAGAGAAGTCACTGTGAGCTGAACATCCTGCTTGCCTCCTCCTGTTTTCCTACTAACAGAAATAGTAAATATTCCTGCCTACACAGGCAATGCTAAACAGTTTATCAACATGCAAGGAGCAGGTGCAGTACCTGGTGGCATCATATTTCAGGAGAAATAAATAGTTCTCTGAAATGATGAAACCTGTCCCATCAGGCCCCACTATCTAATATCTAAAGCTGACTTCATTTCCAAAGGATATATTGCCTTGTGCTGAGGAATCCTCTTATTTAAAGAAACCTGCAGAGATGCAAGGGATATTTTAGGATGTGTTTTTACTGCAATGACTACTAAGGTAGGCATAGAATGAGAGACTCTTCTGTACACAAGAATAAACTAACCCCCTCGTGATTTAAAAATATGCTCCGTCTCAAACTGTGCCTGTGTGGTACCATAGAGAGATCTTGGATAAATGGAAAAAATCCTCATTTCCTGTTTCACTGGTATATGACATATGAAAATCTGCTGTGGACTTGCACCTTGGATCTGGAGCTGTGCCAGAAACATCAGCTGGTGTCATTCCCCCACCCAGCCCAGTCCATAGGAGTAAATCAAACTGGTCTCTATTTTTCACAGTGAACCAATTTGATTTGGTTTAGGTTTTGGTTTTTCTCTCCCTCAGATTATAGTTTTACTTAACAACAAGACAGTTTTCACTTGTTTTCTGCAAATTCTCTCTGGTTCCATTTAAAAATCTTCACACAAACCCAGTCTATTCTGGGAATTCTGGTTGGAGGAATGGCTAAGTCAAAGCCATAAAACATTTCTTACCTCTTGCAGTCTTTCATCAGAGTCTTCCCTGTAAATCAGTTTGGGAAATCAGACTAACCCCACAGTGTGGTCTGGCATTGGAAATTTTTTCTGTTCACCCCCCAGAATCTAAATCAGTTTATACAAACCAATTTATAGTCTGGTAAAGGTTTAGAGAAGTGATCTGTCAACCAACTGAGCTCATTCTCATCCAATCCTACTTTCCAACAAAATGTTTCCTACTCTACTGAGACCAAACTTCATGGCTGAGGACATAACCCATCTGGGGAGTGTTTTCTATATTCTTCTACTTTTAGTTTAACCCTTGTGGAGTCCTTTATTTAAATAATTTTTGAGATTCATCCAAGCCAAATCAAATGTTATAGGAAAAGGGGACTTGACTAGGAATACATTTTGATCTGATTTATAACAGTGTTTGAAGAATTATGAGAGTTTAAAGTGACTTGATGTCAATCTCTATTGAAAAGTACTGACAGCTGGACTTGATTTTCTGTTGTTTTTTTTTTAAATCACAGCATTTTACTTCCATTGCACTAATGCCTTTGATCTAAGTTGTACAGCATTGAATGTCTCTGAATATGTCATTAAGATTTTAAAATAATAAGACTGTCAAGTAGAAAAGAATTCTTTTGCAGAGTATCTTAAATTTGACTTTTTATGAGAATTACTTATATGAATGATACAGTTAATAAATTACTTCTGCTGTATTTTTGTTAGGCTTTAAACAGCTGAAAGGTATCTCTAGCTTAAAGTATTTCTCAAAATTAAAGGGTGAGTGGATCTTTTTACTGCACTGGAAGTGCAGTGTTATCACAGTTGGGAGAGCTGGGAAGGGATGTTGGGATTCTCACATGGTTCTACACTGAGAGCCAGTTCTGTGCCATCCTTGGTGCCTTGGGGTTTACATCAGATTTATGGACAGGATAATAAAAAGTGAGTACTCCTGGTGTAGCACTGGCTTTGGTTGTAGGAAGGGAGGCCACATAGATCACTGGAAGTCTTTCTTGCAATGAATGTGTGTGATCAGATCCATCCTTAGGGACAGGGAACTCCATTCTTTTGGAGTCATAAGCTACTTGGAAAGATAAAAAAGCTGTGAAAGGAGAGGCTTTGAATTGGCATGTACTCTAAAAAAAAAAAAAAAGAGAAAGATGTTTCAGAACTTCTGCAATTCTTAGTTTTCAGAGATTTAGTTAAGTGTGGTGTTAGAGATGCTATGAAAGCAATCCCTTCAGCAGTAACTGGAAACAGAACAGCTAAGATAAGAAATAATTTAGAAAACTTTAGGAAATCTTAAGGACATTGCCCTTTTGACTTCTAGACATTTCTTTCTTTCTCTTTTCTACCAGTTTCATGGTCCAATCAAGATGTATTTCCAGTATATGTGCACTCTTCTTGTGCTTCCCAGACTAGTGTCAAAACTTTGATTTTCCATTTAAAATAACACATTAGTAATATTCGTAGTAATATTCGCTAGATAATAATGAACAACATGTTCATTAAGTAAAAACCCTTTTGCAGATATTTGGTAAAATAAGATAGAGGTTTAAATTATTAAAACTGTGAAAGGTTCATTTAGGTGTACAGTGCTCTCTATGATAACATTATTTGCAAAGAAATGTGAGTCACATCTTTCAAAGGCCATCAGGTAAATAGTCAGTGAGAAGCACAACTTTAATTACTTTTTAAAACAATGCTCAAGTGCTCTTTTTAATTATAAGGGCAAACTTTGTTATCTCTTTTGTTTTGTTGGACTTTCTTTTAGTTTGTTCCTATCTTAGAGCCAAAAGCTGTAAGCATTTCCAGATCAGCAGAATAAGGATGCTTGATACAGAAAATCTTGGAAAAGGACTGTTCTAGTGTTAATTGACCTGTGATGACAAGTCTGGGGAACAAGAAGATCTGAAATGCTGTGGAACTTAGAAGGCAGATTTTTTTTTGAGTAAAGTATCTTTGAGAGTTTCGGAGAGAACTGGAAGGAAGGAATTGGAGTTCCAGTTGTGATGAGACAGAAAATGTTGTGGGGTTTGTAATTTTTTTAATAGTACACAAACATATTTATATTTATATATGTTTCTTTTTTTTTCCTAAAAGCAAGAAGAAATTTTGAACTCTGAAAGATGAGAGTCCAGTGAATTACTAAATCTTCTAGCTATCTGTATTTCTTATATAGCCTTTTATTTTATAGTAAAAAATTCCCTGAACTATAGAAATAATACTCTTTAAATATTTCTTTGCAGTTGTTCACTGAGATCTACATCTCCAAAAGATGTAGTTCTCATGTTGTATAGAATAAGTGTAATTTATGCTCAGGTATTTGGTTATAACTCACATTTTGTTTAAGTCTGAAGTGCGTAAATGATCTGGAATCTGTACTTATCCCACAAGTCTGAGGGACCGTGAAAACTCCCCGAGTCTCCAATTACAAAGCTCCTTATTGTATGAATCCACCTTTTAATTGCTGAAAAAAGGTGGACTAGATACTTTATCACTGCAGACCATATTTGGGAACAATGTGGGTTTTCCTCAGAGAGAATCTATTGCATTTTTGTTCTTGAGGATATTAAAGGTCTCTAATGATCTCCTAAAGTAATAAAGGGCAGCTAATTATCTCCTTGGAAAAGTCTCATTTCAGCTTTGTTCAAGTACATGGAGTTCTTGCTATTGCCAGGAGAGGACAGGGAAAAGCCTTATGAGTTCTTGTCCGTGAGAAATACATATTTACTGTGTTCTCTACTCAACTGCTTTGATTATAGCAGGAAATTTTCCCTGCAGATGAATAATTTATTATTACAGAAAAAGAACTGACTTTTTGTAGTATCCTGTAAACCAGGTGAGAGATCTTTTGTCTGACTTTTAGTGTGATTGTTTGGCTCTGTATATGAGGCTACTGGGTCCTGAACACTTGCAAAGAAACCAAAAAATATGAAAATGGGGTCAAAAATCTAGAGAAGGGAAAGGTGGACGTACGGAACTCATTTACTCAGCTCAAGGATGAATTCTTTACTTTCCAGGCTTTTGTGTCCCGTGCCTAAACTTCTGTCTTCAGTGCCAATATATTTCTTTTACTTCATGGTCTCCATTTGGGCAAAACTGACCAAGAGAGCTGCCCTGTGTTTAACACGTGCACAGAGCTGACCAGGCAGAAGGTTGTTGGCAGTTGGCTGCTGGGGCACCTTTCAGGATCTCCCCACGCCACCAGCACACTGTGCACAGAAAATTATGACAAATTTCCCTTCACTTTCTCTGCCATTTTTCACTCATTGTGTCTTTAGGAGAAGACAGGGAGAGAAAGCAAGACAGTTCTCCTGACAGATAAGAATTTAGGTGAACACCACCAAGAAGTATTTTTTGTTCTCCTTGCTTTAAAAATAAAATGTTGGGGTTCTCTGTCCTTTCACAGCTGGTAATTTTTTTTCTGAAGCTTTTTTTCTTCAAAACAAGAATCCAGCATCTTTTAACAGCAGCAGAGAGGCAGAATGAACCAAAGCTTATTATATACATCACAGTAAGAGCTGATATTACTGTTACATTAAAATTTACCCACATGTAACACCTAATGTCTGATACTACCTGATTATTATAGAAGCAAAAATATGTGAATACCTAACGTGAATAAATTATTATTATTATAATCTTGCTGGTATTATGTAAGTAACTGCATGAGGTGTTTAGTCATCAGAGATAGGAGCAGAACTTATTCTAATAAACGTAACTGCAAGGAACAGGATTTTCCTTTTATTATTTTCTTTTTTCTCAAACTGAATCTCATTATAACAAGTCTGAGTTTGATAATGCTGCTGGAGATGCCATCAGGAATACATCCCAATTTGTCCTGTCAAACTGGCTAATATACATTTGTATGTGAAATGCAGAAGCAGATCTTACAAGATACACACATCCAAGCATAGGGTAGTTAGTGTTCCATGCATTATTTATGGCTTCATTTGGCTTTTAATGTGTGTAGATTGTGGGAATTGTGTGGACTGATATCTCTGGAGCAGAAAAAAAAAAGACCTGCAGAGCAGCAGTGTGTGTGTGGGGAGGAAGGTTCTGAAGTTTTCTAAGATGAAGGGGAAAATTAGGAATATAATGAAGCATTCGACCTCTGATTAAGAGGAGACAATTTGGTCCAAATGGGATAAATATTCCTCAGCAAGCATTGAAAGCCTTTCTGTACAAAAATTAAACATTGTACATCACAGACCCGATCCAGAGATTTATGGTATGATCTCAGAGATGGTCCCTGTGGTTTTGTGCTTCTGGTTCAGGCTCCAAAGCTGCTTTCAGCTGAGCTGTGTTGTTCTGGTTTTTACTCCATTTAGCTGTTACATGTCATAAAGCCACCACCTTTTCCTCACACCAAACATGTCTGTTCTTAGTCAAGTATGTCCTCAGCAATCCAGTCTTGTAATTAAGCTATTTAATGACCCTAAAGACTATTTAAAAACCCGAAATAATAGGTATGCCCTTGACTTAACATAATTAAAAAAATAAAAGTAAATTAGTTTCCCTCAAAATCTCATGCCTTATTTTGAAGCTGGCTTTAAATACTGTTTGGAGGTAAGGAAATGAAATGGAAAATCCTGCAATCCTTTTCAGCGTCTCTGGCAGGCTTCCAAACACAAAGCTCAAAGCCAAATATTCATTTTAACCATATTTTGCTTGGAAAAGATGCTTTAAGCAAATTAATGCAGTTTAAATCTGGAACACTTTAATAACGTGTGGCTGCTGATGTTGATTAGAATAAATATTGTGCATTTGAAACATAACAGTCTTGTCTGCACCAAGGCACAGTTACTGTACACTTAGAAAAGGATGGAGGAGACAGATTTCAGTACTAAGAAACTTTAATAACTGTTGGGATTCCAGCATTAATGTAAAGTGTTCAATCTATCTGTGTCTGACTATTCTCCAGTGTGATTATGTGAACTTTTTTTTTAACTTTTGAGAAATTCAGTGAAAATTTATTTAGTTTCATCAAAAAGCATGTCCAGAAGTTGAATTTAAGAAGGTAAAACCCTCAGAGCAGAGCTGCCCTCTCTCATCCCCTCTGGCAGATCTCTGATTTTCACTATCTCTCGGCAGAGCTGCCTCTGACAGAGCCAAGTGTGGGACAAACAATTAAAGGCATTTAACATCATCTGGTGGGAGAATCTTCCACTGTGAGGGCTGAGAGTAATTTTGAGAAGACTTTGATTTGGAAAGGTGCAGGGAATCATTGTTATCACAATGCAGCTCCATTTTGAAATAGTTGAGGCATGAGGTGCTTTTGCAGTGGTGCCCTTGCTGCCCCTCTCCTGGCCCCATGCTACACACACGGACACTGGGATGGGTCAGTCACTCAGACTTCAGGCTTTGTCTAGGACTCTTTCCTAAGCTTTTCTAGGTCCATTTGGGTATGAAATCACCATTTTGATTTGCCTTACACATCACTCTGTGTAAATCACGCTGTAAAATATCAAATTACTCACCGAGGTCAATCCCTTTTGCCCCAGACAGGGTAAAGCTCTTCCCTCTGCTGAAACTGAAGCAGTCAAATGAAGACAGTGATGTGAATTCCTCTCACCCCAGCAGGTAATTAATATCCAGATCAAAAAAAAAAAAAAAAGTTAAATGAATGATTCCTCCTTTTTTTTAGTTTGTATTTTTCCTTTTATTTTTGTTAAATTTTCAGATATGAATATTAAGAAGATGTACTCCATCTACAGCAATAGATATCACAAACAACAGGCCTGCAGTTAGAACTGGAGAGCTGAAACCCAGGCAAATGCCCTTTTCACTGCTCTGAAGGACAGGGGGTGTTTATCTCATATACCCAGTACATCCTGAAAGGTTTTTATACCTGGTTAAGCTCTTTCTGAAGGTCACTTAACTAACTCTCCCAATGCTTCCATCATCAGATTGCGACCTTTGGGTGTTTTTGTGGAAATTAATAATTGCTATCTTAGTAAAATGAGGACAACTTTCTTCTGTTCTACAGGAATCTGTAATAGGAAAGACAAATTAAGATACAGTAGGTGCAGAGTCCAGTTTTTGTTTGAATATTGTAGCCAAACTTTATCTAGAAATGTTCCATTTTAGTATTTTTCTAGAAACTGGATTGTTTGTAATCTTTCAAAACAGTAGATGCAAGTGTAATGTTAATAATTTGGGTCAGACCCTTCTGTTGGGAATTTAGTGCCTTTATGTAAATAAAATTAGGCAAGTGAAAATCACTTTTTGAATATGCCAATATACAGAAAATACTGGTTTTAGAAGATTTTTCTATAATTGACCAGCAGCTCTTTAAGGAAGTCCATTTTTGCAGGAAACAAATCAGCCAGCCAAGGATCCCACAAACCCAGCACTGCTGTCAGGACAAAGTAGGGCTCTTTCCTCCACGGGATTGATTCACTGATAGTCATTTCATGGAAACAGTTATTTTTAGAAATTCAAATTAGTTTCTATTAAAGCTACTGCTTTTAATTATAAAAAAAATAGATTTACTGAAATTGAACTCTTAATGTGAGATTTAATAAGGTGAGTATTGAAACTCAGAGTTTGAAAAAAGCCATTTGCTTTAAAGCTTTTAAGTTGTTCTGATCCAAATGGACTCTTCCCATTGAAACTCAAGCTATATTTTGACCAGTAATAGTTTGTTTTTAAATGACCAAGATGAAAATCTAATTTCAAAAGTTTTTTTGAGCAAGGTATTTACACCAATTTGTTTTGTGTTCTGAAGGTTTTTCTAACACTTTCTCTCTAAAACTTGGTCTTAGAAAAACCTTGTAAAGATGATAAAATTCTTACCTGAACCATTCAACACATAATGACAGAGCCTGGAAAAGGCAGAATTAAGTAATAAAAAGTTTTGTATTTTTTTTACATTTTTGAAGTACTAATTCATACTGATCTTATGTATAATTGTCTGAAACCCAGTTTATTCAAGCAGTTTTCAGCTTTCTGTTTAAAATTAGAACAAAATAAAGCATTTCATTGCACTCTGGTCTTCACAAAGATATTTGTGCAATGGCTTTTTAGCTTCTGCTCTCTTTTTAAGAACAGAAATGTCCAATTTGTGTCTGTGCATAAATGAAACACACAATTATACAGAATATCTAAAAGTTAGTTCTATGTTCATCCAGGAGGTAAATCACTTTTGGACTTAAGTAGCCAGTGCCGAGAAAGAAACACAGTAATAAGCTCAGTACAATTTAATATTAAGCTTTCAGTTCTAAAATTTAATATGGTAAATTTAGATTGTAATTAGGAACACAGATTTTGAAAAACAACTAAGAAAGCTCTTAATTAAAACCAGGAAACTGGTACAACTGCAAGATTTTTCATGTCTCAGATAGAATTTGAGTACAAGAGACTTGTGCTTTCTAGAGGAAGTTACAGATACTATTTAATTAAATTTTGTGGAAAAATTTGAGAAGCATATTTTAAATAGGTTGTTTCTCCTCACAACACTGATCTAGAATGTGGGACGAGTCACAGGTGAATCCTTTCAGAGTCCAGTAACCTTTTATGTTGTCTTTCTTTGGCAGCAGAATTTGGTTTAGAAGTTTTCACTTCCCTGTGTCTTCTTTGCCTACTTCAGCATCTGCTTCCTGACCCATCATTATTTTATTAAGCCTTTCTTTGTTCAACTAAGACATCACACAAGTGAAGGATATTGCACATATTTATCTCATACTTATTTGCTAGAAACTTGGTTAAAAGTCACGCTCTGTACGACATAAAATAACTGAGTACTGTGAGAGAAAGGCAGGAGATGAGAATGATGCGACACAGCTGGGAGATATCTGTAAACCAAATGTGAATTCTTATATTTGTAATAAATAAAATAATAATAATAATTATTATAATAAACAACCAGTTGGGTTTGATTTAAATTTTTGTCCTCATGTAGATAAATTGAGAAACAGGTTGTTTTATTTACTAGTACTTGCCAATTTTGAAGCTTGCAGAGCTTTAAAGTCTCATCCCTTCTGTTTCTTCAGGCATTAAACCTTCTGTCTCCCATCATGGAGCCCATAATCCAGAGGAATCTCCACTAACTGGCACTCTGAGGGCTGAGCTCAATCACCACAAGGGATCAGAGTTTTATGGGTAAATATTTGAAATCTTCAGGTCTATGTTAAGCCAGCACAAATGGCCATTATTGCTGGTTTCTGTGAATGATCCCTACAGATGAGTTCTTGTGGTCCATGTTACTACTGGTTTACTACAGTGGAGAGACTTTACTCCTGATCACAGCTAATATTGAGGCAGTAGGTTGTTGCTATCAGACACTGATGGTGACACAAACAGGGGAATTCGGTGTGTTCTGAGTCCCCATGGCAAGAAATGCTGGAAACAAGAGCAACTAAATGTGGAATTGCAAACTGCAAGGGTTGGTGGTGCATCCTACTGAGTGAAACAGCACTAATGAAGAGGAGGGTTGTGTCAGATGATGCAGCAGGCACTGAGTACAGTGAGAAAAGGGCTCGACTCACAGGCCAGGAGACAAAGGCAACAGGCAGAGGCAGCCTGTGAATCAGTGTAAGAGAAGTGAAAAGTGTGTAGTAGGTGTAAAGAGCAGTTTATTTTAGGAACGGAAAAGGTGAGAAAATTCATTTAGCAAATCCCAAAAAGAATATTGTGCTGTCAAGCAGCAAGAACCGAGAAACACTTGATACTTATAGACTTTTTAATTTATAAAACCATCTCTATGCAGTGCCCCAGGCACATTTATAAGCCTCTTCTTTAGCACATACAAAAATATAAGTTGACCCAGTGTCACCATCTACCAGTCTGTGGGAAATGGGAGATCAGCACTTCAGACACAGACTGCAATATTTCTGTTTTCATGGGCTTTTCTGTTAAAAATCCTTGTATAATGCCACTCTCACTGTACTTCCCTGATATGTAGACTCTCTTCCTGTAAAACTTCAGCTGAATCATCACCATTTTTAAGAATGTCCTCACATTTACTTATTTTTCCCTACAATTAGAACCACTGAATACTGAATAGTCACAGAAAAACAGTCATGGGAGTGTGTTAACTTGTCATTTTTTACTCTCAACACAAGTCTTTGTGCACAAAAAATAACAATAACCATAGCTCAACTGGAGTGTCATAAATATCCTGGCAAAACTGTTGGGAAGGATACACACTCCAGCTTAGGGAGATTTTAATGAAAAATGATATACCAGGAACAATCCCTCTTCCATAATGAGGGAACCTTCAATTTCCATTGATCTCAGCTATAGATGTATCACACAAAAATCTTGTAAGTAATGAGATTTAAAGCATTAAGCTTAAGTTGACATTTTCTCTCTTAAATTTAGCTGTAACTTGTCACCCTATTTATATACTTCACAAAGCATTAGGCAGCTTTGCATGGAACTATTCCCAGCAGGAGATCATATAAAACTCTGTCTTCCAAACACTCTGTCTTACTCAAAGCACAAAAAAATGAAGTGTTTCAAAATAATTTTAGCCATATCTTCTTCTCAAGCTTCCTTCAGTTGGTTTTAGTTTTGGCTACCAAAGCTCTGTCTTGTTTTGACATCATCTGGAGTGATTCTGTTATGCCTGTTTGCTTTCTCCCAAGCCCTGGTTCCTACAAGATATATTAAAATATGCAACTAAATAAATATCGTTTTCGAAAGTGCCAGAAAATAGCACAGAGTAAAAGATCATGGTCTGATTAATAAATATTGCAAATATTTGTATCTTGTTGCTTATATTTGGGTTTCAGTGGTGTATTGAAAAGGATGACAGTGAAGCTGTTCTTGTTAATCAAGAGTTAGATGCTCTTGAACATCAGTAAAGATGGAGGAATTCAAAGCAGAATTAACAACCTCAGACTGAATAAGACCAAATTGCAATTTTAGCATTTTATTTTGGAAATCCATTAACCTTAGAAATGTTAATGTACTGAAATTTAAACACAGGAATAAAGTTCAAAGCTGTTAGAAACAGTGAACCATGTCAGCAGGTTCTGCAAATGTTGTAGGAAAATATGAATTTCCTCAAACATTTCCAGACAGTCACCCTTTGACATGGAAGCCAAAGACTGAAATTCAGTGACTTAAAGAATATTCCTGCTGGTTCCATCACTAATACTATTTGGTATTATTTGCCATCATTGTACATCAAGAACCGTGCCAAAATAGAGGAAATTAATGCAAAATAAGGATTCAAAAATGAACAAGTGTATAAATGAGCAAGACTTTAGAATTCCATTTTGAACTAGAAACTGATCATGGGGTATCTTCTAATACTGGATAAATATTAGATTTTTAACTTAAAAAATGCCCTGTCTCTTGGTGCTGAGAGGACATTTCCACTACATTAATTCGGGAAGATTTCTGAAATTCCTTTAGAGATTGGTCAGAATATGTTATGCCTCTGCTAAAGCAATCTTTAGATTTACTGAATCAGGTATTTGTATTAGTGGCAGGTTGTTTCTATCGTTTTGAAGCTTTAAAGACCTTTTAGGGAAGTCATTCAAAAGTAAAATTCCCATGAAGTGTGGTGATTACACAGTAATGCTGATGCCACTGTGAGTCTTTATTGCAACTTTTCATTAACTTATTGAGTTATTTGAGTGACTCAATACTGAAATCAGGTTTCCTTTTAAAAAAAATAAACCTATTTTTACAGAGCTGTGCCATCTGGAAGAGCACTATTGATAGCTGTGACCAAAGGGTTTACACTGCTGTGATGTATCAAGTGGTTGGTTTGCTACAGGTGGTTAATGCAACAGAACATCCCCAGGAACCCACAGGCTCTGAGAGCTGAGAACAGTGTTACTGCATTGGAGTCACAGATTTCAGAGGTAACATGAGGAATTATTTTTATTCCCTTTATTCCCTTCCTCCCTATTCATACAGGACCTTCAGTTCTCATTAAATGTCAAACAAAAAAGAAAATCTGATTAGATGGTGTGAGTTTAGGACCTGGGGTTTTATGACTCAGTCTTGGTGCTCTTTGTCCCCCTCTGACCGTGGAATGAAATGTTGCTGCAGTACAGAGACTTCATCTCTGTCATGTCAGATGCCAACCTGAGCTGGCTACTGACACTCCCAGAGCCAGGATCTGCCTGGAATAGCACCCAGGAGTTAGTGAATTAATCTAACCTGATGAAGTGTGTCTCCTCAGTGCATAAAGCAGCTGGAATAATGTCATTGATATGGAAGGAGGATGTGGAGAAAAAGAAGTCTGAAATGAGCCACAGCTGAGAAACCTGCTAATCGATCAGCCCTTAACATTAAGTGACTGAGCAGTCAGTGGGAGTCAGTTTTGACTGTTGATTTCCTTAAGGTTCTAAATGTAATAAGTATTTTTTATTTAAAAATAGTGAACATGTACTGCAGTGTAGGTGAACCATGAATGTTTTCATCCTTCTGGTCCTTGTGTGTAATGTGCCTATTCATATGCATCTTTCTAATATTTCAGTATTTTGAACCATAGCCATCCTGACTTCAATTGTTACTTTAGTGTATTTTGACATCATCGTAGAAGAACTGGAAGAATGCAAATTATCAATTAAGAAAAAAAATCTGATTAACAATCTGATAAATTATGTGCAATTTGTATAGCAAAATATTCTCAGTAATTTACACAAATCTGGCTAATTCAGAACCCTAATATTTTTCTTATAGGAAGGTTAGAAAATTCAGTGCACTCAAATTACTGCAAGGAGTTTGCCTTTAAAAAAAAAGATTGCAGAAACCAGCAGTCAGTTTTGTATCATGTTTTGGTGCTTTAAATAGTTAATGCCTTCCAGCAAATTTACTGTACTACCAAAGCTGGATAATTTGGATACTTTTCTGATTCAGGCAATCATTAGACGTTTATTAGTACAAAGTCATTATTGCTAACTATTACTTTAAGAATAAATGACCACATAGGATATGAAGTAATTTAATAAGTGTAAAATTTTAGACTATTTTATTCCCTGCAGACAAAAATTGGTGTTTTCTCTGTGGCTCACGAGAGGTTTAATGGATACAGAGAGAAGTCAGTGTGCAATAAAGTATGAAGCAAGACATTAACTGCAAATAAACAGGATTTTCTCCTCAGTTATTATAATTTCAAGCTTTCAAATGGCATGGCATATTAAATTTATATTATAATAACAGTTAAGGGTGCAAGGTTCTCCAAAAGACACCCTGAGTCTGTGATGTTAGAAACTTGTATTTGTGATTTTCATAACATTTAAATAGGAGACAATTATTTCTATGTGTAGTTAGTGACAAAGCAGTATTAAGACCTGTGATCCTGGGTTCTCTCTCAGCTTCAACGGATAAAAGCTTCTCCTCTTGGTGTGAGGATGCTAATCAGCTGAAAACAAGAGCTTATTGGGAGCTACCAATTAAAAAATAAGGTTGTGGTTTAAAAGAAATGTGAATTTATGGTGATGAAGCAGTTTACCAGGGCAGTCACGAAAAGGAGTGTGGTGGGCTGACCTTGGGCAGCTGACAGAGCCCCATCCAGCTGCTCCCAGTCTCCCTCCTTAACTGGACAGCAGGAAAAAATGAAAAATCAGAACCTCCCGGGCTGAGATAAAGACAAGAGGAGAGTATTTGCCAATGGCCATCACAGACAGACTCCATGGGCTGCAGGGAAACAACTGCTCCTCTGCAGCCTCTCCATGGGCTGCAGGTCAATCTCTGCTCAGGAAAAAATGAAAAAAGGTTAAAATTCTTCTATTACAGTATCTCCTAGAGCAGCATCTGTCATGGTGAAATGACTTGGAGAAGGTAAGTCTGTAAAGAGGCATAAAGTGTAAAACAGTTTCAAAATGACTGAAACTTTTTTGCACTTAACAAAGTCATCGTGTCTTTTCCATCCCAATTCAGTGGCACGGATATTGAACATGCGAAATAGTCAAGTTTTCCTGTAGAACATTAATAAAAACTAAGCTGATAATCAGAAATCATAATTTACAGTGAGTGTGAGAGGAAGAAATGAGCAAATATGACACCATAATATTTGTTTGAAATGACAGATGAAAGGGTGTTTGATCCACCTGAGCTTCCCCCATCTCTCCATCCTTTGTAGTAAAGGTGCAGATTCCCCCAGCTATAAAGAGAAGTAAAAGAAGTTGTAGGTTATCACGCTTCATCACTTTTTCTTTAATCTCCATATAAAGATGATTAATTTCAAGCTCTTTCAACTACAGAGCATTCACCGTGCAGGGGAGTAGAAAATCAAGACCATCTCAAGAAGCTGTTTCTTACATACTGCAGAACTTTACTCTTTTTTTTTTCTTTCCCCCATAGGTTTGCAGCAAAATCAGCCAAATGACATTAGCTATGCTTTAAATTTCAATTTCCACACTCCTTTCGTTCTGTATCTGGCTCCTTTTTTCATCTCCCCACCTAAATTCCTCAGATTTCAAGTGTAGCGAATCTCAGACTCCTGTGAATAAAAGAAAAGAGGAATCTATCACAAGCCTGTGAGTTTATGCTTCCCAGGTTCAGAAGTTTTCTGGGGTTTGATGATATCCAGCCATTTTTACAGTTCTTGGCTGATGCTGGGACCCTACACAATCTTTCTCACTGTCCATCAATAGTTACTGACCCCAGAGAACACAGCCAAAGAAGGGAAAAGCCACAAAACCTATAAATTGATAAGAAGTACAGGTTCTGCTTTCTCAAAAGGATTTGTAAAATTGTTGCCACCATCAGGGTTCAAAGTGCTTTCCCTCCACAGGGACAGAATCAGATGGTACCATTTTCATTCCTGTTTAATTCTAAAACTGTTGGCATAAATCTTATGGACATTGTTTAGTGTCTGTCATCTGAGACAGGGTTATTTTTGATTGATTACTAAGAATGACCTTGAAACTTTAGTGTATTCTAAGGCATGATAGTGACTACCTGGGAAAGATGAGGTTTGGCATCTGCATGGCACAAAAAAATACCCCTTATTTGTAAAAGAAGAATTGGAAAATTTTCTGGACACATAGGCTTTCCTTTTCCTGGACAACTTTCTCCAAGATATTTTATTTGAAAGACAGAAATTACAGTCTTTCATATCTGCATTCATGTATTTTCGACTGAAGTGTCTTTTAATCTTCATCTTAAAATAAAAACACCCACCCTCCAAAAATCCAGCTTCTCAGTTTCACTGCAATGTTTTTTCAACAATGATGGATGAAAGAAGCACAGCTTGTAGTCTGGGTAATCAAATGTTGTAGTTTTCTGCCCTGTGAGTTCTGTATGTACTCCTGAAGTTAATAATCAGTGAATATTAGTCCAAAATCTTCTTACAATTACACCATTTTAAATATTGAGTCACTCAATTTAATGCTGGATCTGTTGGAGATGATCATGTGGGGTTATCTGTATTTTGCAACATCTGGTATGAAATGCTAATGAAAAAACCATAAAAAGCATAAAACTATTACAGATCTATTCAAAAAGTTTAGTGGCAATATTTATGGAAGGTTATACCTTCATAATGAATCAAAATGGCAGAAAACCTGGTTTTACTGTAAATAATCTGATATGATGTGCAGTTTATATTGAACTTTGATGCCACTTGTGTACAGTGAGTTCCATTTGATATGAGTTACTTAAACCACATATTATTTGTGAGAAACCAAACTCTTAATGATGTGTGGGAGAACAAATGTTCTTTTTTTTTCCTCTGGGGTAACCTGACTGAACAGCAATGGAAATGCTTTTACACATGGTATTTTGTTGTCCCCTTGGTTCCCCATGACCTGTGTGCTTACTTTTCAAATTAAGGTGGCATAATATGAGTTTGCAATCCTTTTTGGACCAGGAGAACCTCATAAAAATGATGGCTCTTTGCTTCATTACAGCACCTGCTTGCAAGAAGATGAGATCTTATCTATCTCTGTAATAAAATGCCATGGTAGAGCTGTGCTCTTAATTATCTGGCTAAATAATGGGACACATTTAAAGCCTTTCTACTCCATCTCCCAGTGCTCATTAGTGTCATTTGTGAGTTATTTGTCTGCCAGTTTTTGCTTTTTTACCAAAAAATAATGTTAAATGCATATTCTGATATAAAATAAATGCATAATTAATAGTCCCTCCTGTTTCAGAAATTACTCTTTAATAGCAGAAGAAATGCTGAGTGTTTCACTGAAAGCAAATCCACTGAGAAGTAACCAAGGTATCAGTATTTCAATGTGTCTTTTTGTGGGGGAAAAAAAAGGACCTTGATAAAGCAGTTTTTATAGATTAAACAATAACAATTAGATAATGGTTTTATAAAGCTTCTTGTTCACTTGGCATGTTGAACAAATGAGGTATTTTTCAGTTATGACAGATTTGCATGTACATTGTCAGAGAGCAGATATGGACTGAATGCCTTATTATGGAAATGTAGGATGAGTGGAATGTTGTAGTTATTAGTCTGAATTCTTAAACTTGTAATGGTTAGTGAGTAACAGGGGAGTTAAAAACACTAAATATTTTGCCATTAAACATTTTTTATATTGCAGTAACTTATTTAACATCTAAAAAGTTCTTGGGAATTGTTCACAGTGCTAAATAGGAGATGGGACTAATTTGTTAAAACTTTATTGATAGAATATTCACATCAATAAAAAGTTTATGAACTGACAATAGTGTCCATCACTGAGGATTAATAATTAGAAGATTCTGAGTTAGAATTAATAATTAGAAGTAAAAATATATATCAATTTAGTTAGCACACTTGGACTGTCTTATGATAAATGACTGGGGGAAAAAGTTAAATGGAATTCTGTTAAAGAAAATATCTAATTTCCTTTAGTATCTGCTTTCATATTAAGATTTGCTTAAGAATCAAAACTGCCTTTTGTGGGTTGTTTAACCAAGGGTTGTAATTGCCTGGTTTTGTGTACTTCATTAGAGCAGGAAGAGATTTGAATTATTTGTTCCTTTTGGAAATCATAAAGTACAAAAATTACCTAGAAATGGCTCTGTCTTGCTCCCACGTACAGGAGTTGTCAATGGGGCAAATGGAACAGGAGTTTTGTCTGATCAGCAGCTCAGAACCCTAAAAATATTCCTCTGTCAGTGAAGGGCATAGGCAGTTCTACAGCAGGTGGTACCATTGGATCATAACACAAATCTAGGACCCAAACCCTTTGGAAGTTGATGAACTCCTACTTATGGAAAAACCCCACAACCCCAGGTGCACCTGAGTTTGTGTTGACTGTGATGGGACTAAACAAAGTTCAAAACTATCTTTCAAAAAAAAAGACTAAATGTGTTGTAACCACTTAATCCCAGTATGGATGACCCAGTTAGAGCCTTGTAAAATACCAATAAAACTGATAATGTGAACTCCCACCTGAAACCACAAGTTCTATCCTGCCTGTTGCCCTGTGACATGTCAGCTCTTCTTAGGATGGAAGTGTTGAGGAATGCAAAGTTTTGATCCCATACTCTTTAGTGTGGAAGAAAGGAGGAAGAATTGAAGGAAGCTTCCCTTTCTTACCTAAATCCAGAGGGTGGCAATCCTGGGTTAATGCCAGCAGTGAGAGGAAAGGAAAGAAGAGGCAAAACTGTGTCCTTCTGGCTTAGCATAAACAGGAATCTTTAACTAATCAGTGGCATTATTAATCATAGAATCATTAATATTGGAGAAGACCTCTAAGATCATTGAGTCCAGAGAGCTTTTGTATGAGTGGGTTTTTTGGAGTTTTTTAAACCAAACAATGAACAAGAAGGGTGTTGGAAAAGCAAGAGAGGAAGCTGCACAAAAGAGAGAATAGAGAGAAATAAGAGCAATAAATGATGGAATTGCCAGAGGGTGATTGGCCTTTAAGAATTAATGACTTTTTCTTCATCTCTGGTCATTCAGCCTTATTCCAAAGGTGAGAAAAAATAACCTTCATGACTTACTAAATCAGTGCTGGTGGGAGGAAAATGGGAACCTTATTTCTCTTCTTTCTTGATTCCTCTTTTTTAAACCAAAGAGGAGATTTGAATTTTGCAGTCAGAAGAAAAAGTGGTGTCCAAAAGAGTCAGACCAGAAATGTGGAGTGGGAAGGCACAATCCCAAGATGAAATTTGACAAGTAGAACCGTAGATCTCAAAAATATTGATAAGAAAAGAGATGGGACCTTTGTAAACTGAGAAACTTTTTCAGTGTGCTCCATGGGTCTTAATGCACGAGCTTCCCCCTGAGAAAGAAGTGACTTTGAATTTATTTTTGACTGTTGCTTTGTACCAGGATGTTCAGAAGGGGCCAAGGACATATTAGCTGCACAGTCATCCATTCAGAGATAAGTGTGGGGTGAGAAGGAAGTTCTCAGTTTTCTGGAAAATACAAGTAATTGTATCATCCTTAAGGCTGGACTAGAATTAATTCAGTGTGATTCCATTTATGTAGACTATGGGCTATTTCTGACATCTTTTTGTGACTCCCATTGATTTTTTGCATCTAAATTTTTGGTTTTAAGCTTATATCTATGTTGATAAACTAACCTGTACCATGACAGGTTTATCTTCCTGTGGCACTAATAGCAGGCTCTGTGGTGACCTGCATCACTAGAAGTCTCAAAAAATTCCTGTGTACAATTTGGTGGATTAGCACAGGCCAGAGGTTGATTCCAAAAAGCAGTTTGAACATGATCATGCATAGTGGAGTGCTAGGGAAAAAGATTTTTGAGAACAGGCCATGACACTTGACCTCAAGGCTGGCCAGAATTTCCTGGGACTGGATAATTTAGAGGAACAGACATCACAGAGGGGATCTGCTGCTCAACACACTAGAAGCTCATTAATTATGTTCAGCATAATTAATATTGAACAACAAATTGAGCAATGATGATATTCTAAAACAGAGAAGATGATTTCACATCTCTCCAGTTCAAAGAAATATCTGTAACTTTCTGATATGTGTGAGTAGAGATAGTGATGTAGATTAAGCAGTAAATTCCTGATTTTGGTGTTATGAATTAATGCTACAAAAATCAGTGATGGAACCTGGTGTAAAACTGACAAATGTTAGATTAGAATCAGCCTATGAATTCTTTTAATTATCACTTGTCTACTTACTGAATATAAGATAACTGCAACTAATTAGGGGTATGAAAGAAAAGAAAGATAAGTGTGTACAAACATCACAGCAGAGATTAAAAGTGTATTTATATGCTGTCATTTTTAGGGTAGAATTTCTATAAAAACATTGATAAAACTTTGTACTATAACCAACAGATCTGACCTGCAGTTGTGTGATTATATATCTAAAAAGATACAGTAAATAAAGACAATCAGGAAACAAAATGCCATAGCCCTGGAGACACAGACTGATAGTGCTGCATACTGCAGGAGCATTTGTATGTTATTTGAATTTACCCCTCAGCTTTGTGTTGTCAGATTGTTAATTTAATAAAACACTAAATATGAAAGAGGATCTGATGTGGAGTTGCTTAAGAAATTGCTTTAGATGCTTTGATATCTCCACTCATCTAGTAACAGGTCTGGCTAATGAAACAAACTGTTTATGTGAATTCATCCCACTAACAAATATAGTTTTGAGGAAGTTTGTTTTTTTTTTTAATTTAATGATCAATTTAATGAGAGAAATAAACTCACAAACACAACATAGAATTTTCACCTTAAAGCAATAAAAACAGAGATGCTGAAAACACTTGAGGAGTGATTTTTCTCTCATGCAAATGAGAAACACAGATCTGAAATCGATCCTAGATGCATTAAATAATCCTTGCAATATTTATATAGGTATTAATAATACAGAGTCTAATATTGATATGGGAGGAAGTAACACCATTGATGCCAATGAAGTAAATCATACTAAAATTAGAGTAAGATAAATAAAAAATGAGGCCCCAACTTACTAATTATGCAACACATGAAAGCTATAAATAAATCTAGACCCATGGAAAACATCAATTAGATGGAAGTATATAGTGAATAAAGGCCAAATTGTAAGGAATATCCTGGGTCTGATGCTTTAAGTTCTGCTCCTACACTGGAACTATGTTACTTTCTGAAAGAACAGAGAAGTCATTAATAAATTATTCAAATTAACTAATAACTAGCCCAAGGAGGAACTACAGGACTATAATCTGAAAAGCAGAAGTGACAACATAGAATTGCGTGATTAGAAAAAAAGCACAGACTGGGATTAGAAAAACAGTTGATTGAGATAGGTGATGTAAGAACAGTATTGACTGTATTGTAACAGCAAACAAACTCAGAAACAACCAAATTAAATATTACAGTCCCAGGCTTGAAAGCCTTAGATAAATTTTCCTCCATCTGTCTCTCTGGAATTTATCTTCTTCGTTGAACATTCTTATTCTACTGCAGGTCTCCAAAACTGGAAAATCATTGCAAAGCTTTCTTAGTTTTCAAACAAAAATAATGCACTGAGCTGTGAAGTCTTAGGTAAATAAGTTACAAATTGCCACAGTATGGAGATATTTTCACTGCTGCTCCAACAGCTCAAGTGACAGTGCAGGACTAAAATGAATGAGTTTTTGTCAGCACTTGACTTTAGGTAGAAAATTCAGCTGGAAGAAAAGCGATACCCAACATTATATAACCCAGATGTGGCAGCTATCACAGCACGTCCTAAAAATGCTGCTGTTCCCCTGTTTTGACCCTTCAATTCTGCACCAATTGTGTCACTTTTCATAATATTTTCAGTACTCTGCACTATGAACCTGACTTATGCACCAGGAATGAGGCTTTGGCTCCACTGGGGTCGAGTTAAGTGAGCGAGGACTTTGTCTCACTCATCTCAGTCGTGTAAATAGTCCATGGATTAGCCTGGCATAATTTATCCCAGAATCATATCAGAGTCAGCTCTTTATTTCCTGCTTGTCCTGTATTATTTGATTTCCAGCCAAGTATAAGTGGCCAGCTGTAACACATTTTCAAAATGAGGCACTTAATGAACGTGTTTAGTGTTAATATCGTTATTTATGTGTTATCTCTCACTGTTTTATTGCAGATGATAGGAAAATAGCACTGTATATTGTTGAAAGGGGGTAACTGGGACATGATTTTATGTTTCCAGAAAACAATATTAAATTCAGCAAGTGGGAGTTACTGTTTTAGAAAAATGAACTGTATATGAAGTATAAAAAAACTGGAAAGAAAAAAGCTGACAATTAAAGCTTCAAAGAGCCATCAAGTAGAGTTTGGTGTCAGATATACAGAATTATACGCAACAAAATACCAACAAATAAAAGCACAAAGCCATAAAAAGAGAATTCTGCAAGTCTATTTGTTTATTTATTTCATTTTCTGTAAGACAGAGAGCACACTCAGAATATATAAATCAACTCGCCGAAGATACTGCACAAAAAAACCGTTAAGAACATCTGAATGTTAAACAGGAATAATCAACATTTTTAATTTCAGAGTGCTATATTTTGTGTAAACAAAAGCATATGAATGTGGCTATAAAAAGAGGATAATGCAATTCTATATGAAAATATCTCAGCTTTGTACGATGAAGACTCATTTTGGTGCAATACTGTTCTGAAGGCCTAAGAAATAAGTAGCCAAATTCCCTTGCTTTATTCAGGTGATCAGTCCTCTTTAAACATCAGACACAACAAGTTCAAAAGACCTTTTTAAAGCCATCAGAAGTATAAACTATAGTTGAACATATAAGCAACTACCTGTTAGATTTTCATTATTGTACAGTCAAAATAATTCCTGCTTCTGATGCACTTTATGTTTGAGCTGTTAAAATATCTTCTAAAAATAAAATATATCTACTCTTAGAGTCATTTTCCTGGGTGTTTTATCCAACAGCTTAGCCTGGAGATGCAAATAGTCCCTGCATGCTGAGTGTCTGGCTGTATTAGCTCAAACTCAGAAGTCCTTGCTCAGGCTCTGTAGCAGGTTAGACCTATTTCCAGCTCAGAGGGTGTGCAGGAAGATCCATCATTTACCTGCAGTGTGCTCTCTGATTGTATCCTGAACAAGTCTTTTCACTATTTATGATGGGCACAACTCATCTGCTGCGTTCTTTTGAACCTTAAGAAAAGGAAACCGAAGAAGAACAGGGTGTTGGAAATGGAAAAGATAAAAAGTGGACCAGGCAGGCTGTGTATTGCAGGGATGACAACACTGAAAATAGACTTTGCCTTGGAAACATAGATCAGAGAATATCAAAAGCCACCAGAGGAAGTGATGGAGAGATAACCTTTGGGTTTCTAAAAGACTAATTTCGCTGTGATTTAGGGAGGTGATAATATTTGCTGACATCATGTGGTTGCTTTCATCTTGCAATTGTTTCAATTGAGATGTTCCAGCGATGTGCTAAATTAAAAGCTCTTTTTTTTTGTGAAGTAAGAGGAAATTTAATCAATACAGATTAATTTAGAGCAGCTGCTATTCACTAAGTAGGAACAGTTTCATCACTGAAGTATTTTAAATCTGGCTTTTTTATAACATAACCTGCAATACATTTGAATATGTTCCCTTGGTCTCTGCAGTGCTGTAATTCTGCTAAGCTCCATGAAATTTATCTTGTACAAGACAATATGCTGTAGATCTTCACTTGTTTTTTTTCTCAGAAGCTTCTTTTTTTTTTTTTTTTGTTGAAACATAGGTCATGTAAAGCCATTAAACCTTCGGGTTGAGGTAAGGAAGATGAAATGTGGAGAGTGCTGCAAACTGCTCTGGGGATGAATCAGGAGAGGGGCTCCTGTCCTTGTGATTCACCACAGAGCTTCAGCTCCACCCTCATTTCTCCAGGTGGGGTTTGCATATAATGTGCAAACCTGTGTCTAGTCAAGGTTACCTGAAGGTCTTCCCACTCCCAATACACTTCACAGGGATATGAAATTTGAAATAATACACCTCATATAAGGTGTGAATTGTGTTCATGAACCAGTAAATTTTACCAGACTGTTTTGATATAGTTGGGAGCCTACAAATATGAAAGATGCCCACAGCTGATTTAAACAAGGCTTTGGGTATCTTGTTTCCTTCTTGTTTCCTTTCAAAATATTTTATAGAAGTTCCTAAGTGCCCCTGTGGAAATGTGTACAAGTGCAGAGCTCCCATTTAATTCAACAGCACCTGGGTGATTTCCAAACCTACTAAGCATCTTAGAATCACAGAGACAGTATTTTAGACTCTTTGTAGCAGTCAAAAATCAGAACGATAATACAGAGGTAAATCTTAATCTAGTTTATGTACAACGGTGCTGGGCTGTCTCTGTAACTCATAGAAGCAGTTAAATAGCCCAGATGCTATAAATTATGTCAATGGTGGTGGATTAATTGCCAGTGGAATGGAGTAACAATTAGGGAGCTATTAAGTCTACCCTGACAACAGTGGTGTGTCCCTCTGTCACTGTTTAATTTCCTGCCCATGATGGTTTCTCCTGTGGCAGCACTCGTGCTACTGAGGGGCTGGGATCAGATGGCTTTTTTCTGGTTATCAAGCAAAGCGATTTCAAAGAATGTGGATTATGATTCCTGTTGATATAAGTGTAAATCAGAAGCACATTGATATCGAGTGATAAATCAGAAGTAAGTTGTTTTTCCTCTGAGAATTTATGCATCAGGAGAACTGTTCCAAGCAGCACCAGGATCAAATGCTCTGATTTCCCTCTATAGGTAAAATTTGTTGCTGCAGATGATCTTCACAGAGCTGGGGAGGGGCAAAGGTATGACTTGAATTGGAGTCTGCTTTCTGCTTTCAGTCACGTCTTGTGGTGGGCAAAAGGTGCCCTTTGAGTCCCTGTGAATGGCAGAAGTGGATTCACAGTAATTGCATGTGATTATTCCAGGTTAAGTCTAAATGAACAACATAAATTTAGCAATGAAATATGAAAAGTAGTGACACTTTCAGAGTATTATGCAAACTTACCATGAAACTTTTTCCTTCGTTGTGTGGCTCTTTTCACACTTCATTATCATCTTTTTAACCCTGTAACTCTAACTTTGGTTAAAGTAATAAATCTTTACTTTTCCTACTTGATCATCTGCTCCAGTCTCATGGTTCCCCAGTACTGTCAACTGTGGTGCAGCTATGAAATGACAGCACAAGAAATTAAACATTTATATTTTACTTACCTACATGGATATTCTTAGGATAAATAGAATTTGAACAACATGCAGGGCTTGAAATAATTCAAATTATTCAAGGAAAGATGTTTTCTATCCTAATATGTACCCCAGTTGAGAATGTGGATTTTGGCTTACCTCTTAGGATCTGCTGAGTTGACTAGATTATTTAATAAAAGTACTAGACATAACCTTCAGATAAGGGATATTGCACTTATCTCAAGTTGCAAATCTTCCTTAACTAACTCTGAAGTTGATCTTGGGCACATGTAGTTTACTAAGACGATGGATCTCATGCTTACAATGTGTTCGTTTGTAGATGAGCATTTTACAACTGAAAAATGGTTTCCCCTCTAGGAAAAACAAATCAGGTTTCCAGAATTCAAATTGATATGCCAGGCTTTTGTAACACATGTAAAATTTCCTGCACAGAGAAAATCTGTGCTCATGTTGAGGTGTTTATGTAAAGCTATCACCAGATCAGTATGTGTGGTGTGCACTGTAGCTATAAAGAAATTTGTTTATTACACCAAATTTTCAAGGTGTTTGAAAGTGAACAATTTGATAATTTGATAATTTAACAATTTAGGGGATAACTGGGGTTAAAAGGAGGTCAGAGTTCCTGTTTACTGCACACCATCCTTTGGATGCTTGTGATGGCACAGGTGGAATGTGTCACCACATTATATTTAATATTAGAGAGTTTAATGTCATGAAATCTTCTGTCTGACCTTCCTCACATCCCTAGTAGAAAATTTGATCTAGTTACTCTCTCTCAAGCCATTTAAAAAAAAAAAAAAACCACAAAATTTACAGTTAAAAATGTGACCAAACTTGCATTCAGGACTTCTACAGTCTGATTGCTATTTAAAAATCGTTCCAATGAGTATTGCTGTTGTCAACATGTCTGACTTCCAAAACCTACACACATAATATGAATTTTTCTGTTGCCAAATAACACATTTATTTACTGAGCTATATTTAAAACAAATCTTTCTCTTTCTATATATATGTTCTAAATATTTATTATTTTCATTAAAATCTCATCAGCTGAGAAATACTTTCAGCAGTCTAAGCTCCCTGCAAAATGCTGACTATTCCACATCCACAAAAACTGGATGACTATGAATTCCAGTAGTTCAGCAGAAGTCCACTTGATATCTTGCTAAACACCCACATTTTTTCTGTAGTGGCAATTTGAATATCAAAACAACCCTTCAAAGTAGATTAAAAAACAATTCAACTTCATAGTATTAATAGGCATGAAATTGGATAATTTGGATTTAATTACATTGCTAAGTTTTCTTTCACAGTTTATAATTCAAAAAACACCTGTTTAGATTAAAATTCAGTACTTTTTTTAGTTCAAACTGTTACTCAGATTTTTTTTTTCCCCAAATTGCAAAGAAAAACCACAGATGTGGTTGGTTGGGATGTTTAGGGAGTGTTTAAAGATATAGAAAATGGTTTGGACAAAACCAATTTATTGCAGCTGTGGAAATATAAGATGCACTTTACTACAAATGCAATCTGTGGAAGGATATTGGCTGGGAGTAGATTGGCATGAAATTCCCAGCTGAAGTAGATAGGGAAAAGTAATTTTATGTATCTCCCTTCTATGTATGTGCAATGTTATGACTATTTTAGACTTAGCTCTACAAATGAGTTATTATAAAGTAAGTAAGAAGCTGCACAAGTATGTGCTCACACACAAGAAAGTAATTTATGCCATGAAGATGGGAAAATGTTCCAGCTTCTTTTCTTGTGGTAATATATCTGCTAAGCCTCATGATTTAACTGCATTTCAGTGGTATGGTCCTGGAGGCACTCAGTCTAGAGGACACTAAATACAACCCCTAATTCCTTACTGTGCTCTCAGACAGTGGGAATACTCTGATTGTTCCAGCAGAACCTCTGGAGAGCTGGAGGCATGGAATGACCACAGAAAAGAGAAGTTGGTTGAATTAGTCCAGCAGGTGGGTAAAATTTATGGAAAAAAATAATGGCAATGTGAACTTTCAGTAGAGCTGGGTAGAAAATAAAGACAATTGAAGTTTATTAAAGCCTAAGGAGTGTCTGTACAATCAACACTCTTTACCTTCGGAACCACAACAAAAACTATTGGAATGTGGGTATAAATCGAAGGTAAAGCAAGATAATTTCAGCACATCTAAAGCCTGCCTGGCTGACTATATGTAAAAGCACACCTTGAAGGGTGCAGTGGGTAAGGATGTTGGGAAGAGTCATTCAAGAAGCAATTAACCACCATCCTGGGGGAGCATGTGCTTTATGAAGGCCAATCCTCTTTAGGCTGAATGGCCTTTTCTCATATTCAACATGTTTTATTCACACTGTTGTTTTTATCCACAGGATGTGCTCCATTGCTTTGCTCTGACATACAAAAGATACTAAAAACAAGATAAAATTATTTTGAGATTTTGATTATTTTTAGGCTTTTTTGAGATTTTTAGAAAGACTTTATCATATTTTTTTTTCTTTTTTTTAACTTGTCTTTTAAGATAAATTATTTGGAAGCCACAATTCTCGATAGAATAAAATTAAAGAAAGAAATATACAGTGAATAAGTTTGTCAGCCCTTTGGGACATGGTACCATGTTCTGTCTCTGTACTGTTCATTCCTTGTCAGAAGGGATCCAGATTATTCCTCTCATAAGAGATTTTACCCTGAGATCTGGTGCTTTACAATTCAGACCCTTAAACTAAATCTTTCAGTTTAGAGAGGAAAGCTCACTACCTGCTTACAGCAATTTGTAGATGGCTGGAAAGGCATTTTATTTTATTTTTAGGATATTTTTCCGTTTCATTTAGATGTATTGTCAAAGAAGTAAAAATCATTCCACCATCTCAATTCATTTTTCAAGTTAGAAAATTTTAGGTTAAAAAAGAAAGAAAAAAAGAAAAAAGAGAAAACTTCAGATAAGTCTTCTAATAACCTTCCTCCTCAGCTGCTCCAGCAATTAGGACAGCTAGGGAGTCTTGATGGCTTAGTGAAGTTTTTGGAGAAATCTATTATATTATTAACTATATTAAAAGTAAGTCCATACAGGGTTGTTTTTTTAAAAATTTTATTGGATTGCATATAATGCCAGTTTAATATCACTTTTATGCTTCTCAATTTGAAATTATTATGTTAATTGCAAAAATTATGAAACTGAAATTTCTGGGAGATCCAGACTCATCCAATTTCAGTGATTGCAATTCCACTGGTTTTACAACATCACAACAATATTCACTCAGCTGAGTGTCTCCAACCCAACTACAAACACCTGCTGAAGCCCCCTCATGGAGGGAAGTCCATCCTGTAGCTGCAACACAGGCAAGGAAATTTCCAGTGCTCCTTTTCCAGGTACTTTTTTTTTTTTTTTTAATTCTAGACAGTGAGCTCTTATTCCCATTTAAAATTAAGGAAAGATACTTTGCTGTAGAAAGCTTGATTTATAAGAAAATGGGCATTTCCTCAGCTTTTAAGACTGTGATTTAGTCAAGCCATATTTTTTTCAAAAGGCTTCTTAAATCTGGTGACTGTTCTCTGTCAGGGCTGAGTAACCAGGAGCAGAATTTTGTTGTGTTTGTACTGTAATGTCACAGCACAGGATAAACTAAGTCCTCCAGGAAAACAGAAAACTAATTTTTGTATTTGCTTTTGTCTTTTAAACTCAGAAATTTCTAGTTGAGTGAACTCAGTAAGTTAAGATGTGTATTTTGCTTTGTTTTGTGTGTTTTTCTGGATTAACAAGTCTTAGAAAAATTCACTAATTGGGATCAAAAAGGATAAAGAAATAGGTGAAGAAAGATAAACTATGGGGGAAAAAGGGGATCTACGGATTGGACTTCTTTTATACCTAATACTTTAGAAAATCCACTAAAAAAAATTCTAGGCATTTGTTTGGAGAAAGATTTTGAAACCGCACGAGTGTTTTGCATATAGGTTCCATACACTAAGTGTCAACTGTGGTTTGTTTTTTTTAAGAAGAATGCTTAAATACCTTACTTAACTACGTGTTCTTAATAACATACTTAATAAGTAATCTTTGGCACTGATTTTTCTATTTATAATTTGCTATAGACATACAAAAGTTTTGGAATGTTAAATACATGTGTATGAGCCCCTCTTGAGAATTGTGCTGCTCCTGAGAGATACACTGAGCCTTCTCAGTGCTTAACTGGGGAGGAAAACTCAGAGTATCAGTGTGAAGTGTCTAATGAAATTAGAAACATCTGTTCCTGCAGCTTGTTGCTCCTCCCTCAAGGGGAGAAAGGGAGCAGGATGAATGGAAGAACAAAGGGAATGCAGAGCAGAACAGATTTTGGAGGAAACTCAGAGCTCTCTGAAGCCTCTTGCTTTCATTCAAATTGTCCCCCAGCCAGAACTCTCCCCTGCAAGAGGAGAGCAGGGAAAGAAAGGACTGTAAAGGGTCCCCCAGCACAAGGAGTCCTTGAAAGGCCTTTTCCTCGTGTCATTTGCCCCTGGAAGTTTGTTCTGGAATCCTCATTGCTCAGGCACTGAAGGCAGTTTTACCTTCTACTGAGGGTTGTACTGAGCTTCCTGCAGAGCTGACAGGCTTCCCCTGTCCTTCATTCCTGGGATGTCCAAATCACACCTCCCTCATGGAATAACAGAGCTCTGTGAGTTCTGCATGGTCTGAGCCTCTCTGGCCACACCTCAGTGGAGATCAGGGGTTGCTAAGAACAGACTATTTTGTACCAGGAGTAACTTGAAAGACCCCAATGTAGGAGCTGTTTCTTTGGCCAGGCACTGGTAACGCTCAGAGAACGTTTTCTACATCTTTATTTATTATCACTCTCAATTTTTTTACCATTATTTAAAAGCTTCCTCATTCCCCAGACTTTCCCATCAGTAATAGGATACTTTGAAATTTAATTCTCAGGAACAGTAGTTGTGGAAACACTTACTTTTGTGGGGCATATCTCTAAGCCTAAGTAAATAGCTATAAAAGAAATAGTCAGGACCAAGTAGCTGAAGTTCATATCTTGTAAAATATTATTTATGAAAGTTTTATTTCGCTCTTTATTTTAAATTTTAGTTCCTACTTCTGTTAGCTTGGAATTCTGATTACATAGTAAATGTCCTGACAGATTCATGAAGCTCCCTCTTATTAAATCAAATTTTGTTTTGAAAGTATTTACTTTTTTTAAAGGAGCTTTTATGTTTGATGCTGCCATGCTCACTTGTTTAACAAACACTGCTTAGTGAAAAGGGATTAACAAATGAATTTGGTTAATAAGAAGCTGCAATTCCATAAACACTCTAGAATTCCTTTTAAAATGTAATGTATATTAAACGTAGTGAGTGCAGTTCATCAAATGTTATACATGGAGATGTAAAAGTAGCCTTGATGATTTTGTCACAACTGTCTTATAAAGCAAAATATTTGATTTTTCTGGGGATTCTCATTACTGTACGGTGACAAAACAGTTCAAATCAAACTCATCAAATAACTACAAGAAGTAGATGTTTATACAATGTATTTTTGCTCTGTTTAGCATAATTTCAAATACCTGCCTGCTCAGACTATACTTAACTCCTACCCATCTCAACTTTACACCTCATCCTCCTCTCCTTCCTCCTCAAACTCCCTCTGCTCATCAGAACTGGCATCCTGGTATAGCTGGTTTTCAGAGTCCAGCTCATTCCTGTTGCTCTCCACCTCCAGGAACTCTGTTCCATCTGCTTTAGCTGGTTTGGATCAGCTGGTAAAACAAGAGATATTGATGGGCTGCTGTTAATGGGTCCTGAGCACTTCTTTACTTATTTTTTTCTTTATATAATTGTATATTATTATTATAGTTCCAATCTTGTGTTGATTCCATCACAATCAGAAAGTGTTTACAGAGCAAATTTTTGGTGAAGGAAAGATGGGAGTGGATAAATTTTGGCCTTTTGTTTTTCTGAGCAAAAACTCCTGTTGAATCATATCTCTGTCCAAATAAGCATTGCAAATTTCAACATCTAATTTCTAAAATTTTACAAGTGAGAAAGTCTTAGTGTGGATTCATATTTTCAATTTATATGTGCCACATCTACCAGATAAAAATATCTCTGTTTTTAAAGAAACAAATTGTATGTGCTCTTATCCTACAAACCACTACTTGTCTTGGTATTCTACTATTTCACTTGGAGCTAAGAAAACTTGCAAAGATTTCCTCTGTAAAAATATAGTTCCAGTCACTCATTTTGCCTCTTGAATAGTTCCATGAAAATTTGCCTCTTTTTAGCTTTCCAGAATGTGCTTGTTCTTCTGTCAGTCATTTCTAGAGTCAGCTTGGGAAATTTATTCTTTTACGTGTTGAGTATATCTTCAACACAGGTAGTGCTGCTTTCTTTGTAAATGCAAACACCTTTGAAATAGCAGGTATATAAATGTGGGGGAAATTTTGAATATAAGCTATAAATATTTCAGGCTGCAGCTGCAAAGAACTTACACTGAACCCAGTGCTCTGGTGTCTAAGTGTGTATTAAACCTGAGTTAGCTTCTCCTAGTGAATTGAAGGGAATCTGTGTTGCGTTTGAAAAAGGCTGAGAGATTTTCTTTCTGTAACATACACACACTTCTGCATGCAAATATATTGCTGCACTGCTAGAGAAATCCATTAGTCAGACTGTATCATCAAAAAAGTTTGTGAGGAGATAATGAGTGAAGCCTTGCTGTATATAAAAGATAAAACATCATTATGCACATATTTATGCTGTGACTATTGATATTCTATTATTCTGTGCTCATGAAACAGAAATTTCTATGCATTTCTGGGTGTTCTTCTGTGATTAGCAAGTTGTGTGTGACCAGATGGGGGGAGTTGTTTTATTTTTTCAAATGCAATTGCTTGCAAGTTATGATAAATATAAACTGCCTAGTGGGGCACTGTATTAATCACACTGGTGCTGTTTTGAGGCAGGAGGGAGAGGAGGTCCAGATATAATATCATAAAACCAGTATTAGTGAAGAGTCCAGTCCTGAGTCCTTGCTGAAGACTCTAAGCTCAAAGAGAATTGTACCTCTCTAGGAATTGATTGCAATTCCACTGGTTTTACAACATCACAACAATATTCACTCAGCTGAGTGTCTCCAACCCACCTACAAACACCTGCTCAAACCCTCTCATGGAGGGAAGTCCATCCTGTAGCTGCAACACAGGCAAGGAAATTTCCAGTGCTCCTTTTTCAGGTACTTTTTTTTTTTAATTCTAGACCGTGAGCTCTTATTCCCATTTAAAATTAAGGAAAGACATCCTGTTGTAGAAAGCTCGATTTATAAAAAAGTGGGCATTTCAATGCTCAGCCAAAAGGAGTTAAACATCACAAACACTGACCTTGAGACACCAAGAAACCCCTTCCTTCACATCCTCATGCAATCAAATTGAGTTATGAAAAGCATCTGATAATGGCCATAGGATTCTTTATTTAGCAACCAAACTAAGCTGTTCACACACATCTTTCTCCCTCCTATTGACTTTCAGCTTAGAAAGGGGACATGACAGGAATGCTCCCAGCTCTCTTATTTAGCTTTTGAACCATGGAAAAGGCAACAGCTTCACATTCTGTACTTAGATGAAGTACATTCTTCCAAATGTGCTTCCCATGTGCGTTGGCAACAACCTTGTCATAGTCACCCTTAAGATGTACCTCTCAGCTTCCAGAAGACAATTAAATTTCTCAGCAGTTTTTCAAGCAATGATTTACAGTAATGAAAAGTGAATGGTGGCCCTGTCAGACTTCCCTCAGCATTCACTGCAGCCACACAAATGCCATTTATTTAGCATTTCAAGTACCAAGCAACTTAGTTTTTAGGTCATTGTAATGTTATCCAATTTCAGTAAGATGCACGGGCTTTCATTTTAACACAATAAATCTGTAAGGAACAAAGAACAAACATGAAAATAAGTAACCACTATATACACATACACACACCCACTTGCATGCAAAGAGTGAATCAGAATTGTAAATGTAAGTCCCCCACACTTTGTATTCTGAAAGAGTAGATATGGATTTTAAAAAAAAGACTTTTTTTAAAAAAAGGAAAAAAACATTCCAGGACTGAAACCTATTGTAATGAATACAAAGGAGAAAGGATTTCAGCCTCCTGGAACTAGAACTAGATAAGTTAATAAATAAAACTTAGTGAGAATTTCATGGTGGAAAACACAGTTTTCCCAGTTCATACATGAGAAGTGCCAGTACAATAAATACATCAGAGGCTTTAGGGTGGAGAGTGATATACTAGAGCTACAAGTAAACAAATCTAATGCTAAAAAAATATTATCAGGAGTAATCCCAACAATTACCAAAGGAAAGTGAAGTAAAACCAGTGTTTTAGTAGCAAAGAGGCAGAGATTCAAACAACCTCAAAATGATCTCAAGGAAATGAGATGAAATATCTTGGAGAACAGGAAGACAACTGTTTTGTCTCTGCTTTAAAGTGGGTCTACTTTAGTTTTTGAGGTTTAATGGCAAACATTGGCAGAGCAATGCTAAAAACTACAGAACAGATCTGAGGAAAAGTGAAGTGGGAGAGGGAGTAACTCTCTGGTCCCTGGTATTAACTGGAACTTGGGACAAAATGCAAAAATAAAGCAGAGATTGAAACCATGGGTTCATGACAAAAGGTTGCAGTTTTCAGAGAGTCAAGACTAGCTAAGAATTTGTGGAAAATTATCCTTATGTATCACATCCTGATTACTCTTCCTACCTTTTTTTCCTCTTTACATTACTTTTATTGTAGGAGACATAATGGTGCATGTCCATATTTGTTCAACAAAATACTAGTTTCCTAAAACAGCTTTAATCTACCTCTCATTTTCTCTTTTGCTGAGGTGGTCTCTATATATACTTTGTTATGTAGAATAGAACAGAACCTCCCATACTGTGTCTCAAAGCTCTAGAATAAAAATTGAAGTAGTGTCTCTAAGTTACTGTTTCTCTTTGCCCATTGCACCTGGGCAGGAAAGAAGCTCAGTACTTTTTACATGACAGTGTTTGAAATCTGGGAGCCTTTTTATAAGGCAGTGTTTTAAGTGCTAGTTCAATAACCCTCCAACATTGCCTGCTTCAATTCCATATTAAAAAAAACCCAACAAAATAACTATTTTGATTACAAGTGCAAAATTTGGTGAAAGAGTTACCAGTCTCACAGTTTTCTCGTGGTAAGATGGATTGTAGGATATAGTTAAACCTTGCCTTGACTATATTCATCCAATCAACCAAACCTGACAGAGCTGAAGGTCAATATTCTTTGGTATTTTTGTGCCACGATTAGGGGTTTTTCTGTTCTTCAAGGAAATTGCTTCCATCTGAAGAGATGTCCAGACCAGTAGTAGCTCTGCAGCCCCCAGTCATTCCCTGCTAAACTTGTCTGTTGGACCTGAATCCTGACACCTTTGAATGATCTAATTTTAGAGCACTTCTTTTAATAACCATCACTCTTTCCCAAAGAGTACTTGTATGATATTAGAAATATCTTAATCCTCCTTCAATAACAGGATGGAAGATAAAAATTGCCACAGCTATCATTATTGGAAGAAATAGTATTATATTGAAAGGATAAAATGGACTTATTCTGTCTAACCTGAAAACCACTCACAGGATATATTTTCTGACACAGTCTCTGTGACTGGTTTAAGTAGCTCTCTCAAGTCTAAATCAAGACTAGGTCCCTTATTGTCTCATTTGTTTTATTTCTACTTCCTACATATTTCAAATGATTGATATTCATAAAGGACTGTGAAAAAAAATTATTGGAATTATACAATTGGCATTGTATGAACATGGTGGGGTTTATATAGAATGCAGTTTATTTTTAAATTCAAGTGTGAGAAAAGCTTGTATTTAAAGTAGCTCAACAAATCCAGTTTGCTTCACAGATATCTAACACTCTTCAGTTGTATTACCTAATAAAAAACATCTAAACTACTTTGAGACAGTTGTGTAAGCTCACTCTCAGTGTCTGATATAGAACAGATGAACATCCAGAATATAAATCACCTCAAAGGATCCAAAATTAAAAATATAATGCAGAGAGAATAAGTAGCTTCCAGAGATTTGTGTCTCTTCACTAACTAAGAAAAAGACCTACAAATACCTAAAAATAGACATCTAATGATTAGTTGACAGGGATTGGGTCAGATGAATGTCCCAAAGGACTAGAAAAGCCAAGAGTCAGCACCTCAGAGTGATAAACAACTGTGCTCATCAAGCTATTGGTTACCTTTCATTGCAGTCAGGCAAATTTGATTAATTATAATTAATTCAATAAAAGACTGAGTCCTGCAGCTCATTAATAATTTCAGAGCCTTCAGGATAACAGGATTACTGTGCTCAGTGCTGCCTGTCCCCCTGCTATATATTGTAAACCACTCCTGCCAGAGGTTTCTCATGGAAGAGCATCCCCAGTTTTCCTTCCGGAGGGCGGTGTGCTGTGGGCTTCAATTCCTTTTAACTCTGCTGCTGAGGGAGCTGGTTTCTCACTTTATATGAACTCTTTAAGGCTAAAATATTTTTCAATGCTTGTTGGTCTTAAATGTTTTAAATGATCGCCCTTTACATCTTTGAGGGTGTGAAGCATCACCACGGAGGAAGAAGTTCATGTATTATTCACCTTTTTTGCATTCTATCAAAATGTTTTAAATCAGATGCTAAATTTTACATGAGTATTGATCATAACTTTATCACCCATTATAAATACCCTTTTTGTTTGTTCACACTCCTTGTACAGAACTATGGAGAGGGCAAGAAATGGACATTTAATTAGTTAGAGTTATTTTCTAGTGTTGTTTGAAAGGGATATAGGATGTGCTCGGTTCCCTATACTCTCCTCAGGTGTTGGAAAATGGTATCAGATCATCACTCTCAGGCCTGTTCCCAAGATGAAAAGATTATATCCCATTCTAAAAAGAAGTTAATTTATATTTATAATAGTAAAAAGAAAAGTAAGCACTCCATTGAAAGTTAAAGGTGTTTAATTATTGATATTTATTTGTCTAATTTGTTTTGCTTCACAAACCGTGTGTTCTCATGTCTTTGGTAACTAATACATGTTCAAATACATTAGGGTCATGAGTTTATCTTTGTTAGTTCCAATAATATAACTGAAATATGACTAACAAAAATATCCAAGCAGCCATTACTATTCTGGGGAAAATGCCTGGTTCTTGATTGTAAATGAAAGACACTTATCAAATCTGCTCAATGATTATAAATGAATGTAAATAGTTTTGCAGAATATAAATAGCAAACCCATTTTGCAGAAAACTGAAGTTCTATCACAGCAGAGAGTAATTTTTGATGTAGTGAAGGGGAAAAAAAGCAGTGAAACAATAAAGCTAAGCCAAAAAAGACTAAAATATTCTTTGGCTTTCAATGAACTTTGGAGAAAATTATAACCCTGAATCTCATCCAGTTTTAGAAATGAAGATATTTTGTATCAGAGGCATTATAGGGCTCAGGGCCAGATAACATTTTCTCTATTTGAATTTGAACAGCAGATGAAACAAATCTAAGTATGGTTTGTAAGATATCATGCAATTCAAACCTTAAGAACTCTAAAGAAAAAGGTTATATTTTCAAGAATAAAGTATTAGAAGAAAGTCAAATCAATTCCAAAACGGAAAAAAACCCCAAACCCTACATAAGAGTCAGCTCTTCTGCAACAGTTCTTTTCCTCCACAGGGTTTTCAATTTCCTGTGTTCTGTATGTGACCTTATAAAAATGATAACAAGATTCAGCTTCTGAAAAATATACATGCACCTTATCTCTTGTTTTCTTAAGGCAAACACCAGAATTGAGAGATGTGTTCAAAAAGTCACAAGGTGTGGTTTTGTTCAGTTGGTAACTCGAGGCAAAAGGAAAATGTTCTGTTCTTGCTGAATTGTTTATGAGAAGTGATTCTATTTTCTGTGGCTTCTGAAAAGCACAGAAACTCGGTTTACCCAATGATTTCTCTTAGTAACTAGACTGTGAACTAACTAACTTCTGATAAACTAATGACTCCTTATACAAGTTTGTTATGAATTTCCAAGGGCAAGACTTAAAGGAATATCACAGTTAAGGGAATTCTGCATTTCACGAGTTTCATGGGTTTCTCCTGTGTTTTTTTCTTTTTCAATGTTTTCAAAGCCATGTGTGGAACAGAACATCTCAGTCTGTCACAGCACAGAAGTCTTTCTGCTTCCCTCTACAGTGTGAGATGAGAACACTCATCAGCTCCCTGTATCATCTCTGCAAATGCTGCACACATCACTTATGGCAACTGTATTTTGCTTCCTTTTCCTTGGAAGCAAAAGTATTTTTCAGCTCAGTGGGAAAGCGTGTGTGTGAGAGCAGGAATCTCCAGCAAGCCTTTCACACCTTCATTTCTTTATTGAAAGATGCAAGTCTGACTTCTCCCGGGCTGAAGTGAGGATTGAGGTTCAGTTCAGACTCAGCTGGAAGACAGCCACTGTTTTTAGCCAAGTCAGGCCCAAAAACTGCAGCAGGAGTGCACACACTGCATTTTGGCCCTTCCCTGGCTTAGGGACAGCCAGACCAGGAATTTGGCAGAAGCTGAGAAGCCAAGTGGTTCCCAGACTGGCATGTTTTTGGGTATCTGCAGCAGAAAAACTGAAGTGTCCTAGGAAAGTGACTTATGAACTGGAGATGTCTAGACAGCTAATGTGCTGCTGGTTTTAAGGATTAAAATTAAATACCTAAAAGTCATACTTAAAATGCTTTAATGCTTTTATGCCCTATTTTTTTTTTCCACTTGGGGAGGAACAAGGATTTCAGCTTGGTTCTTTTATAATCTACGTTATGTACTCAGTCAAGCCCACAAAATAGAATAAACTTAACTTTTCTCATTTTTTTTTTGAAGGAATGAATGGTTTTAAAATTATCATGATTTCTGTGAACATTTCGCAAACAGCAAGAAATACTCATTAAAAACCATCAGTCTGCTTCAACTTTGTGAAAACCTCGGCACATGTTGATAAATGTGACATAAATGTACTTCTGTTGCCTTTGTTCTATATAGTGGATTTTTCTGTATTATGGTTGTTATGTGCAGTGTTGAAGGGTACTGAGTCAGTGGGAATTGTCCCTGCTGCAGTGGGTGGTATTTAGGGCTTTGCCTGCACAGAGAATTGTTCCAGTTGCTTCATTTTCTGTTCTTTTCCACAATTCAACAAAAATTCGCAAAATTTGCCCTTATATATCTTTCAACAGAGAAAAATATTCTCCTGCCACACAGTCTGTTGCATTTTGTCAGTGGTTTACAATCAGTTTTAGGTCTTAACCCTTAGTTATATCCAGCAGATACCAAGTTCTGAATAATTTGGGACAGTTACTCCGGACATTATTACCCAACAGAAGCTACTTTGCTTTAAATAACATTTTTTGTCTGTGTTTTCCCTGGAATTTTTAGCAAACGTGGAAAAGAATTCAGGCTACTTCAGTTGTACTTCTTATTACCTGTATCCATCTCCAAATAAAATAGGAAGCAATTAAAAATCTTCCCAGAGATTAGATGGTATTAAAGAGGAGATAATTAGTACAAAGGTGAGAAGAGGTGATCCTATTTTTCCAGTTGCCAAACTCAGTGCAGAATGAGAGTTTGAGATATTTGACTCAAATACAACACAATGATATACTTAATTTTAGAAACAATCCATTCTCCTAATTAAAAAGTAATTTGCAATTTTTATTACTTTTTAATAATGATGAAACCCAACCAAGCTGTCATATGGAGAGGTACCAAATATAACTAGACAGCAATATACAGGCATAGAAATGCAGCTTTGATATTTGATTGATTTTTCTGACAGGACCAAGGAAGATATTCTAAAATAATAGAAAAATAGAAGAATGAAGAAAAAAAATAGCAAAAACTGTCAGGGAAAACATATTCTTCTTTAGATTAAGCTTTGCTCTACTGAACCTTATCTGTCTTCAGGCTTCTGTATTCCTGTTCTGATTTTTGTTGTACTTTGGGGGTTTAGTTTGGTTTTGTTCTAATAGGAAATCTGCTGTGTTATAACTTGCTTTCCAAGATGCTTTTTAAAATAATTTTAAAGTGATTGAGTGCACATTTGTTGGTCTATGTTTTAGGTGAATCCATTTTCCAAAAGGATAAAAATGATGTGGTATTGTGTGCAAGAATTCAATCTGGTTTTAAAATCTCTCCATTAGCCTTTGAGAACTCTAAACCAGTGCATCAATAATACTAGAAAAATACAGGTTTTTTCTCAGAGCTTTGCACATTTTAGGCTAAATCCAGCAATTAATATTTGGTCATGTTTTGCATTGATTGACCAAAGTTATTTGAGAGCCTCTATTATGCTGATGGCTGCTCCTGGTTCTGGTGCAGGACATTAAGCAGTGATGCTTTCATCTATTATTTAACATTTTACCTGTATGTTTGTGTGTACAGCAATGTGAATATAAAACATACATACTAATGTATTAGTTAATAGACTTTGTTAAAAGAATCATGTGGATATGCTGATTGTCCTTATGTTCAAACTTTGGCCTGAACTTTGACTTTTGCAGAATATTTTTGTACTGTTTATAAATATAATTGTGTCTGAATTCACTGAGTACAACATAAATAGATATGAAAAATGGGAATATTTTCTTAAAACAAGCTACTCTTATAAATCACTTTTTTTTGTCTATCCCTATTGTCAGTTCTAAGGAATTGTTACTGAAGTGAGACAGCCCTTGCTTATATGAATATAGATCACAAAACAGACAAGAAAAGAATTCAGCCTATTCTTCTCTTTCTCTATTTGTAAATTTTGGCCCAATAAAAGTAAAATTAGGGAAGGATAATGGGTACTTTTGACATAAGAGAGTAGCTCTTCATGAAAAGACAGAATGGGGAGAAGAAGGCTGGATAGTAAGGCCATGTTTTTAAAACCCTTCTGCAATGTAAGCAGGTCTTTAAAACACTAAAAATTGCTTCCAACTCCATGAACCTCCTCCAGTGCTTCAAGTTCATTTACAGAAATAATTGTGTGCTTCCAGTATTGTCTCCTGAAGTCTGGTGTCTCCTCAGTGTGCTCTGCTCTGGTGGCTTCAGCTGCTCCCTCCATGTAAATATTCCGTGTTGCTTTCCTTGGTTACTCGCTCTGCCAGAAGTTTTCCAACACAGTGAGGGAGAAGAAACTGCCAGTGGGTCAATTTTAGATTGTATGTTATTTTGCAAACATCTATGTAGGCAATTTTTCCTTTAAAAAAAATAAAAAAATACATACAGCTGTGTTGCTGAAGCTGATAACTTCTGAGGGATAAAAGGTGCTGGCTGAGGATGGAGGTAGACAAAAGAAGCTCAGACCATTGATCTGCATGTGGACTTCAACCTAGAAGGCACAATTTATTTTTTCCAATATATTACATTTACCCATTTAGAGTTTTTTAAAAATAAATAATATACAGTTTTATATAATATATTTTTGTAACAAATTACCATATTTTATAATACCTACTTGTAAATTCTGCTTCCGAAATCTATTCTTCTAAACATCATTTATTTAACAAAAGAAGCTCACATAATGATCTTAGTTCAATCTTTGAAGTTGACATATCTTCTTACTATCTAATGCAACATAATATTCTCTTTATCACCCATTCTCTTTTTCACAGTGCAGCTCTCTGCAGTTTTGTTTTATCAGAAGTCAATCAGCAATAGGACTTGCAATGCACTCTGGAAAACTTTTAGCGATGGTAACAAAAAACGAGATCAATGGGCCATCTGAGAGATTTCTTCAAAGGAACAAGGGGTGAGCAAACCAAGGATGTAAAAGCTGAGCCTTCTCAAACCCCAGGGGTTGGTAGGAAACAAAAGCAATCAGTTCTTCTCAAGTTCAGCACTGATCAGCACAGATGTCTGTGCTAGGGAGGCGCTGCCTTACAAAGGGGTCTGCAAGAGTTTTTCTTTGGGAAGTGACACCCAGATCTTGCTGTTATTTCTCATGAGATGTTCAACGAAATGTCTTGGAACAAGAGCTGAGACAGTCCCCAGAAAAAGAAGTTCAGAGGCAGATTGAGATCAGAAATCATTCTGATTAGGGACGAGTGTAGGATCTGGACTTAGGTTTTCCTTAAGACATCAAAACTGCTGCGAAATTTAACATCTAAAAAGTTACCTATTTGGCATTCCTTTAAAAGAGCATTGTGACTTGTTCTGGGAAACTTTGCTAATCATAGATCACTAATTTGTCTTTGGATGAAAAAAAAAAAAGAAAATTCAAAGACAAAACTCAAAATAAGGACCCAAACACTTCCAAAAACACTGAATGCTTTATGGTGGATGTGATCCTAGCAGAGGGTACAATACAATTGCTTATGACATGAATTAATGCAAAAGAAAGAATGACTTAGGCAGGCAGTAAAGGCAGTAGACAACTCTGAAATTTCTGAATGTTTCTTTATCTATATAAGTTTTAAATTCAAGATCTACTCCTGGAGTAAGCTTTTCAATTTTTTTATTTACTAAGTTTCAATCAAATTTGTATAACTTTATTAAATTGTGGCCTGAGTCTTACCACCACTATTACCTCAATTCACTCGTACAGAAAGTCCCAAATAATGTTCCAGCATTCTTAAATACCATGGATCTACTGATATGTTTCTAGAAAGTTCACAGGAGGACGGGTAGAGGAGAAAAAATTGTGCACAGAGAAAAAACCATTTTGGTTTGGGTCAAAGTTTCCCCCTTTCTGCATGTTCTGTGTGATGGGATCTGTACATCAGGAGACATCATTTGGTTAGTGACGAGTGCAGGAACAACTGTACGAGAACAGATCGTGTCCCATTCGTTTGGATTTTCTTCCTACCAGGATTTTGTGCATCTTTTGCAAATTCTGTTGCTCTTCTCCTTTCCATCCTGAATCGCTGAATTATATTCAACAACTCTAAAACTTATACTACATTTAATTCAGGACAAAATAGGGCAACATAGTCAGTATAGAAGTAAAAAAAAAAAATTAATAAAATCACAATTATTTCTGCAGTGTCTTCAGTTTTTCTTATGGATTTACCTGAGTCATTTTAATATTTTCTTTGTCTACTGACTTCTAATTTACTTCTATCTGCTGGTGAAGAGTATGTAACTCCCAGCATCATTCATTTCTTTACCTAGTTTTCCTGCTGTTTTAAAACTTTATGTTCAACTGGATTGTAAATTTAGCTTAAATAGAAATACTGAAAACACTGTAGATCAAAAGAAAAGCTCTGAACTCTATTTAAAAATCTCAGTCTCCTAAATTTCAAGAACATATGGCGATTCACCCATGATTATTTTTGCTAAAAATGATTTTAATTGAATGAGTCAGTGAAATTAAAGAATTATTTTTTTTCCTGGCAGCTGGCCCTCTCCAAACTCAAGGTCAATGCACAGCATTGACATAATTGCACAGCCAGTCCATCCGTGTCCTACAGGTGTCAGTCACATTGAAAATAAACACACTAATTATGTATTTTTTAATGTGTTGCAGAAGTCATATTCAAAAGCAAGCTCAACAGAAAGACATAAGCTTATTAGGAGTCATTTTTGGGATATGATTGAGCCATCAAGTCTTTGTACTTAGAGGAAAGCACATTTACCTTACTGTGTGCATCTATTCCAACATTGTGCTGTACCTTTTTGTTCATTAACTGCTTGGTATCATTAAGATTTAAGTGATTGCTAATGATTCATAACTGAGCTTTCAGTTGGAATACTTTCAGGACATCAACAACAAGATTCAGAACTCAAATCCCAAACCCTCCAAATAGCATTTAATTTGATAAATCCTGGGGTTATAGTGTGAAGGGAAAACTCTAATAGCTCTAATACAATCAGAAAAAGGGAAAGAAACTTATACAGAGAAATGAGAAAACCAGGAAATTCAAAGTTTAGAGTCTAAAGGTCACAGAAATGGTATGATTTCTGTAGTTGATGTGCTGCCAAGTGCCTGAGAGAAAACAAAAAACAAAAAGAAAACAAAACAAAAAACACCCATACACCAAAAAAAAAACCAAACAAAAAAAGCCCAACCAAACAAACAAAAACAAACAAACCACTAAGCAACCTAAAACCTGAGATTAAAGAAAAAAATATAAATATTTTTTAAAAAAAATCCCTTTCTCCTGAAGGATGGAGCAGAACTGCCCTGAGGTAGCTCTGCCACACTCAGAAGTAATTTATGGCATAAAAATCTCCTTGTAGTGCAGGCCAGCTCTGTTATGTGCCATATCCTTCTAATCACATCAACAGTCTGGCTTCTCAAGCAGCAGAAATAGTGGGCAAGTGCACCCTGTGAAATTAAAGCCAGTGGCAAAATTGTGTGGTGGGCTGGATTTCCCTGACCTGCATCTAGGAGATCTCCATCATGAGAGAGGTGACTGTGTCCTTCTCTCCTTTGTGCAAAATGCTCTGTTATTACTCACACAAGTTCTGAAATATGGACTAGGAGGTATTGACACAAAAAATGATGGTGGACAGCATCAAAACTTGGGTGCTCTCCTGGGCTGATTTCAATAACCTATAGAATCATCTTTCAGAGAAAAAAGCCCATAAGTGTCTATTTGAGTGCACTTTTTGACCTTTTTTATAGATAGTGGCACATAAATCCTTGCAAGCACACATGCCTGAAAAGAACTCATGTGGAAATAAAAACAGAAGAGTGATATGGAAGCAATTAAAAAAGAAAAATCTGAACTTGAAAAGAGCTTTTCCTGAAACACTTCTTCTAAAGTGAAAAAAATGAAGTTGTTTGGGTTTTTTTTTCCTCAGCTGGTGAGTTACTTTTGTTTATGAACAAGATGTCATTTTTAACTAGAAAAACATAAATACAGAATTTAATTGTAGCAGCTGTCATTTTCATCTGCTATTTATCTTGTGAGCCATTCTGCTCACTACTGCAGTTATCTATGCTCAGCTAATGTGTTCTTCTTTCCTGTATTTCAAGTGCATATTGTCAGAAATGATTGATGAATATATTTTTCAGATATGTTATTGGAAAAACCATCTGTTTATTTTGGGGGTGGGGGAGTCTCAGGTCTTTCAGCCCAGAGGGAGAGTTTAGTCTTTATTCTCAGAAGTGAGGTCCAGGATACTCCCTATGTTCCTATTCACCTTTGTGCCTCAGAGTGATGAACTGAGCTTAGAATTTGGCTTCTCAATATTCTGTGTTAACAAACAAGTATATTAATTAGTGGAACATTATTAATTGGCTTTTGCTGCTCTTTCCACAGTTAGCTTTTGAGCCCTTGTAATAAATTGAGAGTGACCATATAATGCACAGTAAGGACTTGGTGTTGAATTTGGCTCCAGTTTCCAAAGCACTTCAACATTCTTAAAAAAAAAATCTAATGGTACATATTAGTAAAATAGCTTTTATTGGGAAACTGGGCTTTTCAAAGTAATCATGTGCTGTATTGAGCTTCAGAGCTACTTAGAGTTCTCAGATAAACAGTGAATTATCTCTGTAGTAACACATTGAGCCTTTCCTTCACAGAGAATGTTTGATCCTATCCATATTATTTTAACACTGTGTAACCATCTGAAGTTCCAGGGTCCTACAATCTAATAAGCATTAAATTCTCTGGATAAAATTTCCTTGGGAAAGAGATGCCATTACAAATCACAGCCTTTTCATATTTGTATGAGTTATATTCTTTTAGCTCTAGCTATTGCACAGTAGTTTATATTTTGATGAGGAGGTCTGAGATAACATTTGGATTTGGCAAAATTCTTTTGCTTTGCTCTCTCTGTCAAAACTGGAGAGGTTTCAAAATGAAAGACTCACATTTCACCCCTCCTTATTTCTTGGTGTTTAACCAAAGGCATTATCCTTTTCCAAACCACTGCAATGACAATTTATATTTTATGTATTGCCATAATTGGAACTATCCCCTGGGTTCTCTGTTGCTGATGATGGGGTTTTGTGTGCTTTTAATTGGTCTGACTCACTTTTCTGGATACAAGAATCTTTGGTGTGTGTAGTGACCCACAGCATCCATTAGCCTCCCACAAAATGTCTTTCCTAAGATTTCTTAATGTGATATAAAATTAACATTGCTAAGCCTGGCAGAGTTGGAGAAATGTTTGGACAACACTCAGGGCCATGGTGTGATTCTTGGGCTGTCCTGTGCAAGGCCAGAGGTTGGACATTGATGATCCTTGTGGGTCCCTTCCAATTAAGAATATTCTGTGGAAATATCTTGGGGTTCTGGCTCATGTGACATGAATGATTACCTCTGGTTTCAGTATGGACTGCAAGGAGTGAGTCCTTGTTGTCAAGCCAAGGGATGCAGGGGGGCTTGGATTTCCACATGGTCAGCAGACCCTGGGATTGACTGTGTTTTGTACCTGATTGTCTCCAGAGCAGTTTGAATTCAAGCTTATTTGTATGCAGCAGGGTTGATCAGAGGATTAGCATCAGTAGTCAAATAGCAAATGAATCATCTTGGTAAAATATATGCACAGATGACAGCACAGGTCTGAGCTCCACCCTGACCTGGCTGGAGCACCCACTCCCACAGCAGTGGCACTGTGGGTTTACAAATGTCATCACTGGGATTATCACAGATTGGTTCTTCCTGGCTCATTCTTATCTAGGTAGGGTCAAGTAGACTCTAATCCCTAGTCTAATCACTCCTAGGTAAATATCTAAGTAATTAATTATATATGTAGCAGATCTCATAAGTCTCTTTTCTTTAGAAAGTGCAAATTTTATTTATTACCAACATAGCTCTCTGGTCTGTATGTGCCCACAGCAGGCTCCTATACCACATGAGGGGTTAGAGTGTAATTTTGTATTGCAAAATAATTTAAGCAGGGTCACAGAATTTCGTGGTTTCACACTTGCAGGCATCCAACAGCCTTGCAAAAGCATCTCATTGGCAAAACAATTGATTTCGAACTTCTTGAGCAGAGAACCTTCTCTGCCTAGATCATGTACAATAAAACTGACATCTGAGGGGAGAGCAAAAATATACTCAGCTTGCCTAACCCCTTGGAGGCTTGTGAAATTACTGTCTGAAAACTATAATGAGAATGGGATAATTTGTGACATTTCCCTCTGCTGTTAGAAGGTATTGATTTTATGACATTTTCATTTCTTATTATGTATTACGAGCATAAGACATCAGAATGTTAATATCAGATGCACAGGATAAACAAGGATGGTGCCAGGTAACACTTTATTTATTTCAATTATTTTTCAGTTTTATGCTGTAGCTATTTTCCCAAATCCCTGCAGGCTGTTAGCAGATAAACAATCATTCCTAAGCTCTGAGAATTCAGAATTAGAGGAGGCAGCCCATACATAAACTTATTTCTTCCATGAAGTCTACCAGCCAAACAAGATAACTTATCCTCGCCATGCTGAGTTTTGACCTCCCTTGTTTTACTTAAGATATTCAATTTTTCAGCCACTTTGTCTGTCTAATTTAGACTGTTGATGCCTTGAGGTCGTTGTCATCTTCCTCCTCACATATGAGAGACCTGCTGAAAATACTAATGTGTTCACAATAGTCCAATAGTGTCACTTGTGCTCAGCCCTGCTGCATCTTGTCAGGTCTTTCTGAAGGGGAAATTCCCTCTCTTAGTGGTAAACCCACCAAGACAAGGTTATGGAGAAGGTGTATCTTGGAATTCTTCAAGTGTTGACCTCTCAGCTGTAGGATAATACAGTGCTATAAGTAGCTTTACTTAGAGCTCTGTCTGGGATCACTGCAAAACCCTGGCTTTTGGGTTTCTGGAGGAACCTCTGTGATCACTGTTCTCTGTCCTGAGCCTGTTCATCCCCCTCTGTCCTCATACCATGAATTGCACTCAAGGGGTGAGCAAGGTCTGCACATCGAGAAGTTCTGGCAAAAACCTTGGGAGGTGGCACTGCCAGAAAGAGAGACAGGTATTTGGAATGTAAGAAAAAATATTTACGATGTAAGGAACACATTTTTTCTCCTTGGCCATCTGCATTTAAATTGGTAGATTACATGAAAAAACTCAAGCCAGTGTGAGGAAAAAAATTATCCTATAGTTGATGTGGATATAATGGATTTTAGGGGCTTGTTTGTTTGTTGCTTTGGTTTGGTTTAGCTTTATTTAAGTTCACCATAGGGGAATTCATAGCAAATGGATAATATTGTACAAAAACAAGAACTATGGTATAAAGAAAAAGAGATTGTTATTTTTATGCCTTGTGAAGTTGACTAAGTTATAGATATTGTACGTGAACTATATTTATATCAAATTTATAGAGAGCTTTCTCTCAGAATGGTGTGGGGAAGAGAAGGGAAAAACAATATAATAATAAGGTCAGAGGATGAGAGAATAACTGAGTTGTCCAGAAAATAAAGTCACCCAGGGATCTCAAAAACTGGGATATCAAAAACATTCAAAATACCATTCAAAAAGTATCAGTCCCTTGTGGAGACTTTAAATGAACCAAGCTTACTTTGTCTGAAATAATGCTTTTATAAAGAAAATATTACAACCAGGGAAAACCTTCCTTGGATCCCTTAACAATAAGGTCTGAAAATACAATATTATTGAAATTCTTTTTACGTGTACTTCAGAAACAAAATAATTTTGGGTTTCTTTAAAGAAACAGAGGTTGTGTAGATTTTATCTGTCTCATACAGTGTAATCATATTTATATCATAATTTTTCTGGTTTGTAACAATAGCCTTGTAAATATTAATCTCTTTTTCAACATAAATGCTTCCATTTCTGGGGGTCAGAATTTGATCTGAGTGCAAATTGCCTTAAGCAGCAGGAGGCAAAGTCATAGATATGTATCCAGATTTGGACCCAACTACTAAAGGGGTGTCTTTAAATGTTCAGAGTGTGTTCCTGCTGTTACAGAGCTGGAGAACAAAAGCCATCAAATATACATGTATTCCACACTGCACATTCAGAAGAGAGAAAAGGAAGGAAAGAGAGAAAGAAAGGATAAGAAGAAATAATGATTATGTACATTTCTTAGCTTGAATTTCTCTCTCCTGTGGCACACCTCAGGTTGTGTTTGTCTTGCAGACTCTCAGCAAGTGTGTGCAAGAATTGAATTCTCACAATTGTAGTCTTGTTCTGTTGTCTTCTTCCTACGTGGGGAATGTAAATATCCACCCTCTGGACTGGCAGCAATCCCTGTGTGTTCAAGGTGTTTGCCTGTATATCCCTCTGTGCTCCCTCCACAGAGGGCAGAAATCCCAAAGAAAATAACACTGGTGGGAATTCCATTGGTATGAGTTACCAGCACAGGGGGGGGATGAGAGAAGAAGAACAGAGGAGGTTAGTTATCATTCCAATGGAAAAAAAACTAGTGGGAATTCTGGGTCCTTGGCCAGTGGAGAATCCACAGAAGAAACTTGCAGCTGCCTGGTAATGAGGAAAACATTGATTAATTAATTACCTTTTGCATTAATTGATATTGCAGCAATTCAGGCATCAATCATTTATATCTCTATTCTATGATACCTTTATATCAGATGTATGTGCAGCTGTATTCCCATGGATAGTGGGAAGCACAGGAACTTCTGCCATAACTCTAGTTCACTGAAAAATTCCCATATGCCCCAAAAATGTATTCACAGAATAATTTCTACTCTTTTTAAATATATTTAGTTCTGATCATTTGGTTGCTGGAAGAAATTATCTGAAAGGAGTGTCCCAGAGAATTGAGCTTTAGTGGTCGATTGATTGATTAGATGTATTTTCACTTACTGTGAGACTGTAATGTTGAATTTAAAAGTTTCCAAATGTAGGTATAAATCAAAACTCAAACAAATGGAAAATAGCACTTAATAAATGATAAAATGAAGAAAATTAAACCTTCCTGTCCAGTTTGCTCTTGTGCCTCAGTAAATGGAAGTAAATCCTGCAAAAGGAGCAGCCTGGGATCTCTCAGAATGCATCTCTCACTCCATAGGTGGTGGAACTCAAGGATAGTAAATAGGAAGCAAATACTCCTGAGTCAGGGATTTTTGGATTTCATGCTGGCTGTTTATTCTTTTGCATGAACACAAATGCTATTTGCAATTTTGACAATCATCTTAAAACCACTCATGGCCCTTGGTGGTATATTTGGGGCTTATTTGTTTCTGCTTTTATAAGGTTTTATTTTGTTTTACTAATTATTTCAAAATATCTCTTTTTGGCTTTAAATCAGAGGCTTTTTTTTATGAATATATCAATTTTAAGAGGAAAAAAGTGAAAACAAAATACTCTTCTAATACACAAAGAGTTGCAAGACAAACATTCTTATGAAAATCTATTAAGAACACAAATATGTTGAAGCAGAACAAGAAAGTGGTGTTGTTTCCTCCAATGGTGAAAGGAAAAAAGCTGTTCCTGAAAAAGAAAAGGGCCATGGGATAGACAAGAGTGGATTTAGAAATTATTTACCTTCTTAGATGATTTCAGCAAAGCAGCATTTTAGCTCTATCTGTCTTGATTATTTGAAACTAAATGTTTTGTGCAGGAAATGAAAATAGGTTGATTAAGCATATTCTCATCCTCACCCCATGCATCCCGTGTATGGCTGTGACACCCTGGGATGTGGGATTGCTACAATGCAGAGGTAATGGATGGGAAATTGTTTCAGGTTCTGGTGTATGATTATGATACAGGCTGGCAATCACAGAAATTGCTTCTGAAAGTCATCTCCAGCTCCCCCATCCACGGAGCTGCTCGCAGAAGTCGGGGGATTTGTGGCTCCAGCAAAGCATATGTTAGAGAGGAGTTATTTATAACAAAGCCTTGCAGATGAGTCTTATTTCTCTGACTCCTTCGTGTGGATTATGGCTTGTGAAGACAGGAAAGAAGAGTTATACAGAAGTGTTCTGTAAGTCATTATCTGCCTGTGACATATGGCACAATTCCTTGCTGGAAGCAGCTGCTGTCAGTGCACAGCCCAGCGCCGAGGAACGCTGTCACTTGGATGGTTACATTACAGGGAGGGCATAATTAGGCATTTTACATCTACTTTTACTTTATTTTGACAATTAACAAGAGAAGGTTGTGCAGGAACTGTGAGTTTACTCCTTCAGTTAGAACAGAAACTTGAGAATTGAGGAGCGTGTGCTGCTTCACACCTCTTCAGAGTTCAGTTTGAATTGAACTGGCACTGAACTAACAGGTTTTCTGGATGTTTTCATAACAGATATACTTAAATGTCTGCTGTGAATTGAAGTAGGCTAAATGTATTAGAAATTAAGAAGCTAATTCCTTGGGAATATCTATGTTCTTTCTGCAAAGTTCCATTCATTTAGAAAATATCTGGTATTATCTACTTTGTACAATATTTATGGTAATATGTCATATGAGGGGAAAAAAAAAGGAAAGGAGAAAAAATACCCCTCTGAGATTATAATGGAAATCATGCTTTACAGATAGTGTGGTCTTTACTTTCTGTACCAACCTCTACTTGCATGACCTAATTTTATAATAATCAAAGCAAACCCTCCCCAGAGATTATACACTACATAGCTCAGTCTCTTAATGAGGAGATTGGTTACTGAGAAGCTTTCATTGTACATATTCTACATGTTAACATCACAAATCCCAGCTCCTAATAAGCCATCCTTTTTATTATGTGATTTCCTCTTTGTGCCTATATAGTATTTAAAATCTTTAATTCTCATTTCAGCTACAAGACAAAGAAGTTACCTAGTAACTTAGAGATTGGTTCTTTGCCTCCCTAATGACAGTTGTAGTAGGTAAATAAAGGGAATAAATCTCTTTTTCTAGTTCTTTAATTAAATGTTTACAGCTATTTGAACCTTGGGAAGCAACTGTGTCCCAAAATTACAAACATTCAGCAAGATCTATTTTTCCTGACTTTGACAATTTCTGTTCTTTTTTTTCCTAATTCAAATTATTACAGCAGAAATCATTAATATAAAAAACTTTAAATTATGGGTCTTTTAAGACACCTTCTGGGCTACTTCCTGAGATTAAATTGAGTTAAGGCTATGGAACAGTACATCACTTGGCTTTCTTAGAATGTAGAGGAAATCACAGGACATATTTTGCTACCACTACAATTATTTACTTCAACTTTTTCAGGCCTGTTTCTGTAAATATAAATTCACAGATACTTTAAAGCAGCATGTAATAAGGAGAAATGAGAAGTCAAAAATATGTTTATTCAGTGCCTTTCAGAAAAGACATAGCAGCAGAATTAACCCAATTTAGTTCTCCTCTCCCTAAACCCTTTCTCCATCTTTTGACTTTTTGGTTGATAGCTCAAGACCAAGGCTCTCGTTCACCTCCACACAAAAAACTCTTTATGCCATTAAAGTGCAATATTGAAAATGATAATTTATATAAACATTTATCTCAAAGGTGGTATGTGTCAAGTGACCTGTTTTCTGGCAGTGTTTCGTACAGCAGTTTGATTTTCTGCAACCCATCTGGAACAAACTCTCAGAGCATTTTAACTCTGGAATGGAATTTTTAACTTTGGTCTCCAGATGGTCCAGCTCCTTAGAGTTTTACTAGTCAAGTCACAAATAAAGTTATCTGTGCAAAAATCATAATTTACAAAGATAAGTGCTTGTATTTTAAAAAAAACAGTCACAAGAACCCAAAACAAACAAAATCCAACCAACCAAACAAAAACCCCAACTTTACTGAGAGAATATTGTCAGCTATGGTACAGAGAGTGCAGCTGAGTTTTTTTGACACAGATCTGTGGAGAACTAGGATTTAACTGCATAATTTGTTTTCCAAAATTGAGGAGCCTTGTTGGTGGTCCCCTCCTTTCATCCATGTGCTCAACTCCAAGACTCCTGGGACGGGATGGACTTATTGGGGTTGGTGGACTGGTCCCCTGGAAGAGGCCATGATGCTGCCAGCCCCTTGGCACCCAGATTCCATTCCTCATGGGCTTCTTCTCCCACTGCTTCCTGGCAGGCACAGTCTTTGGAAATGGGAATTTTCACATGATTTCCTCAGAAATCACTGAAAAGAATCACAACTGCTGGAAGGTGAATTACTACCGGTGTTATTGCAGACCAAGGATTATATTAAGAATTATGGAATATGTTTTACAAGAGGCACATCATCACTGCTTACAATTTAAAATGCAAAGTCAATAGAAACATCCACTGATTCATTATCTTTTGGAATGAAATTCAAATAATTTTAGTTTGAGGTTTGCTGCTTTTATTTCATTAGTATTAGAACAAAGTCAGCCCATACTGCTCCTCACAGCCCAGGAAACCTTGGAATGCTGGGGGTCAGTGGTGTCTGTGGGCCAGCTCGTGTGCTAAATGAACCTGTCCAGTTGTTGTGGGTGTAATAGTTGCAATTTTGTCATGTGAAAAAGAGAGATTTTTTTGCCCCCACCGACCTTCATCATTTCCTGTTCTGCTGCTGTGGAGCTGTGCATGAATTCAAGTATGAATTCACACCAGAGGAACAGCCTCCTGAGGTTTAATGAACTACATACAAACAACAGGAAAGTTTCCCAGGGAAGTCATAAATTCCATTTCCTTTACTTCTGCATTCATGAAGTAACTGACTGCTTAATGTATTTGGATAAAAGCCTTTGAGATAAAAAATAAGAGATTTTTTGCTGTGCACCTTGGAACTCTCCCGTGGCCGGGGGAGAGCAGGGCAAGGTGTCTGTAGTGACAGTACCATAGGCCAGGAAAATCTAGAGCTGCTTTAAATGAATGACAACAGTCTGTACTGCTCTGTCATAAACTCCAACACTTCAAAACTCAGGGAATAATACTCTGGAGACTTCCAGTTCACTCTGAGGGTTTGTTTTTTTTCTTAAGCCAAAGTTTATAATGAAGATAAACACACCTTTTCTTTCCCCCCAGTGAGACTTCTTTTTGTTCCTCCACCCCACGTACCAATTTAGTGAACATTTTAATTCCCAGTGTGTGTTGTACTGAGCACGCTCTTGTCCATTCCTCAGCAGTTGGTGGAGGAAAAAAAAGTCTTCGCAACAAGAGAGAGCATGAGAGCCATGTCATTTGTTAAATTGGGTATTTTTTCATGAAATTTCTAAGCGTTGGGAAAGATTAGGAGCAGACTGACTGATTCAACTGGCTCCACAATTTTGCCACAATCACACAGAAAACTTTAGCTTGCCTATTATGTATACACAGACACTAATTTCTGACAGACACTTGCTGCTGTAAAGATTTGATGTCACTCCAGTTCACTGAGTATCCCAGCCACAAAGCAAACCTACTGTGCCATGTGCTGGAGGGAGGATGAGGAGAGAAGACAGGGAGGATGAGAGAAACTATTTTCTTTTATGACTTCATCTTTTTCTATGCTGAGAGATATTCTTATCAAACAAACCAGTCCAACAAAATGAAATGTACCTTGAACCTTCTGTCAAAATCTGAGTCTAAACCAGAGACTTCTCAGGTGTCAGAACTTCCCTTTCTCCATCTTTTAGGCTGACATATCACAGGGAATGGAAATATGGCAGTTCTATTACCAAGGCAATCATCCCTGGCTCCAAGGCCAGATTCTGCTGTGAAATATTCAGGTTGAATTCTAGGCCAGAGTAAGAATAGAAGTAAAGTGAACATTTACATGAAATCTGAGTGAGTCGTACTCAGACTACGTTATGTTCCTCTTTGAATGTTTAAATTACCTGAAGTTTAACATTACCTAGATGGAAAATTCCTTCACTTTCATCTGTTTTGTCAAATTTTGGACTGGTCTTGAAGACAAAAAGGAAAAACCCTTCCTCTGGGAGCAGCAGAACCACTGAAACAGCGGGAGGGCTGGTGTCCCTCAGCCTCACCCTCTGCCCGTGGGGTGAGGGAGCCAAGGGCTGAGGCAGACGGGCTCACACAGGTGCTCTTGGTACCTCAAGACCTTTCTCACATTCTTCCCTCACTGCAGGGAGCCTTTGCCCTCCCTCAGAGGCACCACCAGCCTTGCTGAGGGTCCCAGCCGTGCCCTGTGTGACCATTGTGGAGCCAGCGGGATCCGTTCACATCTGGCTCCTCCTCACAGAGCCACCACCGTGTGCACAGCTCTTCTGGCCCAAATCCCTAGAAACTTCTTCATTTACTGGAGGGAAAAAAGATCCTGTTTGCAAATTTGGAGGGAAGTTTGGCCCTTTTAGACACAATCTAGAGTATTGTCTGTGTTGGGCCATAACTCCTCCACGAGCCAAAAGGCTACATTTGCATTGACCTGTTTTCCAAGAGGTCCATGTAGATCCCAGTCTGAGTTCTGCTCTGTTCCCAAATGGCCTTTGATTTGCTTCATCCCAGTGAGGGGAAAGTTTTTCAGACATAGAGTCAGGCACCTGGTTTGCCTTTCCTTTTGCTGGTTTGTAGCACCTGTGCAAGAAGAAATGCCAGGTTAATACTGGCTGAAATGGGGGGAGAACTGCAACAGGAGCCCTGTTTGTGAAACCAGGTGTTTTGATATATTTTACTTTAAACAGAAAAAGAGTGAAGAAACCCCTGCTTTTCCATGTAGCATAACAATGTGAAGTGCAAATACTGTCAAATTTAGAGGTCAAGTGTTTAAAATGTTGTCCCCTGTGGGAAAATATGCTTGGTGTTGTTTGGAGGTGAAAGTAATTTGTTAGAGCTGGAATGTGGCCACAGTGGTATAAATCAAAGATAAACTGGTAGACCATGAACAGCTTTTAGTAACTATAGAGTGTATTTTTAATTTGACACTGGTGTGCTGTGAATAGTCAGCTCAACTGTCCTTTAGGGTATTCCAAAGATAATGTGGGAAATGGGGGATTAAATGTTTATTTTTCTGTTTAAGAAAATAAACTTATTTCTTCTGCCTTGCTTGGGCTACAATAGGAGCAGTAAGGGTAGTAAAGTAGATTATTTCATGACTGAAGGCTCCTCTTGGTGTGAGGACAAACTTGCAGCTGGTTTTATCAAACTATGGTTAACAAGTCAAATAAGGTTTGCAGGAATAAAATCAGTCAGGTGAGCAATTGTTTCAGATGTATGTAGTGCATCTTGATTATCTATCTAAATACCTAAACACTTTTTTAAAGAACTTCTGTAAACAAAATTTAATCTTAACAAATTGTCCTTTGTGTTAATTTGTTTTAAAATAAATCTGTTTATGTGATTTGTGTGTGTGGAATGGCTTATTTAGATATTCTTTATGGATTTCATAGAATGTGCTTGTTTTTTTTTTTACTTTTATAAGGTAAAAGGTTTTAGTCATCAATAGAAGAATAATACTTGGATGATAAAAAACAGCCTCTCATTAGAGATAGGGCTTATAATTTAATGTGTGTAGGAAGTGATAAGCAATAGCTCTGCTTCCCCAGTAGTAATGACAGTTGTGATGTAGTGTTTGTAATACAGAGGAGTCTCCTTTTTAATCAATTCCAGAAATATATCAAGTCTCTGCTCATTTCCTATTGCTCACTCTCCATCAGCTGAGCTGTAATATGGTATATACAAAACTTGAAGTGCTACCCTGCTTTACTTATTTGCCAGACAGAAACCCTTTTTGTGTTGTTATTTCTAATGCATAAAACCAGGAAAAAAATCCACTCGCCACATGGGAGTGGTGCAAAGAAGTTCCTGCATAGAAGAGAATCATTGTCAGAGTTGTTGTTATTTTATCACTGTTCCAAAGCATTTGACTGTTTCACAGTAGTCATAAACCAGATTTAATTCCCCAAAGGCCAAATCCTCCGGAAAGGTCAATAAATAGTTAATTACTTATAGAGTTGAACATTTCAGAAAGTCTAGGTTTCCAATACTGCCAGAGACCTGAAAAGAAGGAAAAAGTGGAAGAACTATAATTCCTTGACAAATCTGAAAGATCATTTGGCTAATTTTTACTGCCTTTTTCCTGAAGATTCTTAAAGAGCAGAGTGATTCACAAAGGAAAAAAGAGTAAACAAATTCTGTTCCTGTGTCATGCAAGTGGAAGTGCTTGTTTTCAAAACAATATGGAGAGCCTTGGTTCCTGCTTGGTCTGCTGAAATTCCAGGTTAATCCAAAAATCACATCTTTAAAATTCTATGAACTTGCTTTATTGTTCGAGGTTTTTTTCTGAATATTCCCTTTTCCCTTCCCTAGTTCATAATGTGTCTGTTAAAATTAGCACAGGTTCTACTCTTTCTATGTAAAAATCTCCACAAGAATAGTTCTGTTGGGAAAATAAAGGCTTAGACTAGAAGCAGTTTTACATTCTAGTCTAATTTTGGCATCTCCTAAAGTATTCATGGATGGTTCATACAACTCCTTTTAAAAGTGTTATAAATCTATTTTTACCTTTGCTTCCTTCAACATCTAGGTTTAACCCAGGGGTTTGGTTTAGCACAAAAATCACATTATTTTAAGAGTTTGCCTTTTCCTATTCAGCTCTGCTACTGCTTATTACTTTCTCTATTCCTTCTCTTCTGACACCTCCACTTCTTTGTACAAACTGATTTCTCCTGCTCATTGAAATCTTTCTGTGAAGTTCAGTTCTGCAGTATGGTGCACTATAACTCATTTCCACAAACTTTCAGTTGAGTTTTGTCTTGGAACATGGTGCAGTATTTTTTAATATCACTAGATCTGCATTCACAGAGGGGCATCTAAGCTTCAGTATTTTGAGTGGTTCTTTTAAAATTATATGTCTGTGTTTTGTACTCTACCTGAAATTTATGGCATTTTTTGTTGGTTGAAATTATAGCATCTTAGATCAAAGACTGTTTGATGGCCTTAACAGCCTGGTTTTTTAAATTAATTTTTTTTTGCTGTTTCTCTAATCCTTAGGGTTTGTCTGCAGAGGTTCAGCCAGTTGTCTTTGCTGCCAGGGAGCTGGATGGAAGCCAGCTCTTGTTCAAAAGCCATGTGGAGAATTACTGTATCCTGTGCTTGGTTCAGGTAAGGGAGATGTGTCTGCATTCATTCATCTGGGCTACAAAGAGCTTGAATTCCCTTTGAAAGCGAACTCCTTTAAGAAAAATACTCCACAAGGTGTAAATGAAGTACTTTTGGAAATGAGATTATATATTTTACTTTTTTTCTGAAGGAAATATTTTCATGGAATTTTATGTGTGCTTTGTTTTTTAAAAAAATACTAAATGTTTTTATGGTGGTGTTTTACGGTGGTGTTTTACAAATGTTTCACCAATGTTGTGAAAAATTACTACTTTTAGTGCTTGGTACTGTCAGAGGAGTGTGTTTGCCCAGCAGGTTCTGCCCAAGACAGTGGAGAGTCTGAATTTTGATGGGATGCAAGTAACTTCTCTGTCACCAAAGCCAGACTTTTATTTCCCCCACTATTGGGAGGAGCAGAGCTGTGTCTCTTCTGGCAGTGATTAGTGTCCTGCTTATGAAGTGTGATGCAATATTATGGTGTGCTATGTTAGGAATATTAAGTATAAAGGGTTTATGTAGAGAGAAAATAATCAGTGAAAAACATAACCAGCTGAATTGAAAAGATCTATTCCTGGATTTACACTTCATTTGTGTTTGTTATGTTACAATTTACATTCTTTAGAATACATTAAGTAATACATCAATGTTAAGTAGGATTCCTAAGTAAGATAATTTTGGAAAAGTAATTTACTTGGATATAGGGAGAAGCTTTTGGTTATTTCACAGAATTCTTCCTTTTGGACCTTGAAAATTGTGTTTCCAATTACTACTTGAGAAACTAGAAGTTATGGCTATCCAGGAATAAAGTATGACCATGTGGGGGTGAGAGGACAGAAATAATATTGACACATACACAGAACTCTTCGGGTTTGATTAAGAAGTCAGCAACAGTGGGGGGAAAATTCACTTTAATTCAATAAGGATAAAAATTTGTCAATCAATGAAACATTCTAACTTGAAATACATGAATATTTTGAGATATCTAGTTTTAGAGAACATAATTATCCTTCAAGTACTGATGACATCTGAATTTAGATTATGAATGAAATCAGCTTGTTAAGGGAAATGCTGTTGTTCAACATTGGTATAACAATAATGTATCAACGAATTAGATATTAAATAGTCTGCCCCCACTTCCAGTGCAGGTCAAATAAGGAAGAATATATGCACATGTTGTTTAGATGAAGAAAGGAAAGAAAAAAGCTTGTTAAATGAGAATTACTTGTTCCTTCTGTCAGTGGTTTCCCAAAGCATCTGGGAGAGTGCACTCTAAAGTATATATATCTTAACTTACAGAAATTAGAATAAAACAGCTTATAAGTGGAGTCATTCTTATGATGAACAATAGAGAGAAGAAGAACAATAAAGAGACATAAAGGAAAAGTTAACTAGAAGAAAAAAGTACTGCATAAAAGACAATATCCTGAACTTTTGTTGCACCAAAAATGAAATGTTTTCAAGAAATAAGGTCAAAATGAAATATTCTTGTAGCTAGATGTTGATCTTCACTGATAATTTGTTTTTAATTTGAAATGATATATCAAACTTTTATCATAATGACTTATCTAGTGTAAGCTCATGAAATTAGTGAAATTTTCATTTTTTTATTGAACAAAGCTATCTAAATATCTTCCTAAGTTACTTGCAGGTCTTTAACTTCAGAGAGAATGGTGAATGATGATTTTCTCTGAAAAAGAGACAACTTTTAAGTCCTTAAAATGTTCTTCTGAACTCAGATCTGTGTAAGGAGAGTCATATCAACACAAAATTTCATTATGCAACTAGGGCAGAAAATCACATTAAAGCATCATTATCATTAGTAGTAAGAACAGCCTGGCAAAACAATTTTACCCTGATAATCACAGAATTGGGTCAATTGGGTCTTGATTTCTTCCACTGCTTCTGGTGCCAAAAAGAAAGAGGAAAAAACACTGTTTGCTCTTTAATGCAATCCTCATTGAATGTCACTGAGAAATCAAAGTCCACATTATCAATGTTTAAGGCAGACAGGTTTAAACTGGTAAATAATTTGACACCTGCTTTTAGTGAAAGGAACCTCACACTGCACTCAGGAGCAGCCTCAGTGTCCTCTGCTGTACAGGGTTGTATAACATGTACAAACAAATAGCTCTTAATCAAAAAGCAAAACATTAACTACATTCTCTTTCAAGAGATATCTAAATAATGCTCTTTTGCTTCAGTGAAATGAGTTTTGACTTATATGTTTGAAAGTATTTAAGATATTTGCCTCTCTTCTGAAATGTAGAGGTGCATAATGGTTACAGCCAGATCCAGTTACAGGAATATTTCCCATTGATTAAAACAAAGTGTCAGATCCTGGCTTTACAGCAGACTGTGTCACTTCAGATAAAAATATATCACCTGCTTGTATAAGTCTCTTTATAATGAAATATGTGTATTTGTAGTGTGTACAGGTTTATGTGACTATAAATACATAGTTATATGTAAATAGTACATCTCTCTAATGTCTTTCTTCCAAAAATATTTATCACTTCTCATCTTTCCTATGATACTGCAGAAATTTGCATATTCTTACTAATAATGGAACTTAGAACAATCAGTTAAGACCTTTCTTTTATATTCAGTAGAATTAATCTGATTCCTTCTGCGAGCACCATACCCTGGACCACTGCAGTAGTTTATGGCTCCTCATGTGTACCACGAAGAGTCAATTTTATTTTTTCAATCTGCAACATGCTAATTTTCCTGCTTGCTCTGGCTTCAGTTGTGAGATAGAATGACTAATAACTCTCTGTTTACCTTCCTGCACATAACTTGAGCACTTTTTCATCAGAATTGTGCACTTGAAAACACATGAGTGGGCTAGTGAATGGAATTTGCTTCCTTAATAAGAAGAGAATTATATTATTGGTGTTATTTAGAAGGCAATATTTTGCTTGTTGGGTTTTTCTTATCAGCAAAAGTCTGTCACTTAGGCCTGTACTAGAATTCATGTGATGTTTAAACTCTGGCTCTGGGGATGCCTTCAGCCACAGACAGACAGAATCACCAGAACTGCTTTGTGGCTCTATTTCATTTTTCTTTACGTTTGTGCTCTGCTCACGTGTATCCCCTGAGCTCCTCATCTTGCTGACTGCTTCTCTGATGATGTATAGTTGCAACATGTCATCAGTGTGCTGTGAGAACCTATTATAGTGTTATATATCATTAGAGACCCTTCTCTCAAGACAGGTTACTATTATATATCATTAAAATGATGGCCAGTAGGAACAGGCATCCCAGGGAGGGAATCTTAGAATTTTATGTGGGGAAAAAAAATCCTAGTTTATAGGTGAGTTGGGAGGGAAAAAAATACAATAGGTAGGAGTTGTAATATAAATAATATTAAAAATAAATGTTATTTTTAAAATAAATTTTGTACCTAAAAGGAGTTTCTAGATCATAAAAACAAACTCATGCACAGCAGAAAATGTTTATAACTGAGATTTTTATGCACGAGACCTGCTGTGCTGTGACTCATGGATTTATGACAGGTATGGCCAGTCTGTGCAGCACCAAGTCTAAGAACCATTTGCAAAAGAAAGGGCACTGTAGAATTTCTCAGAATGTAAATAAGTACAGAATTCACTGTACGAATTTCCCTATGATGTTTTATTATAGCTGTAGAACTTCCCCAGTGTCTCAGAAATAATCATTTTAAGTGATGACAAGCTTGAGAAGCTGAGTAGCGAGAGGAAGCTGCGGCTTCTGTTCCTCAGAGTTCCCAAACATATGGAAGCTGTAAGCAAATGTGCATGCACATACAATTCCCATAGAAGTTGCCAGAAATTAACTGAAATTATCCAGGAATAACATGGTATGTTTGCTATAACCTTGTTACTACAACAGTCCGTGTCAACTCTTGTTAGTGAGGATTTTGTAGTTACACACCCGTTATCACATTTCTAATGCAAATATAATTTCTACTTTGCAACATGAAATGGAGTTGATCCTCAAGAATAACAAAAATGAGGACTATACCTATATCTCTTTGAAGATCTGGGATAGGATGCTGTCTCTCTTTCCACACTATTGATGTTGTGCTGCAGTGAAAGCTGCCTGTCCCCACCCTGCTTCTCAGTAGAGCACAAGAATGCTTTTCCTCTGTATTTGCAATAGAAATGTTTACCTACAAACCAAATGGTTAAAAAGCAAGACTGGAACTGCAAACCATGTCTATCCTTGGACATTTTCATTGTTTTATATCTACTGAAACATTAAGCCTCATCGCTTTCCTATTATCTCTATTAGATATTGGTGGATCTCCCACAGCCTGACTATTCTGTGGTTCTAAATTGCATAATACAGACATTAGAGGACAGAGATTTCCTTTTGTTTGCTTCTGTACATGCTCCTGAGATGATGATGATGGCATTTCAAATCTAAAACCAAATAAACATTCCTGTCCTTACATAATGTTAATAAAAGTGTTACAAGTTTAGATTCTTGTCAGAGTCACTTCCAGCTTTTCTTTAATTCAGTTTTCCACTTTGCTCAAATATTCCCAGAGTTGTTAAAAAACAAAACAAAACAAAACAAAAAAAAAACTCACATAATTAAATCTTCATTCTCTTTTTAATACTACCTTTACTTGTGTGATTCACTTGTTGTAGAGGAGTGGTTTCTGATTTACAGAACTCGTGCTAAGATTAGGAAGGAAAAAACTTATCTGGGGAAAGGAACAAGAAGAAATATTGTGATATTTTGAATTTGATGCATCAAAATACTCAAATCATCTTTGAAAAAAAACTCTGCCTATCTCATCTCTGTTGATATATGTACAGAATACTGTTTTTTCTAGACATGAATGTTGAGTCTTAACTTGATAGACTGTGGAGAAATGTCTACAAGAAAAGGGGATCTGGATGGCTGAAGGAGCATCCTCAGAGGTGGCATTTGGTGTGGCTTTGTGAACATGTTCTCAGAACACGGTGTGTCAACACCATCTGTTGAACAGGCCAGACTGAATCTGGCCTCTGCTGCTTCCATGTTAAATTACTGGGAGCAGTGCTGGAAGTGTGGGAGCTGGATGTGGTGTTACAGGGAGCTCAGCTCAGTGGGAACAGTGGGAATAAGGAGGACCTGGGTGTTCACATTTCCCTGCACACCCTCATGGGACTGGTCAGAGTTCTTGAGTAAATGGACTGACTGCTATTAGTCTTGTTGATGCTCTTACTAGAAATTAAAGGTTGATACATCACACAGTCACATACAGTAGCCAAGCTACGTCAACCCTAGATTTTATTAAAGTATCTACAGCCTTTAGGAAAGTTGTGTTTATTGTATATGTGTGTTCTGTGCCTATAATACACAATATAATATACATATTGCTTGCTAGTTTTTGGACCATTTACAAATGTGTCATTTCTTTTCTTGTTGTGTCCCAGTCTACCTGGAGCTCATGCAGTAATATTCATATCGACATCGATTTGAATTATCCTTGAAAGGATTATTTGGGAATAAGATTATAGTATTTACTTAAATGTAATATTGCCTGTGCCATTTTCACTTCATCCAACGATTGCTTTGCCTGATGAAATTAAAAAATTACTTTTGCCTAGCAAAGCCTCTTCCCTGGGGACATGTATATTCTGAATGAATAAAAGGTGAGGTGAGGAGTTAGACAATAAAATAATACTGATTGCAGATAAGATGTTACTTAGATCTGCTTCATACCAGGATGACATGGGAGCTTGAGTGTCAACTCATCAGAGTCTATAAACTAAAAATGGTCCTCACAAAGCACCATTCCTTGCAAATGCATTTCTTATATACATAAAATATAATTTCAAAATCGCTGAAGATACAAGAGAACATTTCAAATTGAGGAAAGATGACCTTCAGTTCCTACAAAACCCAGGAATTGTTACAGGTTTCTGTCAGGTGTATAATCTTAAAAATACATAAAATATTGTGGAGCTATGTAGGTAAAGAGAGATTTTCTGCTGGTCTGGGCAAGCCTTGATAATTATACAGTATAAGTAATTATGGGATAAGAGAGAATCCTCTTGTTACTGCTGTCTAATATAGATTGCATACACTGAATTTTATAGATTGCTTATACTGAATTGCACCTTTTTTGGCTAGATCTAATAATACAATGTGTTGCTTTGGAAAGTCACTGATAGCAGCGAAGATAAATACTTTTTGAACAGTAGTTGACAGTTTGGAAAATAAGAATCTTTAATTTACTGCTATTTCTGGTGAATATTCTTGCATTCCACTGAAGCATCTCCTGTGTGAGTCTGTCTCGCACTCCTCTGCATATTTCCCAGTGGGTCTCACAAACACTTGATTGTTACTTATTTCAGGATGAACAGGGATTCATCCTAATAGCTTCCTCTGTTTCTCATAAATGATTAAATACTTTTTTAGCCCTGACAAAGGAATAAGAGACTGCTATTCCTGCTCAGACTATTAAGGAAGTTCAGCCTTGTGCATTGCTCATGTGCACAGGTCTGATTTGTGGCAGAGTTCAGGACACATGGAACAAGCAACACACAAACATAATGAATGGAACCAGTAATGATATGTCACTTCACTGCTGTTGGACTTGAAATACATATGTTCTTTGCACTTGCAGCTGTATTTTTTTTTTAAATTATGACACATTAAACATCATAGAATTTTGCAGCACCTAGTCAGCAATAAAAAGCATGTGGTCCATGTGCTTCACAGGCATGAGTGTTTTAAAGAAGCATAAAACTGCAATAGCTGAACAGCTGGCACTTATCTAAGGGTGCCTGTACCCTGAGCATCAGTTTAGGTTTATTTTTATCATTTTCTCTGTTGCTTGCCATCTGGATTAAAATTGATGTTAAATATTTGGTTGTAGCCTCAAATCCTCTTACATTCCCTAAACATCATATTACATGATCTATTAGTGCCACTTCTGGAAATGTAACAGTTGCATTCAGACAGTCTCATTGACTTTATTTGCCTGTTGCAAGTAGAGTGAGTGTTTGGCCTTTTCTCTGCTGACTGTATAAATGTGTGTCACTTTAGAACTAGGACTCCAGTCAATAATAAGGAAAAGGGGACACTTTTCATCTGAAGATATCAATTTCCACTGGTCTATTCAATGTAACAGTTGTGTATACTGATCTTTCCCATGCAGCAACATTGCAATTGCAGTTTGAAGTAACTCAGAATTAGGATGTAATGCTGTAATCTTGATGGAACACGTGACATTGAAGTTACTTCACTTTTTAATTCAGTTCAGTGTCTGAGAGAGTGGGATACTGCTGGTGTTGTCAATACAATATGGTTTGATCCTGGTTCAAAATACTTTCTGAGGTACACTGGGGTTTATTAATAAAGATTCACTTGTTCTTTTATTGATTAGTTGTACAGATCACACTACCATCATGAATTTCTTGTTAAGCTCTGAATCACCTACATCTAAGCACTGCTTAATGAAAGGACTCTCCTGAGTCAGAGACCTGGAAAAAAAAAAGATTAAAAGGGTGAGGGACCAAGGATACAAATAGAACTGGGTGTAGCTTCTACAACTAAGTGTACATAGATACTGAAACCCTGTGATTCAGTGTGTTTGAGGGGAGGGAAAAACCAAGGGGGGAACATTGTTTAAGGAAAAGTGTTGACTGTCTTCTGTGCTGTGCTTTGGACATAATGTTAATACAATGATGTAAAACTGAAATGCATAAATCCTAAGTGTCTCTCTGAGGTCCTTCCTTGACTCCCCATATATATCTCCTATCTTAAAATAATTTATATGAGCTTGGTACTTGTGCAGGAGCTAAATAATATGAGAGAAATATCTGTGTGGATGGGGGAGTGATAACAATTCCCACAGCTTCATCCATGTGTTTAGCACTCGAAGGGAAAGCTGAGCTCCTCAGTCTGTGCCCATCTACCAGCAGCCCATCAAGGTGTAAAAGGCTTCCAAGGAGTGTGAATGTAGCAGTTCAGAAGCTGTTTTTCTGACCTGTCCAGCTGTAACTGCTTCATTCATGATTCTATTTACTTGCAGAGGAAATGTTTTCTCTTATTTCTTCTTGTGTTTTGAAACTGGTGCAGCATTACTGCACTTCTGAGCAATTCTAATTATAATAGAAAAATTGTGCTAAGTTTGAATACAAAAGAGAAGCCGGGAGGATGTGGCCTTAGTTTGAGATTTTTGGATATTATTGAAAAAAATTTTACTCACTGGCTTTGTTTGAATACCAATGAACAGAATTTAAATTTTAAGTTAGGAATTTGCAAATACTATTACCAGTGTTTTGTCACTAATATGGTACCACTTGGCTGAAGCACAAGGCAGGAATTAGTGCCTCTTGAAGGGCAGGCAGCATTTCAACCTGTTGATCTTGCTTACCTGCTTTAAGCCACATCTGCTCATAGAAACTTCCAAAAACTTCGACTTTCTACAGGAATGTGTAGCCCATGTTTAGGCATTGACTATTGAGTACTGGAAAACTTGCCTCACAATATATTCTGCTAAAATTCAGGTCTTTGACTATCATGGGGTGTGAAGGAGCAAGATTCAGGATGGGAACAGTTCCCAGGCATGAAGAAAAGCATACAGCAATTGGCAGGACTTTATTATATGGACCTTACAGTTATCATATGGACTTTACTGTTATTATGTGGTTTCATTGTATTCACACTACACAGTGGTCGTGCCCAGGCTTGCCATGAGTTTGCCTGCTGCCTGCTCCCTGCTTCCTCCACTCCTCCCCCTTTTGTCCATGTCCCTATCTTGGTTTGTTCCCCTGCTTGTCTGTCTCATGCTCCGCCCTATGTTCTGGCCCTTTCCCCGCCCGAGCTGGCAAAAGACAGGGTGCACACGTGAAGGGGGCATTCTGCTTGCACCCTTCCTCGTGTCCCAACCCCTCTTCGGACCGCGGCAAATGGCGCAAAACGTGGGGCAAAAGTACAGGTTTTTACCTTAAGAAAATCTCCCACACGCCACAAGGGCTCAGACGACGCGGAGAGAAGCGTTTTCGTCCCGCTGGTCCTTCCCGGCTGAATCCCAGATCACGGCAAGACAGCTACCGCACCGAGAAAGGTGAGCACCGGGAAAACCTCTAATCCCATCTCCCACCCTCACAAAAACAACTTTAAAACCAACTACAGACTAACAGAAGCCTAAGTAATTTCGCAATGGGCCTCTGGCTATCAACCCCTCAAAAATTTGTATACAGCAAGCTAAAAGACTTTATTATTGAACATGGACACCCCTTAGATAAAAAGTCGGCAAAATCGCTTGCAAAATGGCTAGAAAACCGCGGCGAAGTGGTCTCGGACGATTTAAAAATACAAGACTGGGAAAAAATTGGACACCATATATGGAAACAAAAGGAGAGAGGAGAAAAAAACGCAGCCGAAGCACTAATTGCCTGGAGACTGATTTTGATGGTGCTGCAACACCAAATAACCAGTTTGGATGAAACTCTCCAAGAATCTAAGCAAGAATCCAAAACGTCCAGGTCCAGTTCCCCTGGGGGCGACAAGCCCCGGGAGTCCCGGAGTGGCTTAGGGGGGCGGGGGAGCGCGGACGGCGGGAGGGAGGATCGGGGCACGGAATGCCGGCGGCTTTTGCCTCATGGCGTCGGGGAGCTGGGCTGTGGTGTGCGCGCGCACGGGGCCGAGGGGCGCGGGGAGCGAGCGCGGCACCGGGCGCCGCGTGCAGAAACGGCGCGCGAAGGTTTCGCGCGCGTCCCGCCGGCCCCGCCCCCCGGCCCCGCCCCCCGGGCCGCCCGCGCGAGCCCGGCCGGCACCGCGCCCCCACCGTCCCCCTCCTCCGCCCCCCCCGACCAAAAAAACCCTCTCGGCCCCCTCCCCTCCAACCCCCCCCATCCCCAACGCATCCATGGACTCCTTTCCAATGCCCCGCTCCCCACGGCAGCACCGCGCCAGTAGCTGGCGCTTTAACCCCTTCAGTACCACCACCCTGTGGATGTACTTGTTCCTCCACACCGGTACATTGCGATTGTCCCCCACAAGGCCCACCGCTCCCCCATAGCCCACCTATTTCCACCTCCCTGTCTCCACATACATGCCAACATGTTTGTAATCATGGTCCTGGCTTCTCCGGTGCCAGTGCCCAGAGGAGCAGATGGTCTTACATAAAGGAACAAGAGTCAACAGCTGATGATTTGAATTTGGTTAAAGCATTTCCTGTATTTTATCATCCCGACAATCACCCTGTCTGGGAACCCATCCCCCTCCCAGTTCTGAAGGATACAAAACAAGCTATTACTGACTACGGGTTAAACTCACCTTACGTAATAAGGGTACTGAGTTCACTCTTTGCTGCATACACATTCACTCCAAATGACATAAAGGAATTAGTGAGCGCTTTCTTCACTAACATGCAAACAACACTTTTCCTGGATGAATGGCAAACTCGCATTCGCCAGCATGCCCAGCGAGCCTCAATAACCACAGGGACCCCAGTTCTGGAGTCCTTTAATAGGCTCTATGGAGCGGGACTTTATATTTCCAATGAGGCCCAAACCAAGATTCCTATGGATGAATTGGACATTTCAAAAAATCTAGCCTTCCAAGCTATTCAAACCATTGCTGAGGCGGATGAACCTACACCTTCATACACACAAGTACAACAAAAACCAACAGAACCATTCATAGACTTTGCAGAAAGGCTAAAGAAAGCCATTGCAAAACAAGTCAAACACCCAGAAGCTCAAGATGCACTATTTTTAAGGTTGGCTATAGAACAATCTAATGACGATTGCCAACAAATACTAAGAACTCTTAAAGATCCCACTCCTATGGAATGTGGGGTCTAATTCTCATAAAGCAAGACTAATAGCTGAAGCTTTAGCTGGACCACAAACCTGTTTTCACTGTGGTGAGACAGGACATATAAAAAAGAACTGCCCACTATCAACCACAAAATTTCAGCTTCCAAAGACACCGTGCAAGCGATGTGGCAAAGGCAGACACTGGACTAAGGACTGCCGCTCCCTCACTAACATCTACGGAGAACTGCTGCCCCCGAAAAAATCACCCGACTTAAGGAGAAAAGTGACTTTTAATTCAATGCCAGATCTCAAACAGTGCACCTGTGAACCGTCAGGAAACAAGGCAGCAAGCTCCAGGGGTGCTGTGTTAACACAAACACCCCCTCAACTGCGTTCCATCCTGCATAACCCATCCCTTCCGCAGGATCTCATAGTCCACAGAAGACCACTACCACCAAGCTTTTAGACACCATGGAGCAGTGGCATCTCAGGCTGGAAACAATTTTTTTAAGGGAGGAGTCACTCAGCAGATGCAGCTGTCCAAACTGATTTGGAAGATACAGATCTGTCCTCCTCCAGGTCCATTTAAACAAACCCTTTTTAACTTGCTTTGAAATTTTGCTTTTTCTGTTTGTATTGTTATTAACTATTTCTTGTGTCACAGCATGCTGCAAGAAGGACTATCACAACAGACATTTTCAATCAAGTAAGAAAGGGTGAGATGTGAAGGAGCAAGATTCAGGATGGGAACAGTTCCCAGGCATGAAGAAAAGCATACAGCAATTGGCAGGACTTTATTATATGGACCTTACAGTTATCATATGGACTTTACTGTTATTATGTGGTTTCATTGTATTCACACTACACAGTGGTCGTGCCCAGGCTTGCCATGAGTTTGCCTGCTGCCTGCTCCCTGCTTCCTCCACTCCTCCCCCTTTTGTCCATGTCCCTATCTTGGTTTGTTCCCCTGCTTGTCTGTCTCATGCTCCGCCCCATGTTCTGGCCCTTTCCCCGCCCGAGCTGGCAAAAGACAGGGTGCACACGTGAAGGGGGCATTCTGCTTGCACCCTTCCTCGTGTCCCAACCCCTCTTCGGACCGCGGCAATGGGGTAGGAGATCAGAAGAATATTAACACCTGAATTTGCACAGATCTACTCAAGTAGGTTGAGGAATTCTTATGTTACCACATTTATAAATTTAGATTATAACAAAAAACCCCTATTTTTGTAGTCAGTGATTCCATGACAGTGTCCAGAGAAAACCTAATCAAGGTGCAAATAAGGACTCAACACTGCTTGTGGGAGTTGACAAACATACATCTAGAGATTTTTGGATCCAAAAAGTGCATCAAGGCATAATTGAAAGAAATTGATTTTTCTTTTTATTTTTTTTTAATGTGGCCTCTGATCAAAAAATCCCTGTGATAGAACAGATCCAGCAATTTTTCATCCCCTGTGTTAACGCTTTGATCTACAATAAGTAAATGCAAAAGAGAATCTGATGACACATCAAAAGTGCATCTGCTTGGTATCTTGCACTACAGGCCTGTGCTGCAGAGATCTGTCAGCTCCTGCTCTGAAGCTCTGTTTGGCACTTCTCTGATGCCTCTTTGAAATAACATGCTGTTGGACATCACAACTGCTTCCAGGACGAGCAGCACAACCTTGTGCCAGCTGCATAGCAAACAGCCCAGTGACATTGCCTTGCCTTCTATCACCCTGCTTCCAAGGATTCCAGGTACTTCTGGATTGCTCTTTTCCTTCCTTTCATAAGGATGATGACCTGCATGTTGAATTTATGCCCAATTATTTCCTTTGTGTGCCCTCCCAGCTTGAGGATCCGTGGGCATGGTGGTCTATAAGTAAATATTTGAGAACTGGAGCAGTCAAATAAGGTCAGCATTAAACATACATACATTCACAGAGTTTTCAATCAGTTGCTGTTGTGAAAATAAAGGCAGAATTTCCTCAGAATTTAGTCCTACTTGTCCTAAAGGACTAAGACAGACATTCTCATATCTTTATGAACCAAAGTAGAACTTAAACAGATAAATGGTTGGATATTCAGACCATGGTCTTCAGATAAATCACTGATGTGCAATTCATTTAAATTTCCTTTCCAGTCGGTATAGAGAGAAGGACAATTTAGCAATCTTACATTATTCATATAATCTAACTTAGGCATTTAAACTCCCTGAAAAGTTAAAAAGTGCAATAGAATTTCTAAGAAATGTTAAAATGCAGGAGACAAGAGTACTATGCTGCTGTGATTTGAAAGCAACTGTAACTTTTCTATTGTAATTGGTACTTTCTGGGGGAGCAGCTTTCTTTGAGTATGACTTTTAGTTAGCTAGAGAATAAAAATAACCTATGAGACCCTGTGTTTTTTTTATCTCTCCTTTTTTTTCCCCCAAGGAAATTTTGCCTAAGAGTGCTCTTGCTTTTATATTTACATTAAACAGTGAAAACTAACTGCAGATCAAGTCCCTGAATGCCTCTCCCCTTCATTGTCCTTGTATTACACCGTATTTCTGGGTGGGAAAATGTATCAGTTCACAAAACTATGGCTGTGGTTAAACAGGGTTGTGACTCTAAACTGTTGTCACTGGAGGTTTGGCTTCCACTGCCTGCCGTCACCTCATGCTCCCAGAGGTCACTACTTCTAATTTGCTTTGCACTTTAATTTTGGGGACAAAGAAATGAGATATTTACCTTCCTCATGGGCCTGTTTACAGGTGAATTTTTTGAATCTAGTTTTTCTTGACTTCTGAAGGCAGAAAAGCTGCTACAGAAATGGGTGGAGGCTGTCAAAATCCTCTTAAAGGAAAAGACAATTACGGTTTTATTTTATTTCCCTTAATAGTGTTTCTCTGATTCACCTTAATAATAAATAATAAATACTTAATGTGACAGGCTGAAAAGTCCTACAAAGTACAGGAAAATAATGATGTTCAAGAAAGCACTCTGATAATCGTATTTTAAAATTCAAGCCACATAGTGTGATTCTGATATTTTTGGTCATTAGTGGAGCAGATTAAAAACAAAGCAAAAACATGCATCTGGGAAAGGTAATGAAATATTCTGTTTGATCTAACAATTTCCTGTTTAACATCTCCACTTTATAGTATTGATTTCTGTTCATCAGTGCCTGGATAATAATATTATTGAATAAAACAATCCTAACGAAAGTATCAAACAGGTATTTGATGTTTCCAGGAATGTTAAAATGATGACCCCTTTCAAAAAAAAAAAGAAAAATAATCATGTCATTGAAAAAGAAGTTTAAAATCTGGTTTGATATGTGCTCTAGGTTTTTCCAGCACATTCCATATTACATATTGAAATTGAGGAGAACTCAGGAAAAAGATTTTTATACAGTTTTGTATTTCACCAAAAATAGTGAGCCAAAAAAACCTCCAGCTTCAGACCCAAAATCCTACTTTTACAGCACATAATCCTGTTTACTTAAAAGAAACCACACAATTAAAATAAACCAAAGGAAATCACTACTGTCTTTTGGACCTCTCAGTGTTTCCCTGGGTTTTTTTGGTAGCTGAAAATGAAATTGCTGATTTTATTTTTGTATTAAACACAGGGGAGGAAAAAAATCTATTTTCAATAAGAAAAAAGGATAAAAATAGATGTTGTGTGTACCAGGTGCTCACTCCTCAGTGTTTCTCATCCAGCTCTATTCCAGTAGCGAATTCTCTGGTTAGTTTAGGTGTGTCTTGTCATCCACGTGCTGTTTCTGCTTTCCTGCTTTAAGATTTTACCCTTCCCATCAGACAGAAGCACCATTTTGTCTTCTGTGTCCCATTCCTGATGTGTGCTGTGCATCTCTAGAGTTTTCCCTAGAATTTATTTCCATTCAGACATTCCAGCTGAAGTTTTTATAGAAATGTGTTGCCTCAGACACCCCGTGTATGTTCGTGTCAGAGCACGTGTTAACACCCAATTCCCTCCCCAGTTGCAAATTTGGTGACAGACCTGCAGGTGTAAGAGATCAAAGCTGAATTCATCAGTGGAAGCGTGGTGCAGGCTAACTTTAATTTATTCCTTTTTCTTTCTTGTTTGAGGTCACTCAAAGATCACAGGATTTACTGGAAACTCTTCTCTGACAGCTGTCAATGTTTTCTATATTGACCAGAAGTATGAAGTGAATAATTCAACTTTAAGGCATCACTGCACCACGTGTAAGTAATCTGAACTGGGTTTAAACAAATAGCAATAGGGGTCATTATTTCTCTATACATGAATAACAGAATTATTTACCAAATCCATAGGGGCTGAATCTATTAAATATTCATACAACTGATGCAGTGTGAATCTGTAAGTGGCACCCTTGGCAGCATCTTTGTTACAGATTCCTTCCTTGTCTTAGACTAAATTTTTTGCAGTAATTGAGGTCCACAGGTCTCATATGTTATCCAGGGATACGTGCTGGGCTACAGGTTATGTCTGTTCATTGATATCCTCCCTGCTACTGGGACAAGGCTTCAAAATGCAACTGCAAAGTTATATATGCATATAAAATACATTTAGTGAGAAATAGTATATTACTGAAGCTAATAATTATTAAATATTATAGTTTTAATGATGTAAATTAAAACAAAAATACATTTTGACAACATCATATAATCTGGTGTTGTGGCCTTTCAAACACTTCATGAGAGGTGACATAAGGACATAAAGATTTTGCTTTCCATGCATCTTTCTTCAACTAGAATTCCCTTGTTCTCTTGCCAGAGCACCTGCTGGGGCTGTGATGCCTGGTGTGCTCAGAAGAGCAATCCCATTTGGGGAGGACTCACTCTTTGTTTAGTATTGCCCTGGTATAAATTCAACTTTAGCCAAATTTACTACTGATCCAAGAACTGTGAGATGCCGAAATATTTTGTTGATAATCAGAATTTTGAATCTCAGAAGAAAAGAAAGCAAGTCACAGAATGCAAACGAGGAAAGGCTGCCACTATGTTTGCACTGGGAATGGTGGGTCACAGGTTTGGGTCAGACTGGTTTTGGCCCATTGTAACAGTGATTGAACCCATGAAGAGTGATGGGTAATTACCTCAACTCTTCTGCCCAAATCCCCTCTAGCTGTAGTTGGGGGTTTCTTTAATACTGTGGAAAACAATTAAGCAGTTATCACTTCTCCTTATTGTCATGTTTAATGTGTCAGCATCTCTATTCCAGAGGAAAAATAGTAAGTCTTAAGATACACCATTTCTTCTTAAGTTAGAGGCAGAGTTGTGGCTGTGGAGGGAAAGGGGTTAACACTGCCATCCATAAACCCGAGTGGTCTTGGGGCTCTGCTGGAGCTGTGTTCTGTGTTCAGCCCACACATGGCACTGACTGCCAGGTGAAAGTCTGTGGGAAATCACACCCATGAATTTTCCTTAAGTACTGGAACACTCTGAAGTGCTTCTGTGTGAAAATGTGTGGTTTAGCTTTAACTTTATTCTGACAGGACCTTCATTTCTGACATTAAAACTTAGTATTTTTAAATAATCAGAGAAATCTTTGAGGGGCACATGTACACGCAAAAAGTGAAATCAAATTTGTCTTGGATTTAGGAACAGTCTCTGGTCCCCTCAGGGATCACAGATGGTAGCACCAGATCTGAGACAGAGGCCTTTTTCTCCACCTTAGCCTTAGCATGAATTAAAAAATAATCAGTGGATTTAAATCAGATTCCCTGATATCTGAAAATTTTTGAATTGAAATAATGTGTGGATTAGCAGAGTTTAGGGTGAGAGAAAGGAGGAGACAGAGAGGAGACAGATTCAGTGACAGTTTTGCTGTTCAGTCTTTTCTTTAGCAGCTCAGTCAGCTCATATTAAAGACTTCACAAACTATTGACCTGGGTTAGCTGTAAAATACAGCCTCATGGAGGTTATCCTTTCTATTGCTTGTATTATATGGGAAGTGGGGTTAAAAAAAAAAGCAAGTGTAGTGTTTGTGCCAGCTGGTTTCAGAGATTTTAGCTGATGGAAAGGCTTTGGTATAGAAATAACATAGAGGCATAAACAGATGTAGAAAATAAAGCTTTAAAGAACTCAGCTGAGATGCAGAAGTACAGGTGAAAGAGGATAAAGAGAAATATTTAATGTAGTTTTGAAGCTGAGAAGGGACAGTGACCATTCAGTTTTTGGTGCCTGTAACAGAGCTGGTAAGAACATGGAAAAAGGAATCCAGATCTAACCATAGCTAATGCAGTGTATTGTCTGTTGGAGGGTCCTTACAGAGGAGGAAACCAGTTCACATTTAGCATGGGATGTAGCTAAGTTGCTTTACTTTGGAAGACACTAAATATCAAAGCTTTAAATAAAAAGTAAAAAAGCCAAAAGCACCATCAAACCCCCTGAGCCTGTCAGTTGTTCAGTGCAGGACATGCCATTTTCTGCAGTGTTTTCAGGTGTGCCTGTGATACACGGGCACTGGGTGTATGGATTGAATGGCAGGGAATGAGAAATTCCTATCTGGATGGATCACGGGAGGGTTTATTTATGAATCTGAATCTGTGGGTTCAGGCAAAATGAAAAAGTGTGATTACATCTAGACTTGTTTAAAAAAGAAATAAAAGCAAACCAAAGCTGCTGAGTTTCATAAAACTGAGTTGCTCCCGAGTCTGCTCTGCTGTGGAATTCTGGGCATCTTGGGACTGAGCACTGCAAACTTCTCAACAAATTCATCTGTTCAGAATTTAGACTTCCAGAATTTTGAGGAACTTGAGAGAGGTTTGTATGTCACAATTGTTTATTTAAGGTCTTTAAAGCTCATTTATGTCCCTATATCTTTTTATTGGCTTAGAATTAAAATCAAGTTAATAGTTGTTTGCATAGGATGCCATATCTTAGATATGTTAGACCTGCTAAAAAGACAACTGAGGCTTGGGAAACTTCAGTACAGGGCACATTTCCAGGACAGAAAACGTGATAGCTGATACTTAACAAGCAAGTAATAAATCCCACACATATATATTTAAGTCCTCTTTATGTTTTTTTCTTGATTTGATCAAGGAAGCTGTAACCAAATTCACATTTAGACAGCTCTAAGGAGGTATAAAAACATTAGTAAAATTTGAGTATTTTAATTGTAATAAAAGAAAACAGAATAAGAAAAAGTGAAAATTGAAAATCTCACTGTAGAGAAATACAAAAGAATCCTGAAGATCCTTCACAAAAAATATTTTCAATATTTTTATATCAAGCTTACTTGTTCACCTGTAATTGAAAAAGGCTTAGAAATTGGATAAAGTGCAGCAGTTGTCATCCTTTTTTGTTGGGGACAAAGAAACTTCCCCTGTTCTTTATAATCTTTTGGTGTAACAGGGGCTGTTTATTCCTCCTCATCCAGCTGCTCAGTATTATGGGCATTTCTGCACACTGGAAATTTTAACACAATTCAGGAATGAAAACAGTTCTGTAAAAACATTGGCTGAGAGACACACAGAGACATTGGCTGCTCAAACAATCCTGTGGGAACAGATCCAGGAAATCTCAGAAGTTTAGTGTTGAAAATACTCCCATCTTCCACAGGTCTTATTGATGATTATTAAGAAGGGATGGGCCAAGTTGAAGTAGGGAAATGAGGTGAATGGTAGGTAACTTGTGTTATGTATAGCAGAATCCCAGATGCTCATTGTCTCCCAAAAGAAAATGTACAAAGAATAATCATAGCTGACTTTTCAGAGTGGTTTCTTTCTATAGTCAATGAGAATTTAATGGGAATAGGATTAGGGTTCTACATTTTGAAATATTGTAGAAGATATTTACTGGATGTTAAATGAAACAGTTTGTAAGAGTACAACAAAATTTACAATAGAATTATAATAGAATCTAGCTAATTAAGATGTTTGTCTTCATATGATTTCTTATTATTCACTGTGTCTTTTCCCCATTAGACTGCAATAGAACAGCTCTGCAGCATTTCATCAATAGGATGTAATTCTTTGTAATAGCTTAAGTGTTTCTAGATTTATCACTGAAATAAAAAGTACCACAATTCCAAACTGAAGACATTATAAAAGGAAATGAATGGAGATCCTTTCTGCTGCATCTTTCCTTTTACAAATCCACATTGTTATTAATACCATGCATTAATTCCACATGACTACACCTTTTCTTCAATGAGGATGTGATGTTACAAAGTATTGTGTAGTGGCTCTATAACCAGCCATTCTAATTTCCTCTGGTCACTGTCCTCTCTAAATAAATTTAATTCCAAATAAAGAATGCAGGAGTGCTTTAAAAATCGTTTCTGTACTGTCAGTGTAGTAGTTTTAGATACAGCAATTCTGAAACCCAAGTGTTATAACACAGATACTGTATAAAACACTAAACAAATCAGAAAAACATCTTTGACATTTTTGCATTGAACTGGGTGACATCTTTGGAGAGTTTACAAGTCCTCGTGACCACCATCACAAAGCAGTATAATGTGGAGGGAACTGTTGTAATTTAGTCTTATCCTCTGACTTTTGGGACAATAATCCTATTGTGTGGGGTTTTTTTTTAAAACCAGAGCTGATGTTCAGTTCTTAAGTAGACTAACTTAGAAACCACTGTGATGTCTAGGCAACAGAAGGCACACAATTTGTGCTACTGATATGCCTCGAGGCAATTTATTTTGACCTTTTGTGTATTTTGCACAGAATAGAAATAAGACTAAACCTTAACAAAGTGTTGCTCACTGCTACACTTCATAAGTAGAGCACTCTTTTGCCAATTCTACTGACTTTGTATTTCTTTTAAATTCACCTCAATAGGTGAAGAAAGCTTTAAACACCATAATGAAAAAGCTTAAAAAATATACAAGAATAATGCAAACTGTGTGTTCTGAGGTTACTTGAAAACACAATCCCCCACCCCTTCCAAACACTGTAGTGCTCTGGTACCTGCCCAGAAATGTTGTTCTTGGCCCTTCAGATGTCAAACAGCTCAGAACATAAATAATTTGAAAAATTACATATCGTATTAGGCAGTAAGAACAAATGTAATTTACCACTACTTTTCCAATTTTGCTGAACCATAGGCAAAAATACAGGTTTTACAAAGTCCTTCATGTGTGTTGTGCTGGGCTTTGATTTTTGTTTAAATTTTAACTCCTTTTTGTTGGGTTTGTTTTAAGCTCTATTGAGAGTTCCAATCAGAATACAAAATACTTTGATTCTGCATTAAAGGTTGCAATGGAACATTGTGCTGCTAAGGAAAGCCAACTCTCATTACCAAGTGTACATAATTCCTCTGGTTTTGCAATCTCTTTATCAGTATAAATGAAAAGAAGAGGTTCAAAATATGATCAAATATCAGAGTTGATGCTAAAAAAATAGTAGAATAGTTCATGATTCTAAAAAGAAAAAAGGCAAATATGTCAGCTCTATATTTGATAGTGAATGTGAAGGAAAAAAGGGGGACTATGCCTTAAAATGGCATTGATCCAGATCCATTGAAAATGGATTTTCTTTTCTGTTGACACATTTGAACTAAAGAATGAGTGATGCTTGGTCCATGATTTCATTGCATTTGACCCTCACTTAAGCAGTGGGGTAAAGACTTCATTGTGAATTTTCACTACAGGGTGGCTTAAACATCCTTGATATTTTCCAACCCACATCTATCTTGTGTTGGTCTTACACTAAACAGTGCAGTTTTTTAATTAATACTACAGTGCAACCAATGTCCCAGATCAATTTAATGTTTCAGTTACAGAAAGGTTCATTGTTTCATTTATTTCACATATATCTGAACTTAAAGACTTGGGAAATGAGGAATTCAATATTTGTCAACTGAGATAAGTGTATAGGCAAGAATTTCCAGCTTTAATTATTGCACTTCCTGAGACTGAAACTCCTAACTCTGTGTTGAGTGTATGAGCTGACTGCTTTGGTCTCTTAATCTGTAGATTGTATGGAGTACAGGATAAAATGGTCTTGAGAGGAAGAACTACAAGTTTCCCCAGATCCTGCAGCAATTTGCAGGGTGGGTGGCAGCTGGAACCAGCACAAAGGTTGGGATGGTCAACAGGCGGTTATGGAATTCCACATCTGTGCAACATTTTTCCTTTGTTACAGTTTTCAACAAATTTTCCTTTTTAACAGTTAAAACTTTACACCTGGTTACCCTAATTAACCCTTTCAGGGTTAGAGTGAGTTGCTGTCTTAGCATATCGCTTTCTTCTTCAACTAAACGATTTGCTGGAAATGTAAATATTTGCTTTCTTTCATTAAAATCCTGGGTTTATTTCTTGTCCTTATAGACAAGAGTGCACTTGTTAAGGAAAGGTGACCAAATTTTTCACGAAGTAGTTCAAGAAAATCTTGGTAATTAAGGAAGAATCTAGTGAAAAGTAGTAATCTTGGCTATTGGTCTGCTCCTCGTAGTGGTCCACTCTTCCCTTTATTTATGTGGTCTTAGCCTTCCCTTAAACCAGAGCTACCCTGAACAGCCTTGACCATTTTAAAAGAAAAAAGTCAAGTGCTCAGTTCTCTCCCCCAGGCAGCCCCAAGCCCTCCTGTTGCAGCTGCTCTGGGAAGTGTCCCCCATCGCCTTGTTACCAGTGCTGGGCAGTGATTCAGTGCTGAGGCCATGGGAAGAGAGGAGATACTTAATCTCCATTACTGCTGCCTATAAAAGCTGTGTTCCTCGGGAGGACAACTGTCCTGCTCCTTGCCATGCACAGCTCTGCTTCATTTATGGGGCCTGACAGCCAGGCAGTGCCACTGCCACTGCTGCCCGTGGCTCTTTGCAAATATTGGCAGTTCTGTCCCATCTGCTTTTTATCTGCAATGGGCTGGGTTTATTTGTAGTCTGTATTTCTCTTTCTTTCCATGTCCTAAGAGTGAAAACTTAAACAAACAATTCCCATAATCAAAGAGTTAGCTCTGGTGTCCCGCTTCAGATTTTGTCTGTGCTCATAAATAAAATTGTTTAGGTGGTCTAGCTTACTCTTTAGTAATAAATACTAAAATACCCAGAAGCAATTTTATATGGCTTTAGCAAACTGTACGGAAACATCCCAGGAATGAATGACTGAGCAAAGAATGAACCACCTGTAATTCTTCAAACTGAAATTGGTAGGCTATTATATAGGATATTGCCTAAGTTCTTATTTGGCCTGGGGAAGAAAGGCTTTTTTTCCCTTGTGACAGCAGTAACCCTCAGAAACCCACCCACAGTAAAATAAAGATGTGCTGTGTAGTTCCTTGAATTAGGATTGTAATTTCAAGTTATCAGAGACTATAAAATAAGAAAGTTCACTCTGCAAGTCCTTTGCTTAAAAAATAAAACCTTTTAATTTAAGAAATATATGACAATTATTTTTCTCTGATCTAAGTGCTATGAAAGATGTACAGTATAAAAGGCATTTCAAATTAGCCGGTAGTTTTTATTAAACTTACTAGTTTAAAACAGAATTTTATTGAAATAACATAAACTTTATCTCTTCACTGCATATTGCAAAAACTAGTTTGGGGAAAAATATGCAAAATATGATGTAGAAATATTCTGTGTGCATTTACCTTTTCTTGGATATCATTTAGTTCAAAACAAAGTGCTGATTTGTTGTCATTTGTGGGAAATTAAGAACAGGAGTGAGAAGCCTAATTGGGTGAAAAGTGGGAGTTGTAGATAAATTATTCACTTCAGGTTATCTTTGGTTTAATGTGCCTCAATATTGAGTTAGTGGAGTTCAAATGTTCAGGTGAAGACAGACATCAAAATTTCCCAGAGTGAGTGAAGTTTCAAGCAAAACTACGGCTGTCCGAATTCCCTTTCTCAGTCTTTGTCTCTTCAGTTTTGTCAGTAACTGTTATCAAATGAAAGGGGAAAGCTTGCCACTGGTATGAATCAGTGCTAAATACTCTCAGCTACCAGATCCAGCTGGTGAAATTAAAAACTCAGCTGGGAAACAGGAAGCTGAGCCTGATAATGGCTGGGTCACATCTCCTGCTTGGTGGAGCTCACTTGGCTGAGTGGCTCCAATGGCAGCTCCACATTTATCCCTTAGGGTGATACTCAAGGGACAAATGAGCAATGAAGAGTGCAAGAACATTGTGCTGGAAATGTCCCCAAGACATCCTGTCCTGTAAGTAAAAGTGTTGTTGATATAGAAGTTTAGTGAGTTTTGTGCTTTGAAATGCTTTTTTATCTCCTGCACTAAACAACTGGAAGTTTAACCTAAAATGAGGGTGTTACAGAACTGGTTTTGGTGTGGACCTTTGGGGTTCCAAATGGAACAGTGTGTACATTTGTGTCAGAATATGGAAAGAATCTTGTCTTTTAGTAAATGCCTCTGTGGTTATTCTGAAGTATCTTTAAAGTGATTAGGAAAAAAAAGTGTGATGAAATATGCAAATAAGTATCTAAGGCTGTGACTCTACTGACAATAAGCTGTTACTCAAACATTTAGTGGTGTAGCTGCCATGACATTGATTTTACATCTACTTCACTCTTATTTGTAAGAACTTTAGTCAAACTCTAATGCTTTGCTGAATTGGGTAGGAATCAATTGGGAGGTAAATTCTCCTCGTTACTCAAATAGCCACAGTGGTATTTGTATCAGAGTTTTTTACATGTGTAAATAAAGTAGAATCATTTATGGATAGAGGAGGGAGAAAACTTAAAAATATTCTCTTTTGAAAGGAAACTGAAATAAAGGGTAAGTTTTCTTGAAGTAATTCTTTGTTTAAAATTGTATCTTTGAGTTGTAAATACTTTTTCAGACTTGATTCTCAGTGATTTCCTTTTCTGTGTGTGGAAGATGAAAAAACTACTAATTAAAGAGCAGGAATGGCTGTAGCTGTAACTGTACAACTATATTAATAGTAAGCAATCTTCCCAGAGCAGTGGCAGGTCGTGGCTGAGTTTTGGGGATGACTCCCCTGCCTCTCAGACAAAGCATTTTTCTGCTTGGGAAGAAAGACCTTTTTCTCCAACACTTGTATCTGAAAGAACATGACATTGTCCTTCTGTAGCCTGAAAATTGCTGCTTTGAAAGCCCCAGCAATTTACTGCAACAAATGTTAACCTCTATCACGGCAACTTGTATTTCTTGCTCTCTTTTGTTCACTTTTTCTATTGGAATGATACATTGTGGGGGGTTATTTTGGTTGTTTTGTGTGTTTGTCCCAGTCCCCAGCCCCAGGCTTGGCTTTATCACAAACAAAAGGCGTTGCTGGGCAATATTCAGGGTCAGGATTTCTATGACAAGATTGAAATCAAAAACAAAACAAATACAGAATTCTTACCTATGTTCACATCTAAGTTATTTTGGTCTGACCTATTTGCAATTCTTAGGACCTGTTACAGCTGCTAGAACTGGAGATTTAGAGTTCAAAGCAACCCTTTGCTTTTCAGTTCTATCCTAAATTGCAACTTGGTTTTCTGAACCTAGGGCTAATTCATTTGGGGCAGAGTGCTCTGTTTTCATTTTCATTTCTTTATACCTATGCTCTGTTTTAGTGGATTTTTCTTTTGGATTATAAGTATCAAATGTGTTTGATGGCTCCCAGTGGAGCTAAGTACTAAAAGATCCTAATTAATGCAGGTTTGATAGAGCTGAGTGACTCGTGTTTCCCTTTGAATTGAGTCAGTATTCAACTTTTAGGGGTTCTTCTTCCCAGAGCAAGCTTTTTATAGCATTGCTAATACATTTATTGCAAAAAGGTTCCTTGTACAAATATATTTGATGGGTTGATCTGTGGCACACGATGATTTTCTGGAGAGGGTGGGATGCAGGGGACAGGTCTGGTTATTCCACCTTTCTGGCTTTATGGGACAAAATTCTTCTCCCTCAGTTGTTGTTACATGCCAGGATTACATAGCATATAAATAACAGATAGGAAATCCTTGTTTTAATGAGCTGTTATAAAAAAACTTACAGATTTATTGGTTTTCGTATAGTAACATTTTAGTTTTCATTGTCTTTAGTGTCAATTCATTATTACCTCAGGAGTATTTGTTTTAAATATATATTTGCTGTTCAGGCAGTATTTACATCTCATAGAGCTCTACTGACGCAGTTACTGCTCAGAAAATGCATTTTGGGGGCATTATGTTTGGGTTTAAAAATAAGAAGATGACACATATTCCAAGCCTGGATTTTGGGTTTTGAAAAGGAGGTGTGGAACCATAGTGAGTATTCTGAGACCAAATATTTTAGTCTCTATGGCTAAAAAGAAGCCCTTTTAAAATAAAAATTATTGATCATAATTTATACAGTATGCTGACTAGAATAAGTTATTTCTGGCCTCATACAGATGTACCTTCACTTGGGAATTGTCTGGATAAATGTAGGTTTTTATCTTTTATCCTTTAAATGAAAGATCCAAATGCAAGATTTAAAGCTCAAGGACATCCTGTGGACGTGTGACATTTCCTAAAGGAATTGTAGATAATAAACCAATACCTGGATTAGTACAATGAGACCCATTGTAAATGGAGAATTTTCACGTGTGATACATAAAATCTTGCCTTCAGTACTTTTAATGATACTTTAAAGAAACACACTTTTGTTCAGTCCCCTTGTTTGAAAGCTCAGAAGGAATAAAACACATTCCTGGCCATAATTCTTTGTAAAATATGTTCAAAACTTGCCATGATATTTAAAAAATACCACAAATATATATATATATACGCATATAGACATGTGTAGTGGCATACATAAAATCCTCTCTAAGGTGTTTTATTTAGTAACACTATTATTTATTGCTGATGATAAAAACTAACTGTAGACACTTGTTGCATTTATTAGCTTGAATGTTTGTGAGAATCTGCCTTTTTTTCTTGCTTGAAAAACTATTTTGGGGGATAAGCCTATACAACATATGGAAGAATACCTGTGAAATGGGGAAAATCCATTAAAAATACAGGTGGATATTGCAATGGCTTAATGACTTCAAGATATGGTAGGAAAAACTGTATTTGCATATTCTGCAAGTGAATTAGGAGTAAACTTTCCAAATGTCACAAAGCAGACTGTTATCAATATATATCAACATCCTCCAGCTACTCGCTGGCAATAAATGTCAGTAGAAATTTTTACAGCTTTTACAGCTTATCTGCAGTTTGTAATAAGCTTTGTGCATGGCCCATTATTTTATGAGGGAGAACAACTGTCAGATGAATGTAGTGGGAATGTCAGGAATTTCATTAGCACATGACCAGGGGCTGGGTGCTGAAGTGCTGCCGGGTTTATGGCTTCGGACCATCCAGGTACAGAAAGGTCCGTGTAACTCCCTGCTTTCATTACTTATTCTTTACCTTTTTTCCATTAATAATTTAACTTACATTTCTCACAGCCTCATTATCACTCTGCTGTTTCATTAACTAATCATTACAAAAGCATCACATTTATGGCTTTCCAGGCAAGGAGACTGGAAGTAGAACCGGTAGCTTTGGGTTCCGTAGCGAGAGCTCTGATTTGCAAGCAGAGCCTGCAGCAGTGTGAATTTTATGTCATTAGAAATCTTTTCATCTTTCTCCCTTTTTTTTGTATTTAAAACAGAAGAAAAGATTTTAATTCTTTCCCAGAATGATTCATATCCTGTGGATTTTTCCTATTAGGCAATGAAGCTATGATATTAAGATTGAGTATATAAATAATTCTCATAATTCACACAGAAGAAAGAGAAATAATTACCTCTGAACATTTCATTATGAATGGAATTCTGTCAAAAAGTTTAAGAAGGGGGCATTAATACAAATTAAGGTCTTAGGAACTCATATTTTAAGTACTTAATTCTGTATTTTATTTAACTTTTACCAGACCAATAAGGATTTTTTTAATCAGCAAAATGAATTGCTGAGCTAGAAAAACATTAACTATAAAATGTAAAATTCCTATGATGAACAAATATCTTATATTTTATGATTTCTGTCATTGCAGAATGGCTGAACTTGTATGAGTTACCAGCTCTGTAGAGCTGACCATAAACTTTGAGTCTTCAAATGTCATGAATATTACCTTAGGAGCAAAATAGATCTAATTTAAAGTGATTCTGCAAAGCAGAATCTTGATCTGCTTGTCTGTTCCATTCCAGTCAGGGTGTGCTGGAAGTTGAAATTAAGCTGTGTGCTTTTATTCTCAAAAACCTGTAAATCTAATGACATCTGCTGGGAAAATGGAAATGGTTGGTTTTGGAGGTGCTGATGCTTTTGGGTTGAATAGAAATCAAGACAAGTGGAGGATTCTCTGTTGCTGCAGATTCGAGTTCACACTGAAAAGGACAAGTTGGTGTGATATTAAAGTAGCTGAGTAAACTCAGGCACCTGAGGACTATTTCAGGAAAAGTCAAGATGTACCCTGATTTTAAAAATTGCCTGTTTTCATCTTCAGGTTGAGGTTCCATAGCTGCTCTACTAATTACTGCTGATTGGTGTAGCCTGAGCTGCTTTTCTGCTCTTCAAAAGCAGGCATACACAAGCTCGGGCTTGTACATAAATTCCTGAGCTTAGAGAAGAGCAATATTTCTGGTATTTACAAGATTATTTTTACCTCAAGGCCCGTCATACAATTCAACCTTATCCTAACAATGAACTTGTTTATAGAATGCACAGCTAAAACTGCTGAAATATATGTGAGATTAAGATATTGCACAAACTTCTGTGGTACACATTTTGCTTAACTTACTAAAAATAAAGCAGAAAATATGAAACAATCTCTCTCTCTCTCTCCTTATTGTATTCATTCTGAACCCACTGAATTAAAGGAGTTTTGCCCTTGACACCAGTGACATCCAGATAAAGGAAATGCTGCTTTAGACTTGTGAATTGTTTGGAGCAGTGAGATGAATAAAGATATTTTATTATGATGCAACACTATTGTTACAGTCTTATACCATAATTATAGTTAGTTCCTCAAAGAGTCAGCAACATTCTTCTATAATGAGGTAGGAGGCTAAAATCTTAGGGATTTAGAAGCTCTCCAGTTGTCCCTGGGCTTTGTTGGAGTTTATGTGCTGGCAGTCTAAGCTATTATTGTACATGTGCACGTGAAGAAATGTCCATGTGAGCAGCTGCAGAAGGACCACAGGACACTCACAGGTTAAATCCCCCATCCACACACATTCTCTCCCAGCCCTGCTTTCAATGTCAACAGCACAGTCCTATTTTCTCCACGCATCACTCTTCCATATTTCCCAGGTCCTGAACACATCAGCATCTTTCCTTTCGTTTACCAAAAGCACATCCTTATATTTAGAAGTTGGTATTGACAGAGACACTGAGTTATTTACTTGGATTTTTAATTTGAGTATAACTATTCCTTAACTAACGTTGATTTCTATACAGAGATATTTACCTCTCTGCTGCAGTAAATAATAATTCATGAGCACAATTTTAAAAGGAGCATATGTCATTTGCAGAGCTATGGGGAAAAGCCAACCCTGAAGATTTCTGTTCATCTTACTCCTCTTTTTCAATATGCTGAGGACAAATTGCATGGTTGTGCTTCCATACACTGAGAGAGTTGCAGGACTTGGCTGCTGCATTGTTTATCTGCCTTCTGGAGACACGGACTCTGTTGGAAGCAAGGGAAGGTTAATGTGGTGTTTGAAGCTGCCTGGAATCCAGTTGGGGGTTTGAAGTAAGAATTCGTAGGTACTGCCTGAAGAAAACATTTATGTAAGATGTGCTGCAGTCTTCAGAGATCTTTTTCCTCTCCAGTCTTTATTAAAAGGCAGGAATTAGAGGTGACTTTTTAGTTTTACCCGAGTTCTCAGCTTCTGAACATCTTGTAATAGTTTCTGTCTGAGGCTGTCACTGTGTTGGTCCATCCCAAATGCTGACTTTCAGAGCAACTGTGGTTTTGACTGTGGTAATACATCTTTACCCTTCCTTGTGTTTTGGAGTATTTATGTTCTAACATCTCGTTATTTAGTAACCTCTATTGAAAAGTGCAGGTTTTCTGCACAGTACTTGTCATGGGGTGACTATTTACAAAAGGGCATCAAATGCATGTTTACAGTGGGATAATTTTAATGGGTAAAACTCTATATGCTCCTCCTCCTTTTCCTATTGACCCACTGTGTATTTCCCTACAACGTGGTGTGGGATCCTTCAAGCCTAAACCCCACTGCTTTAGCATTGTATAAAACCTTGTCCCTCCCAAATTTATAGCACTGTGTGCAGTTTGGTTTGCTACATCCCAGGAATGTATAATCTAATTAGAAAAGGTATGGATGAAAGCAATTAAAACATCTAAGGAGCAGCTGCAGCAGCTTTCCAAGGAAAGACTAAAAAATCCAAACTCTAATTTGTGGAATATGGTCATGGAGGGAAGCATCTTAAAGGTGATAGTAAAGCAAAAATTGAGTGCTCTGAGGCACAGTTGATTTCAACATATTTTAGCTGGTAGTATGTTCCTGAGGTTTTCCACAGAACAATGGAGCTCCAGTATCTTGCCAGATATATTTTGTTTGTTATAACATTTAGGAGCTCAACAGCTGTGTTTATAGCTATATGCAAAATCATAGCTTACTTATGATATTTTTTTTTATTAAAGCAAAGCAGTTTTAGCAGAAAATAACATTTCTAAATATCTCATGAAAATATACTCTATTTATTTAGTTTGCTTTTATAGTCTGGAATGTGACAGGAGGAATCTCAGAAGACTTTGTTATTAGATCTTACACAAAAGTATAATCTGTCTCAGGCTTTTTCAGCCCATGGCTAAACATTTCCCTGGAAGCTTGGACATAATCGAATTCAACATGAGATCTCTACAAGTTCAAAGCATTTAAGTGTATTCAGCATAACTTTATATTTGTGCTGCCTTCTGGTTTTCACATTTATGAATGCAGCTTTTTCTGGTTAATCAAATAATGTCATATTACCCAGTGCGGTGCAAAACAAGGAAGAAATGGCTTTTAATTCTTTTTGTTTATGCTGTGGAAGTACATATTGAGGCATTCTCAGTTCGAATATATCTTTTTGTCCCTCAGCTGCCTCCAGATTTCAGCTGAACTGGGAAATAGCCACCAGTTGAAATAGCCACCAAAATTGAAGTTTTGCCATTTTTCTGTGTTGTTGGATAGTTTATTCCGAACATTTGTGAGAGATTCAGTGCCTGTGAACAACTCCTGTCCTTGCTTGGGTTTAGTATAGCTTGTGTCAGGAGTGGCATAGCAAATATACACAGAATAATGATAAAATTAATTCAAATAAGACCAGAGGAAATTACTGTACTCCTTCATGAGAGCTGGGGAGGGCCTCAGAATCCAGTTCAAGAGCAGAATGGGAGTGGATGCTGTGGAGGGCTGTGCAGATGTTGCTCATGGGCTCTGGGAAGAGGGTGACTTTTCTGCCTGGCAGAGAAAAGGCCAAGAGCAGGAACAGGGGCAGCCTCCAACTACTTGGAGAGTGGTTTTGAACCCAATGAAGTTAAGTTTTCCTAATAGGGTTACTGAATTATGTTTAGGGGTATGATTCTTTAAAATTTGTTCTGTGTGCTTCAAAATGCAGTTTTGGATAAGAACGTTTGTTTGCTTTTTTCACTTTCACACCTCTTTATTTTGTCAGAAAAAACAAAGCTGGAAAAAAAATCCCAAACCAGACTGAAAAGGATGGCAGAGGGCCAGCATGGCACAGAGGGGAAAAACAAACTTAAAGTCATTGGGAAGCTTTAGGACTAATTCCACCAAAGAACAGACTTTTGAAGATGTTCCAGATAAAATCTTGGAACAGATCATGATATTTTCATTTTTAATATGGATAATAAAATAAAAATACAGAGATACATGTTACAAAGATTTACTTCAGCTCTAATTTAAACAGTAAGTGAATAAGGCCAGGGAGAATTATTCCTTTTCCCTAAGAAACAAGACTATAATTTTGCAGTTATTTAAAGGAATGTCAGTGTATGACAATGAAAAAACCACATTTGTAGCATTGCAAATGATTAGATATGTTTTGAAGTGAATCTGGTGGCAAATTGATGATCTTGAAACTTGGATCTGATGTGGATCACATTAGTGTTTATTCTACCAGACATCCCTTCCTTAATGTGCCATAGTCCAGGATGTGGCCGAGAAATATCTGAAACTCAACCCAAAGTCACTGTATACAAACAATCTCCCTGGTATGTTGTGAAAACACCTTATTTGTTGATGGCAACTGTCAGTTGTTACAAAAAGTGGGAGAATATTTGAACATGCCAACTCTGAGCAGTGCTTGTTATTACAAATCAAGTGGGTTATATATAGATATTAATGCTATTTTGAAATCCAAGTTTATTTTCAAACCACAAAGATTCATCTCATGTTAATTTGGGGGGAGGTGGGTTGAACTGTAGGAAAATAAATAAATATATATATATATATTTATATATATATATACACACACTTATTCTATATTTAGATCTTTGGAAACATTTGTTTATGGGGGAAATAAGGGACTGTTGCACAAAAACTGTGTTTTCATAACTTCAGAAATGGGCAAGTCAAATATAAGCTCTGAAAATGGCATTGGGCATCTTTAGGACTTGACTTTCCCTCCAACCCAGCATCTGGCAAGGAATGAAGCAGAAAACGGAACTGAATTCTCAGTTGTTTTAAAGAAAGGCTAGAATGAAACTGCAGGTGTCCTTTTGTTTTTCTGGCGCCTGATTTTAAATGACAAAGAGCAGACTTTGAACCATTCCTCAAAAACCCGCACAGGAACGTCTTTCCTTGCTGTTTAAGTTGTTTTGTGGTGTGGAAAGCTGAGACAGGAAAGGCAGGCTCCTTTGTGTCTCTCCTGTGTTTCTCGTTGCCTCCAGCTGTCGGTGACAGTGGGCAGAGACAATTTTGGCTGGGCCAAATTGCTGCTCAATCTGCTGCAGTTCTGCTCATACCTAATTCAAGCCTGCACTAAACCCTGCACTCTCAGATCAGGAAAAGCAATGGAAGAGAAGGGAGAGATGTCAGGGTACATATAAAAGAAGGGCAAGTTTGTGTTTGTCATTTCAGGCAATGAAGATGAAAATGTGTTAAAGACTAACTCCCTTTTTATCCAAAGGAGGAAAAAAACATGGAACATCAAAATAATAATAGTAAAAAAACCTCACAGAAAACCCCAACAAAATTGCCACTGTCTCCCACCACTATTCCCAGGGAGTTTCTATAAAATCATACTGTTGGAGTTACCTGCTCAGAGAGTTCTGCTTTATTTATATAAGGTTCTACTTTATTTTCCTTTCATCCTCAAGGAACTGTAAATCATGAAAACCTGAAAAGAGTGTCTAGCACAATTGAGTTAAATCAGCTACTCATTAAACATTTTGAGTCCACAAATATTTCATAAACTTTTGGCATTAAAGTGCCATGAGAACTCTAGGAACAAAGAGCAATTTTTTTTTTTTTTTAAATTAACTCACTTGAACTTTGTTGTGCACTAAAATAAGCTATTGGATGAATATTAAGTTTCTTCTGAAAACTCCAGCCAGTTTGCTAGAAACTTTGCCTGATTTCATGATAGATTGAATATTTCCATTTATAATAGTTCCTCAATTTTTGGGGTGCTCTGGTTTCCATTATCAAAGTATCTTAATTCAAATTTGAAACACCAGAGGAAAACCAAATTGAGTAGGGAATGGTTGCCATCATTTCATCTATTGGGTCTTTTGGTTAAAAAAAAAAATACACCACCTTTGTTCTGAAATTTATTTCCTGTGTTCTATTTGTCACACAGTAGAAGTTGTTGAACAAGCAAAACAATAATTTAATGAACAATGGTATTTGTATCCTGTATTTAACTACTATATAAAGGTTAAGTCTCATTAATCTTGGGATTTGAACTCTCATAGTTGGGTAAATTAAGTTGATGTCTTTTTTCATTGCTTACCTACATAGAGACTTTCAGGAAAATATAATGACCTGCTATAGTTGGTGTGGGTACTCCTGCTCAGCCCTGGTTTCCTACTTTTCTCTTGCCTTTAGGGAAGCAGCTACAAACCCAAAGAATTAAATTCTTCACCTGGGGGAGCTTTTCCTGAGCAGCTCAGAGAAATACTAGACCCATTTATACTTCCACTGAGAGACCCCTTACACTGCACTTGCTGTCCAAGTAAATGAAATTTGGAACTTGTTGAGTTTTGAAACATAAGCAACAGATGTGAGTTGTATTTTCAAAACACATCTTGCTTATAAAGCTGTTTCTTTGAAGTGTTAGTGGTGTATCATGGTTAGTGTACAGTCAGAAATATGTACTTTGTTCTACAACATGCTGGACCCTGCTTAAAGCATCACAGGTCCATCAAATAAACTTGCTTTTCCCAACTGCAGTCAGAGGAACAGGCTAAAACTGACATCTTGTGAACAGTGGTGTGAATTAGAAATAGAAAATATGCTCAGTCAGTCTTTGAGTGGATCATTCTGGAACATTATCTTACTATTGGAACTAATACAGTGAAGCCACTTGTGTATGATGTATTCGTAATCCATGAAAAATAGTTTAATAAATTAAAGACTTCCATAAGTCTTTAATAATTAAAAGAATTTTTAATTTTCTTAGGAAGTAATGGGAATAGACAAAGCAGGCAATGGATGGAATAAATCAACATGATGAATTAATTAATGGTTCACAAGGGATCTTAAATTAGGTCACCTCTTAAAACATGTCAGCTGGTTATTTGCTTAAAACTCATGTTGGACAAACCTTGGAGAACTTTTCAAACCTCAAAATCTCTCCAGCAAAAGCCACCCAGAAGCAGCTCAGGGGCACCATCTAGAAATAAGATTAATAAAAGGACAAAGCTTTCTTGGATTCTGTTTAGAGAATTCACACTGAAGCTCTCCACAATGTCAAAGCTGCACACGGTATTGACTCTTGATTAGTCTCACTTGGAGAAAAAAGTTCTCTCAAATCCTACCCATAACTTTCCAAGTGTACACATTCATCATGGTTTGCCTGCACTTCTGAGCCTTTTTGGATCAAACAATGCAACTGGGAAGTGTTACAACTGGTATTTATGAAGCTTTTAGCTGTTGTCAGCATGTGGTTCCCTTTGGAGTTACTACATGGAACCAATTCTTATCAGCACAATGTAGGCATGAAAGTATGAAAGGCTCCTTAATTATTAATTTAATAGGATGCTATTCCATAGGAAAACCTGACTTAGCTTATTTATTAGTACTTTGGATTTATCCATAAATGAGAGAGTTATACCTGTTACCTTCTAATTAGACTATTTGTGGGTTTTTATGTTTTCCTGTTCATTTTCAAAATGTATTTTAAATGCCATTTGTCTCACACTAGTGGGATGATGAACTGCCTGAACGTGGTCCTGGCAGTGCAGTGGAGAAGCACAAAATTCCATTTAGGTGCTTGGTTATTTGGGTCAGGACAAACTTGTCTTGGTTTTACCTGTAATTCCTCTCATTGAAGTGGAAAGTCTTTTTTTCTCTCTTTGTCCTCTTGTAATCTAGTCTTATTCCATGTGTTTCAGGAAGTGATCTTACACCAGTGCCTGTTCTTTGGTATTATAAAATGCCAGTAGCACTGTACAAATAAAGATATACCCCAGATTCTTCAGGCTATATGTCCAAATCATCTTCATGGGCAGTTAAACGGGTTTCGTTGAAAAGAAAGTAACTTATTCAGGAGCCCAGGACTTGTAACATAAGCAAGACTAGGATATAACTTAAGACCTTATAAGATGTGGCTTCGTGATTGGCAGCTGTGGCACAAAATTAGTGCATTTCTGTGATTCAGAACTGAAACTGTGAGAACCAGGATTGCAATAACGTGGTCACCACCTTGCAAGCAGAGGGGAGGAACTGTCACATGCTAAATATTTGCTTTTGGAAAGCAGATAGCAATTTTTAATAACTTATTGTTGCTGAGATTAGCAAGTATTGGTGACTTGTAAATGATGACTAGTACCAACTCCTCTATGTGTTTTAAAACTAGAGAATAGTGGTTCTTTGTTAGGATTTTGACCCATATGAGATATCACACTCTAATTTGTGAAGGAGACTGTATACTTGCCTCTCAAGTAGGGGAATGTGTAGGACATCTTGGTGCTAGAAACATTCTCTTGAAAATCTTATGTGTTTTATTACTACACTTTTCCATGGAATTGTTCCCTTTTCTGAAACTTGGTATTCTCCTTGCTGCATACTTAAAAGTACCCAGTATTTTTGGTCCCTTACCAGATGTTAGTTTTCTTCTGACCTCTTTCAGACATCTGGAAATAATGTCATTGCGAAATGTAACTAATTCTCTATACCCAAAGTCTGGTCTGAAATCCTGCAGAGATACATCTGCTACATCTGCACTGTATTAGAAGTGATTCATTGAAAGTCCCCTAAAATTGGGCTGGATTCTCAGCCAATATGAATTGCTACAACTTCCTGGAAGTAAAAAGTTGCAAGTCTCCTCAGTGCTGTCAGATCTGTTACAGTACCACACTGTCAAGGCATTTGGGCAGTTCTGTTGCTGCAATATGTTACAAAGAAGTCCTCTGTGAATGAAGCTTCTGGCGATGCCTCCTTTGTTCCAGCCAGCACAATCGAGAAAGATCTTCACCCAAAGTCATTGATTCCTAGTTTTTTCCTTCTTTTTGCACTGTCTTTTATAGTTTTATATTTTTTTTGTTATTTTTCTGTGTGTTGGGGGGATCAGCTCTGTGCAGAGGAGCCTCCGGGTCAGGATTGTCTTTGTCCCAACACAAAGAGCTCAGTTCTTCCCCTCCACATTTAAAACAGTCTTAGACTCTCATAACTTTCTAGTAGACATCAAAGCCACTTCACTCATGTAGATGCAAATAAAAGGAGAACTGGAGTCTTGGGGGCAGAACAAAACTCCTGTCACAGAACATTTGCAGCCCATCTCCTGCAGAGCTTCCCTGCTGCACATTGCTGTTCTTGGTTCCCTTTGGAATCAATTGTTCTCTCTCTCCTGCCAGTGTTGGGGTGGTTCTTTGGGAACTTTCATGAGCTGCTGTGGAAGTGGAGCAGGACCTTGGGTTCCTACAGTTAGGGAGGAGTATATTGCCTTTTTATAGCTACCAGTAGGTGCATGGAGCAGGGGGAGCCAAAGGGATCAAATCTTCAGAGTTTTGATCAATTTAAGAATTGCAGTAAACTTTGGGGACCTATTCCTCTACTCTGGATTCATTTCTAACACCTTTTCAGAAGATGTATATATGAAGCTGGTGTCTGTTTTCAGTTAACTATGTGAAATTTGAAAAGCTTTTTACTTGGCTTTTTTTCTGTAAATCAGTGGTAGTAGAAACTGGCTCGTTAATTTGATTTTTAAAGATCACTAATTACACTTAAAATTAATGTAATCCAGCTTCTTTAGTTGATCTTAATTTCCCTCAAAAGTAGCATTAATGGGAGAGTGCACAAAATAGTCTGGTTTAGTGCTCTCTCTTTTTTTTTTTTTTTAAGTGTCTTTTTCCTAGAATCTTGTAAATGCTCTTCATTATAAAAATATTTCTATTTTAAAAGAATGTAGATTTGATGTTGGTGAAGAGCATAAGATCATTTCAGGTACACACATTTGAGGAAAGATAAAATTCACAGAAGTAGTGACTCTGAAGTGAAAATGGATACAGTAATGGCCACAGAGGAACTATTCTGATTTAGTGTAACTGAGTTCAAGTAAATAAAATTTTCACTGCATGTAAGGCTTAGGTAAATGCAGAAATAAAGCAATTTATATCCTGGAAGTTGGAACAAAAGCAACCTGAGCTGTAAAGACAAGCCAGAGCTCATTGGTTTCTGGAAAGAGTGGACACAGAACTTTGCAGGATACAGGTGGATTGTGTGTATCCCATTTTGGTATGGGAACATGCCTTCCATGGGCAGGTCTGTCCTCGTGCACTACCAGAGCATTATAGGACTGAAAATTGTGTTTCATAGATACAGGGTAGTTTTGTTTGTAAGATTAATTTGTACCCTTGAGCATCTTTAAATCAAGGTAGTGCTGCTGGGGTTTTTTAATGGTATGTGTTGGTCATACTTCAGAGAGGCTGGAATTAGTTGGAATTATAAGGGAGTTGTAATACTTCATAGAAAAGTGCATTTTATAAAGTATACTTTCACTTTCTAGAAAATCTGTCAGAGACTGCTATTCTAAAAGACATTTTTTGTCAGCAGTACTGATGGCAAATGTATGAGTCTGCTTCGCTGAATATACCATTTAAAGTATATTTAAATTTAAAAGTAGAGAGGAATTTATATGCAAAATGATCACATTCAATAACTTATAATCAGAACAAAGCTGCTGCTGATTAGCAAGTTTGTGCAAAGTAGTTCAAGGGCAGAAAGAGCAGAAATTTCTGCTGTTTGCAGATTTCTTTAGTACTTAATCATTTGGGATTCATTTGTAAACAGTTTGTTTAAAAAGCAGTTGGTGGCTCAGCTTGCTTTGTTTGATGCAAACCCGCAAATGTCACCCTTTTCCCTGCATCCCCCGGAAGGTGGAGGGAGTGTTGTCTTGGGGAAGGCAAAGGCGGCCGTGTTTGATGTGTGACATGGAGCACAGCTCTGACAAGGAGCTGCCAGGAAATTGGGTTTGACAGCTCAGCACAAGTGTAAGCCCAGACAGAATGAGGCCTTCCCGAGGGTGGGGTGGAAGTCACTTGTCATTTGGCTTCTGAAGGTGACATCACTCCTGATGGCACCCAAATATGATTTAGGGAAATGGATTATTAATGATCATGAAATTTAAGAAAAACATAAATAGAATCCTGGGGAATACCTGTTGGCTACAGAGCTGGAGCAGGGATCTGAAATTAAGCACAGATCCTGCTCCTTGTGTTGCCTGCATTGTCTCTGGAGATAGCAGAGGTTGTAGAGGTTTGCAGGGCAGTGCTTAGTTTGTGTGTGATTGCTCTGCAACCGTGTATTTTAGAGAAAATATTTGGGGTTTTTTGGTAATGTTTTTTTTCTAGGTTTTTGAACTTGTATAGAAACTCTTCAAAAGCATGTTTTGTTTTGCAGTGTAGGATAGCTCCTCACAGTATAGTCAGCATATCTGCAAAACATTTTGGAAAAAGAGCTGAGGAAAGAGTAATAATTACTTAAAACTGGAGGAATGAGAGAGTGGAGGGACTGCAACTGAAAGGAGATTTTACATCAATTTCAAATTTAACAATTCATATTTTAAAAGTCATTGATGACCAGGTCTACATGATTTCTGTGATATGTACAGTTAAAAAAGCTATCAATGACAAACCCAGAATAGCTCCAGGTCATGTAAAACATCACAGATTTTCACAGTTTGTTCATGGTATCATTTAGAACTTGTGGGGCTGGAATCTGACTGCTGTACTAATGAGTTTTAAAATAGTCCTGCAAAAGAAGTCAAAAATATCCCTACAGGTGATTAGTAACATGCATAAATATGTAATAAAAAAAGACCAAAATATGCCTCAGCAAAGTGCTGGCTTGATGGACTCTCTACTGGTGACCAGAGGAGGATTTTAAACCCCCATCTTTCAAGCAAAGGTTCTTGTTGTTTTAGGTCTGTTGTATAATCCCAACGTGCATATGCTGCTGTTTTGATGTTATCCATGTTTCAAGGGAGGATCTGCATGAAAAAGACTTTGATCTCTCAGGTTTTTCTATCCTTGCAATGTTCTGTGCTTGCCATTCTGGTATTCCAAATGTTATGCACCGAGTGGATCACAGGGCATTAGAGAAAATGGCTGGGGAATTTCACAGTAGGAAGTTGAATGAAACTTGCTTATTTGAAAATCTGTTGTTGGAAAAGGAAAATAAAAACATTCCTTGCTCTTTTGAGATCAATCCTCATATTCTCTTTCAGTTCATCTAAGATCACTTATATGTTGTATCTATGTTTTTCCAGTTAGAATACTGAGTCTTAGAAAAGCTACTGTTTGACTAGAAAATGGAATGAAAACAGGCTGCTGAAGTAATCACTTAAATCATAAAGACAAATTAATGACATTATAAATACATTTGAATACCAGATCAAAATTGTACCCCTTATACAACTCTAACTGGATTGAAAAAACAAAAGAGGAGAGTGGAGGTTGAATTAAGGAGGGGGAAAGAAGGTAATTTGAGTACAATCTGTTTGAATACTTAATCTGTTTCCATTTATTCTCCTGTGGGTGAAGATACCCTTGCCATAGCTAAAGCAGCTCCATATTAAGCATATTTTCCTATGATGTGGCATAGTGCCCTGAGATAAATGATTAACATACATAGATTACTTCATTTTATATTACCAACTTTTAGAAGACAAAAGAACTCTCTGCTTTAAATGTGCTTTGTTTCTGGTACTGTTTGTTAACAAAAAATAATGAGGAATTTTAGGGGAATAAGCAGGAAGTACATACATAAAAATAAGTAGGTGTGAAGGCTGTTCTGTGGATATTTCTGAACAAGAATGAGTTCAGGAAAATATAATGGAGAAATTTTACAGAACTACTTTTATTTTGTCCTAACCTGTTTCTGGAAGCACTGCTTTGTACAGATGTTTTGTTTTGCTCTTTTATTCTGAGCCTCTGGTTTGTGGTCACTGAGCAGGTTGCTGGCACCACCTTTGCCTGGCACCATCACGATGGCAGGAACTGAGCAGATTAAATGACCAATTGAGAATTTCCTGATTATGTCAGGAACTGCTAAAAAACTCTTGATTTAGAACACTCACCACATTACCTTGAGCAGATTTTTTTACCCTGAACTCGGCTTACTATCTGTTGGATATGGACTGTGTGCCACTCTTGTCTTAAGGCCACATAACGCTGTAGCATAACTGCTTATTGCAAATTTTTTTGTGGCAAATAAGGGAAAATGAAGCAGAATTCCACCAGGCAGATCGTCTTTGCATGTGTTTGGTTTCATTTGGTTGAGACATTGAGTCTTTCTGTAAAAAGGGAAATAATATTATATGAAAAAATGGAAGAATAATATACAATTAGATTTCTTTGTCTAGTGATCAGATGAATCCTAATCAGAGAGCTGATGGGTCAAATAGTATGAATTTTGCAAATGATAATTACTGATTGATGAGGAAGCAGGAGAGAGAGGAAGTGGATCTGTTCAAATTAAAAGTAGTCTTTGGTCTAAATTTTATTTGAGGGCTCATATTCTATGGCAAAAGAACTGTATAAGTCTGTACTTTAAATTCTTAGCACTGAACCATTTTATTATATATGGGGCACACATATTTACATAAAAATAAAATTACAGGGATCTTGTTAAATTTATCTGAGAGCATAAAAAGCGGTCTTCAATTGCAATAAAATGTTTTGAGAATGAGTAATGGTGCTGTTTAGATGAGATTCTAAAGCCCTTTAGGATTATCCAACTTCCATTTAAATTATGTAGTAACTGATGAGGCTGCTATCAGAATCAGATTTTTCTCTGCTTACTGATGCTAGAGAGTTCTCCTCAGCATGGTGTCTCCAAGCTCTCACTTATTTAATGATTCATTGTTCCAGTCAAGAAGAAAAAAACCTGAAACACAGAATAATTACCTGACAGCTTTTGAAAATTAACTCACTTGGGATCTAAAAATTGCAGCAATAAATTACATATTGTAGATTCATTCCTCACCATTTCTGCTCGTGCCTTTTGCTGTTGTGATGTTGATGGCATGAGTGATACAATCCAAAGGGCTGAGCGTTGCCAGCAAAATTCCTTTGGATGAAGTCTTGATGAGCCCCAATCCTGGCTGTTACAGAGCACTTCAGCTTTTGTCAGGAACCTGAACTGCTTCTGAACAGGGTAGGTAGTTCTTAATCAGCAGAGAACTGAGAAGAAAACCCTGCCTTGTTCTGATTTGGTCAGAAGGAAAATTCTTTTTAGTGCATAAACAAAATACTTATTTAACTGACCACATCAAAAATTGGAGCGACTGGGCCAGACCTCAGAGGCTGGAGAGGGTTTATAGAAACTCTCCCATAAGTACTGACAAATCATGGAATTAGGGAAGTTTTGCCTGAGTGCACCAACTGAGGGCACAGCTCTGCCAGCCTTGCTGACCCCCTCTGACCTGGCTCCCTTCCCCTGCAGAGCAAAGGAAAAGATGGGTTGTGAAAAAGAAGAAAAAAAAATAAAATAATGGTAGTAATAAAACTGTAGAGGCTTCCTCGAGATACTCCAACTTAGAAATGTCCAGAGGTCATTCTTTTTTAAGTATCTATCTCTGGAAAGTATCAGAAAAAGAAAGTCCACAGGAAATGTCTTTCCATTTAGAGTTCCCCGATGCAGAGGGAAGCATATGCTCCCAGGATTGCGTCAGTGCCACTCCTGGGGATCAATAATGCATTGCAGGTGCTGCAGGCTATGATAGTTTCAATATATTTGAACAGTCAGCTTCTGCCTTTTCTGAAGGAAACTCTGAATTATGGATGGGAACAAACTATGCTTTCTGATGGCAACATTTCAATAAAAGAACAAATACATTCTTCAGGAACACTGAGGCCACGGTACAGAGTTTTCTGATGAAATATCAGAATACAGAAATTTAGGTGATGTAGTGATAATTTATAGTGAACTGTTTTCTCCCGTTTCTCTTATTATGGCAGAGATACATGTCAATATTATTCTTTAGGTAAAGATATTTTTCCTCACAACTTGATCTGCAGCCTTGGAGCTGACCATGGTCAGCAGCCAGTGAATCAATGCTGAGAAGGAATTCCCAGCAGTCAGGATGAATTTGTACTGTTTAGCTGGGGGATGAGTTCCTTTAAAGGAAAACACTGTCCTTATTCTTGGCAGCGAGCTTCAGTCTTTACTAAAATAAACCTTTTCTCAAAGGAGAGAGCAGAGAAAATTCTTTAGAGAGTCACTAATTCTGATCTACCTCAAGTCACTTCCATTTTCTTCCCCGAGTGCAGACTGAATCATGTTATGTGTGAGTCTTGTAACTACAGCATTCCAGGGCAAGGTGCCTGGGAATTGAGAGTAGCACCTGCCTTTTATTCTGTACTTATAGTTCTGAGGCTCTATAATATTATAGAAAAAGAAATTTTTCACAGCTGAACAACTACAATCACTAAAGGCAAAAAGCAGCCCTTCAGAGTATTATTAGGGGGTAACATCAATAAATAGTGTTTCTTCCCAGGTATTGCTAAATCAGGTGTTATGGTATTTCAAACTAGTTAGGAAAAAAAAGAAGACTAAGAGAACTTCTTTTAAAGGCTTTTGATCAGGACTGGGTACGAAGCATCTCCTATAATCAGACATAAATAGAAATCAGGGGGAAAAATGATTGGAAAAGGGCAACTAAAAACTCTTGCTGTAGCTCTTGAAATATGGAAGATATCACAAGGATTTAAACAGCTACTTAATTTCTGTCAGCAACTGTTGCCTTCAGCATGTTGAAAGGAGCCCTATTTTTGGTAACAGCCAGCAATGCATTTGATGTCTGCTAATTATCAGGCTGTTTTAGAGATATTTGGAGAAAACAGTACTACATGAAAAAGAATTAAATAGGAAAAATTTCAAGTCTCAGTAATGCTTGTGGGTTTGAATGCTAAGACAAAATGTTTAGATGGTATGACACAAAAAAATACTAACTTGTAATGCAGAACCATTGCTCAAGGACTTCATGTGCTGGAGTCAGGAGACTTGGAAAAATTATCACCTAGAATTCCAAGTATCTCCCAAATTCAAAGAGATTTGACCTAAGAAATTACTAATCCCATGTAAAATTTAAGTATAAACAACTGAAAGGTGAAATTATACAATGCAAATTCATTATTGAGAAACAGGATAAAATTGATGGGTTTACAAAGTTACTGTGTCCAGTATGTTTCTTTGATAAGAAAAGTGTATTTTTAAGCAAGTACATAGATATAATGGCTGATCTTCAGAAATGCAACTCTTGGGGTTTGGGTGGAAAATGATTTGTTAAATTGAAAAAGGAAAAGCTTATATAAATTAGGATATGGTAGATAGCAATAGCTTGCAATGTCTTGGACCAAAAGAAAGTTACTTTTTAAAGATCTGTATGCAATGTTTTCTTTATTAACTTGGGTTAAGTTAAAAGAAAATACACAAAATAAAGTTTGTAAAAACATGATGTTTTGAGACATAAGTACAAAGACAGTCCAGAAAAAATGTAAATAGTACGGGGTTAAAGTTTAACATTAAATGTGAACTCCCCTGTTCCATGGTTGTATCATGAGATCACTGCTGAATCCTTTGGGACACCATAAATTTTAAGGTATAAACTTTTTTTAAGTTTCTTTTTTTTTCTGGGTTTTTTTTATTTATTTTTCTAAAATGCTTAACAGCTTGCAAATGAATTAAACCCAAATGATTTTATACAGCTTGAACATTGAAATTTCTGCTATTATCCTGGTGCCTCGTAACTTAACATAGGTCTCTGGATGATCATTTTCATTAACAGCAACTGCTGAGAAGAGTGAGGGTGAAAAATGAGTGAAGTCCTTGTTGCAGGAGTGCCAGTGCTGCCACTGAGCAAACAGGCAGGTGCTGGCTCTGCTGGTACAGCAGAGTCCTTCAGGTCATTATGATGGAAAGGCAAAGGTCTGCCATCATCTATTGTCAGTAGAAGCACCGGCTGGAGTCCAAACTGCTGCCGCCTGAGTATTTTTAAAAATTATTGATGATTTAGTGTTTAATAGAGAATAGATGGTGTAGGCTGAAGTTTCTCTTCCAGAGGTGCTGTTTACAGTCAGAATCACCCCCTTGTGTGAGCTTTGGATTTAGAATGTTGGTTCTGAGCTCCTCAATGCCAGAGCAGGACACACTGAAAGATGCTTTACACGGCAGAAACTCATTGGGTTCGTTGCAGTGGATGGTACTTTGGGCATTGATGCTTGGACTTTGATTTTTTTCTTTTGGTTTATACAAGTGAACAGTTTTAGTCAGAATTCTTGACAATTTTTTGTTCACAAAATTGTATTTGTACATGTGTCTTGAAGGAAATTTGTGATCCCTACAAGTAAACTAACCATGATACACAGCTGGAAGTCAATCAGATGGCACAAAAGGCTGGTCCCAACCAATGTGTTTCTTCAATCAAACACGTTTACCCTTGGGAATTTCTACACTTGGCCATTGCATGATAATGGCCACAGCAGAAACACAAAGGATGTGAAGAAATGGATTATATTGTATGAAGAGAGTGTTCTCTTATATAACACAATGTTCAGACTGTGCTCTCTCTCTATATATATATGTATGTATTTTTTTTTTTTCACTTGCCAATCAGAGTCTAACAATTAAATGAAAATATTAGTGTCCTGAAGGGTCTTGGTATCTTGCTGATTTATGAGAGGTTGTATCCCATCCTTTCCCCACCTCTAGAGAAAAAGAGGAATTATGTGTAGCCTTTCATATGTCTCGGAAGAATTAGGCTCATAACAGCCTAATAATAAAAGAAATATAAAAAATAGTGAAGCTATTTGATGAATACAGCCAGAATTCAATATCTTGATAGTATATTAAAAACAAACCAAACCAAACCATTATCTTCACATTACTGTCATTTGTCTGAGCAGTCCTGATACGCTTTATTTTGACCTATTTTCTGATGTGTTTTATGTATCAGAGTGCTGATAGTGAATATTTGTATTCATGGTTTGGCTGTATGACTAATTGAAGAAATTTGTAATCTTCTCGTCTCATGTTGGCATTACATTACATTGTTTCATATTAAATATGCTGCCTCTTTTAATCTGTGGGTTACAGATGCTTATTTCTTTCCACATTCATGGTAGTATTATCCTATTAAGGGTATTTGTGATTTATTATTGTCTTTGTAAAGGCCATCTCCCAACAATATGCAATGCCACGTTTGGCTGCAAAAACAAATTTGTTTTACTAATATGAAACATGTTTCTGGACTGCTGTGCTGGCTTAGCAAAATGTCTGTTGTAGAGACAGTTATTTTAGATCTTTCTTCCAGCCTGATGGAGATTTAATTGTATCAAACTTAGGAGGAGCATTGCCAGCAGGCCAGGGAGGGATCCTGCCCCTCTGCTCAGCCCTGGGGAGGCACATCTGCAGTGCTGTGTCCGGGTCTGGCTCCTCAGGACAGGAGGGACAAGGAGCTCCTGGAGTGGGGCCACTGCAGGGCTGTGAGGATGCTGAAGGGATGGAGCATCTCTGGGAGCAGGAAAGGCTGAGGGAGCCGGGGCTGTTCAGCCTCCAGAGGAGACACTGAGAGGGGACCTCCCCGAGGTCTGTCAGTGCCTGCAGGGAGGGGGCAGAGGATGGACCAGGCTCTGCTCCGTGGGGCCCAGCAATGGGACAAGAGGCCACAGGCACAAACTGATGGCCAGAAAGTTCCACCTGGACATGAGGAAGAACTTGTTTGCTGTGCAGTGACCGAGCGCTGGAACAGAGACCAGAGAGGGTGTGGAGTCTCCCTCACTGGAGATATTCCACAGCTGTCTGGATGCCATCCTGTGCAATGTGCTCTGGGATGACCCTGTTTGGGCAGGGTCCAGAGAATTATTTCTCTGATTTTAGGCAACAGACCAGATGAACCCACTAAGGCCCCTTCCAAGCTGACCCATTCTGTGATGAAGAGCAATGACTGTGTCTATACTGCCCATAGGGCTTGAACTCAGGGAACTGCTCTGTGTTGGTGGCAACCATTGGTGGGGCAGTGCTGGTGGGTGAGCAAGTTCTAGGATGAGGTCCTACGATGCAAATGGGGCTCAAGACTTGGCCTGATGCATGACTGGATGTCACTTAATCCCACAGCCCTGCCTGTTCAGGCTGGGACACAGCCAGTGATGTTTAGGAGCGGCTCCAAACGTGCTCCCTAACTCAGCTGCCACCTCCCTGTCTGCTCTTTGCTAGCAGGAAACAAAGAAAGGTGTGAAACTTCACATTTAAGCATCTGTTCTCTTCCACCCATCCAGCAGAAAGTGGGAGCAGTTAAGGAATCCTGCGGGGAAAGGGGCTGGAGGAGCAATGAGCAGCAGGGATGGTCCTGTCTCCTGCTGGCAGCAGCTGTGCTGCTTTTTGCTTTTTCCCTGACAACATGAGCATTATTTCTTCTCACCTCCAATCGAAAGTTGGTTAAAAAGTAGGAGAAAATAGAGGGCTACGCCTAAAGGATTCCTATTTAGGAATTTTCCCTGCTTTTTTTGAGGATACTGAGCCATCTTGTAGGTAACATGACTGCCAGGGTGGGTGGAGTCAAATACGAAACCAAGAACCAGGTTAATGTGGCAGAGAAACTGAATCAAAGCTCAGCAGTGACCTCAGTTCTCCACTAAACTTTTCCTGTCAGAAGTTCTGGATGTCTCAAAACTTGAAAAAGAAAAAAAAAACCAAAAACAAAACACCAAAACCAGAAGCCAAGCCAACAAATAAAAAGAATTTTTATAATGGTTGGTCCAGAGGAGATGTATAATTGTTTATGTTTTGTAAGATGAGAACTAGACTTTATCTATTACTAAAGTTAGTTCGTCACAGATGGCAGTACACCAGGATATAATCAATATAACCAGGAATGGAAAAAAAAATTAAGTAATTAATTATTCTTAATCTCTTTAAAACATGTATATTCTTGCAGGTGAAAGTTTGGCATGTAAAAAGATAATTTAAAAAAGGTGTTACTATTAATACATAAGGAATTTTTTTTTATTTAAGTTGTGGGTTTTTTTAAAATTACCTTTTGAGTATCACCAAAGATAACATGTGTAAAGCCAAGAGATTGAAATACTCTTAAATCTGGTCAAGCAACATGCCACAAGGGTCTGGCCACTCTGGCTCTTTCTGAGCACAGAAAAGCAAGCAGTGTAACTCAGAATAAATAATTTACAGCCCAGGCTGTCCCCTAAGATGCAGTCAGTGCTCAGGAGGGGCCAGACAGCAGACTACCAGTCCTGGTTTAGAATCCAGCACAGTAGGATCTAGAAAAGTATTTGCTGATGAATAATAATCACACATAAGACTACACAGTCTCAGGAGACTTTCTTCTGTTATCTCCAACAAAGCATATTTAAAGGGATATGAGAGGCACGGAGTGGTGCAATCCTTACAACTTCAAACCTTGCTGTAGCTTCACTCAGGAGTGAAAGCTGAGCCTTCTGTTCAGAATTGTTGTGTGCAGCCATGGACTTTCCTGTGGTGCCTGTGCAAGCTCAGACTGTGATAGACAATTAAACTGCCAGAGTTGTCCACTCCTCTGGCCTTTGCTCTTCCCATGTGCCATCCCTGAGCCTCTTCCTTTCTTTGTAGCCCTTCAGGTAAAAACACATCAGCTCATTTTTTCTGCAAATAATCATAATATTGGCTTCTTAAGAGTTCTAGATTATCCAATAATTCCCACTCTCTTACCACCACTCTCTTAAAACTGTTGTAAAAAATAACTAAGCATTTTGGTTTCAAGAGAAGCTTAGCTTTAAAGATAATCTAGAACAATAGTTTTCACATCTATCTTCTGTATTTCTCAGGTTGGCATGCAAGATTTTGAAAATTATAAATGGAAGTTTCTCAACAGAAGAACAACAGGCACTGAAATATTTAGTGTTTGAAGAGTCAGTGTGTAACAGATGCTTTACAAAATTAAGTGTTTGGACTTATTTCAGAATTGATCAAAATACTGTTAGGTTTTTACTATATCTGAAGTTTCAAGGACTGATGCCAAGAACTTGTCAGTAAAACTAGTTCAGTGCAACCATTGGCTCTGGTTTTTTTTTCCTGTCAGAAAGCAGTGAAGTCCAACAGATTTTTAATTAGTGTTCATACCTAAATTTAGTCTGAATTAATGATCAATGAGAGAAACAACTGTGCTTGTGGTCTATTTTGATATATTAGAGAGAGGACTTTTATTCATAATATGTAATGAAAAGTATGTTCTATCTTGGACTACTTGAGGACTTAGCCATCTCATGATTAATCATGGAAGAGACTAGCAAGTATGAAAATATTTTGGAAAAAATTGTGACACAACTGAGCTATTAAATATATAAATAAAGCATGTCATGTCAAGTGAATTGTAGTTTGTTGTTTCTAGATCAATAAGCACATAGAAAGCACTACAGTTAGGCATTTAATACTTATATGGCCTATTCATTCGCCCTGAAGGCAATTTTAATTTCTTCTTAAACGGAAGTTAAATATTATAACTAATGGTTTTCATAAGGTTCAGTACAATAATGTGAAGATGGAACATTAGAATGTTAAAGATAGTTTCAAACCATGCAGGAATGGCTCTCAGGCCATCACTCTTTGCAGAACTTATCCACAAGTTTAGAAGCTGTAGTTTGAAATCCTGGTACAGTTTAGCAGAGTTTGTCAGCAGAGAAGGGCTGGGACTTCTGTTGATATGGACTTCTTGAAGCACAGTATCAACGGGACGAAAGGTTATGGGGGATTATCAGCTGCAGTATTGTCAGAGTCAGACCTTGGAATAGTTTTATATCGTTTTAGTGTTCTGAAAAGAGAAACATAAGAATGGGCAGTGTTGACTTTCCTTTGGTCTATGTCTATGGGGAAAAGAAGAACTTGATACTCCAAACCTGGATTGGGCAGGTTTGGAGATGCCCAGTTTTCTTACATTACCGAGGATACTTGAAAAAGTTATTTGACCTTCATCAATGGTTTGAGACTATCAAAACAAACAAGAAACGTATTAAATGTCATGGGGTTTTCCCCCTGCAGTAGTATTAATACTGTAGGAGTCTTGAGTGTGAATTATCTGGAATTTCAGCTGCAATTCACTTCTTGGACAGCTTTGTGACTTAGTTCCTCGGGGTTGTGTTGTTTTGTTCATCATATGCTGAAATAATTCTCTCCTGGCACTTAATATGCTGTGACATTTGAGGAGAAAACAGTCTTATTTATACTGAGGAACAACTGGGAATATCCTACTCAGAATAACTTGCTTTGCAGCCTATCCTTTTGCTTATCCTTTAATTAGGAGGGTAATTGTCACTGTCTCCCTGTTTTTTCGGTCTTGTTTTAATTTAGAAGAAACTGGGGGGTTGGGGGAGGGATGAGACAAGCACACCTGTATCTCTAATATTTAGATAACATTTAGACCTCCAAAATATGTTAATTATTGCCTGTACAAGTACACATCTTCATTTAAATAATGAACTTTTATGGTCTCTGTCCTCATCAAATGTCAAATTGTCCTGATGTCCCATATCCTGAATAGATATGCATTAAGGTCTTTGAGATCTCATATTTTTCAGCTGGAGCACATGTTAGGCAGACAGCTCCCTGTTGAGTAAACATCTAGGAGGCTCATGTTTAATTGTTCACTCCAGCTGTGATGAACAGCTCAGAGCAGGATTTCTGTTTCATCAAACTCCACTTAAAGGAAAATCAGAGCACTTGAGGCCGGGGGCTCCCAGTTACTGCTCCTCTGCTATCAAACTCCCTGTTTTTCCATCTCAGTCTGATGCTCTGTCTTCTCCCCCAGAGCAAAGCACCAGGTGTTTTTCTTTGCACAAACCTTTCCTTTGCTGCAGCTCCCAATTGCCACGAGAGAAAGAGGAGTGACCTGCAAGAGAAAGGGATGGAAGATGTCATAGTGAGAGACACAGGTTGTCCTGGATTCAGCTGAGATAGAGTCAGTTTTCTTCTCAGTACCTGGTACAATGCTGTGTTTTGGATTTAGTTTGGGAATAACATTGGTAGCACATGGATGGTTTAGTTCCTACTGAGTAGTGCTTATTCCAAGGCCTTTTCATTTTCCCATGATCTGTCAGTGAGGAGGTGGAAGGAACCCAGACAGAACCTGGCCCAGGACAGCTGATCCAAACTGGCCAAAGGGACATTCCATACTACAGGAAGTTATGTCCAGTGTATAAAACTGGGAGGAGTTGGCCATGAAGGGCCAATTGCTGCTCAGGGACTGCCTGGGCATCAATAAGCAGAGCCCATAAGGAATATTACTTTGTGACAATAAGATTTTAAATTTGTATGCATGTTTTCCAGGCAATACTGGAATGGATGTGTCAAAAACAATCAAATTATTGTAAATTGCCTGTTTGTTCTAGTGCAGCAGTAGACAGGTACTCTGAATTCCATGAGAGAATTTTTATTCCACCAAAAATCAGAACACTGCAAAAGTATATGTAATTGTATCTACACAATACAAATTTTAAAATTTGTCCTTTTGTTATAACCAAAATTCATTATTTGTTATTCTTATTATCTGTTGGTACTATAGATACATCTGTTGGATGCAAAGATTTACATATCTTAAGAATAAGCAGATTTTTTTCATATAATTTTGAAGTAGCTTGCTTCAGGTAGATAAGAAGTTGTGTTGTCATCCTGCCATCTTCATCTTAATTCAGGCTGATTTGTCTTGCTTCCTTTCCACTTGGGTGGGAATATTTTAAGTAGAGTATTTATACATCCTGTCTATCTAGATAGGATAAGCCTGAATATCTGTCTGTATCTCCTATTGCACTTGTGATCATAGGTGCACTTAATAGCTCTGAAAATCAGGCCTAAGGAATTCATTAGAATGCCAGTTCCCTTGAAGTAGTCTCTGGGAAAGATGGTTTAGAGAAGGGCTTGAAAATATGACATTTAAAACTAGTCTCCCACTGAGCCATATTAGCATTAGCTTTGAACACAATTGTGGTTTATTATATGTGTATCTGACAGTTCTCAGAGAGACAGGAGCTTGCCTGTGAAGCTGCACTTTGACATGCACTGGGTACTCCCCTGCATTTTTATATCTTCTCCCTACTCTTCCTGTGCACACACTCCAAACAGGAATTCAGCATTTATCATTTGCAATAAAAATAATGCCTTACATCACCTCGGAGCTCTTGACCAGAATAATCTTTTCTAGCACCCTGGTGTACAGGGAGACTGAGATGTAAAGAGAGAATTTGTGAGAAATCTGGAGCACAGCATTAAAATAACACTTGCAATGTGCAAATCCGTGCTTAAATAAAAAGCACTTTCATTCAGGAAATCAGTAGTTCCCTTTCACTGTGTGCTGTTGGTGAGATGCTGACTGATGTTGATCCTCTGCACCTTCTGCAAAGAGCAGAGGAAGTTCACCTGCTGGAGAACATTTGTGTCCAGCAGCCTGTGCGCACCTCGGGATGTGTAGGAGGGCTGGATCCAGCAGTGACAGTGGGAAGGAAATGACAGCTGAGCTTTTGGGGAGTCTGACAAATCTGATCTGGTCTCATGGACTAAGTAGGTGCATCTAAGTGTCTTGTCAGTGGGATTGAGAGTGTCCTTTGGAAGGGATGCTCCTGATTCTCCCCACTGGGCTTTTACTCAAGTTGCAAAGCAGTCCGAGTGCATCAGCTGGGGGGGTTTGGATGCAATTAAAACAAGGCATATGATGCAGGAATTGACATTCTGACTACAAAAGGATATTAATCCATGGGATTAATCCATTTTATTAGTCATTACTGAAAGGTCAAAACTTCATTATGAGCATACCTGTATCACTGATTTCTCTGTGGGAGAATGGCCTCAGCACTGTTATGTCCTATGCATCTGCTGGGCTGCACTACCTGCTGATGTAGATGTGGTTGCAAAAAGAAATATTGTTTTTTCTGTTTTCTTTCCCTTAGTTTTTCTTATCATGTGATAATGTTAGTGTCTTTTTTGGCCATATTGAAATAAAACTATAATGCTGATAGCATCTCTTTTGGCATCATCACTGAGGTCTATTGTGATTGAGCTGTATGGGCACTGCTCCAACAGCTGTCTCATCTCAGGTGGCACTGTGGTCATCAGTGTTGACCTTCTCATTCTACAACTCCCTGAGAGGAGGCTGTAGCCAGGTGGGGGTCAGTCTCTTCTCCCAGGGAAGAAGCCACAGTTCCACCCCTGGAATTGTTCAAAAAATGTGCATGTGGCACCTGGGAACATGGTTTAGTGCTGAACATGGTGGTGCTGGATTAATGGGTGGATTTCAACCTTGATGATTCTATGATTGATAAAATGATTTATTATTTTGGTTTTCTTTGGAATATGATAATCTCTAATATAAAGGTATATTGTCTTAATGTGATTTAACTACACATGTAATTAGTGTTGTGGTTTTAACTCCAGACGGCAACTGAGCCCCACACAGATGCTGTCCTTGACTTTGTGTAGGTCCTGTCCAATGATAATGAAAACACTCTTGTGTTATCAACACTGCTCCCAGCACAAATCCAAAGCACAGCCCCATATCAGCTACTGGGAAGAAAAACTGCAGCCAAAACCAGCATAGTTAATGACAACAACAATAATTTATGGCTGGTATAAAAGAAAGATGTTGTGGGTGGAATGACAGTTTCTAGAAATGCTAATCAGCTGCATTGTCTTAAAACAATCTAAAATCTTGATTGCTGATTGACTAATCAGTTAAAATTAGGAAAGAAAAAAAAAAGAATTTTTTTACTGAAAAAAATCTTCTACCTATTCAATTTCTCATTTCCCACACACTGAAAACTTGTTAAACTCTCTGTATGCTTAAATAGACTCATCAGATAGATAAATTGCTTAGATGTGTTAATTTGAATCCCAGGTCATTTGCTCTATTTGATCTGTTAGAAGTGATATCATGGATCTAATTTTGTACTGCAGTTGTTTTTACCTCTCCTAAGATACTTCCATTCGGCCAAGATTAACAAGAAATGATATCTGGTTTTATTTCCCTCTGTTATGTTCTTTACTTTCTTAATATGATTATGCATTTCTCTCTTCTCCTCCAGCCTTAGCTTGTGTCGTCAATTAAAATCAGATACAGAACTTAAAACAGTGGAAAGAAACAGAAGAAACAATTGAATATAAAGCACTTAGGGAAAGTAGAGTTTTCCATGTTACCAAAGGGAGAGGTAAAGCTTAGAGCAGAGGCACTAAAGAATCTTTGCATTGTCAGATGTGTCTGTTTCTTTGCCCATAACCAGAGAAGAAGAGCTGTAGAATGTTATAATGACTCAATAGAAGAGCATAAATTACTTACTGGGGGGAAGAACTGGATTTTATTTTGATGAATTATTTTATTCTCTGTGTACAAATTTTCTTTTAGTTGAGCACAGTAAAAAAAGCTGATTTTGTCAGTAGGAGATTGGAACTTCGGTGGCAGAGATGAAAATATTAATAAGTAGAAAATTATTTATAGATGCTTAGCCCTGTCATTTAGGGAGGATCATGAAATTTAAAATGCAGAAGTAGATGATGCTTTTGAAAGGTTTTTTTGTAGTTAGGGTGTTGACAAAGTTGTACTAGTTCTTGACTTGTTCTGTACCAAATATTTTGCCATTTAAGACAATTCTCAATAATAACCTTTAGCTATAGTGACTGTTGTGTGCAATGTTGACTGTTTCAATCAGGGACAGGGGCATTACTAATTGTGTTGATTTATTAGAAGATGCAAGAAATGCTCTCCTTAATGAAATGAGTGGTCTGGGTACACCAATATGCTGCTCTTAACAGTGGCAGAAAGAGATGCTCTTTAGGGGAGAGCTGTGAGCCTGCCCACTCCCTGTGGTCCATGTCACTCCTGCCCTCCAGCATTCATGGTCGTTGGATTAGGATGGAGAAGGAAATATTCATCCTTGTCTGCCCTCCTTAGTGTTCAGACTGGTTATCTGCACCAAGGAGTTTCTTTCAGTTGTTAGCAAGAGGACAGACTTAGTTTTCCTTTTCTACATTCACCTGTAAGGTGTTTTAGAGTTAAATTTGATTCTGGTAGGACCCGATTTGTAGTAAGACATGCAAGGTATTTTATTAATCTCTTACTATTTAGTGCCTTTGAATGACAAACTAAACAGACCACAAAACAGAAGAACCTGTTACTCAAAGTTGATAAGAGTTGTAAAATTGTGATATGTTATGTTTCATTAAAATACAAATATTTAAAAATTTGGGTTTGGATTAGGATCAGTGATTTAATGGCAAATTTGTCGTTTCTAGCTGTAGAGCCCAGAACCTGATGTGAGAACCCAGAGACTGATGTGTCTATACTGAATAGTTGTTAACAAGTATCTGATTTTGCATGGTAAGAGTTTAGGTTTTTCTCCTCTCTCTTTCCTTGCATTGAAAGAGGAATGTTTCCCCATGCTGGTTGAAGTTTCTAATATGCAAAGAAAGAGGCAATCTCTTACAGAACCCGATGGTTTATGACCTGTCTGAAAGCTTTTAAACTCTGGGAGGGTTTGAATAGTACAGGAGCTAAGTATGAGATAGGATTAGCAACCATTGAGAAGCAAAGAAATCTGATTGATGAATTCAAAAGGTGGAGTAGCTGCAGGGTCAGTTACTGTCAAACAGAATGAGAATTAGTCCAAAGAATGAGCTCCTTAAGATCTGGGGGAATTAGTGAAAAGCAATAGACCTTCAGGTACCTTTCTGCTCATATCAGCTTTAAACCCCAGTTAATTTAGCATTCTTTTCTGATCCTGACAGCTCCACCAGAGGCGTGTTTCACCACTGGCAAACTTCAGAGGTGTTCAACAGCATTATGATGAAGGCTATAGACACACATAATTAAAAGGATGGGCCTTGTAGCCAACCTACACTCTCCTTACACAACAGATTCTGACTCAGCAAACCTGCCCTGTGGCCAGGCTGTCCCCAGGCCAGGTGAAATAAAACAAACAATGTTACATTTAATTTATCCTGGTTTCCCAAAAAGTCTGGTGTGTGGTGCTCTCAGCACCAGCTGCTCTTTGTCTACTCACTCTTGCTAAAGAAATAACCTGACCCAGGCTGCTGTGACATCCTGGGGAACTCACAGCTCCTGCTGCACAGACGTGCAGGGTGGGCTCCTCTTGTTCCAGGCCTGTGTTACTGATGGGAAGATGTGGGTTTGTCAGGGAATCACCTGGACAACCAAAATAGCCTCGAACTGCAGAGTTCTCTGCACTCTCCCATTGTAGATGGTAACTTGCCATAGGTGCTCCCTGGGATTAATCAGTCACAATGTTCTCTGCAGCTGTGGCTTGGGACCCAGATGAAAATATTCCCCATTGCTGAAAGATTCCAAATATTTCTGATGTGTCATCAGGAGGAGACACCAGCAGTGGAATCTATACTGATAAATAATTTCAAATGTGGTTCACCTGGGGATTTCTGCAGGTCTTTGGTACTCTGTAATAATCAAACTACTGCAAGTAAATTGAAATTAATGACTTGTGGTCAGAGCTCTAAGCTCAATGACTAATTTACTACAGCAGTGGCCTCGTGACAAGACAATAACTATTGCTTTCAGAAATATGCATTTTCCCTACATCTAGAATTATCCTGCTCCTAGCAGCCACCCCACCTCTGGGACTTCTGTTTTGAATGGCACTGTCTACCCCAACTCGTTCAGGGATGTCCCATAAGCCAGTTTTGTGCAGCTGGATATGTCACAAATGGCAGGAAGGCTCGGAGAAGTTGGCATATCGTTTTCTCTTCTGATGCTAACTATCTCAGGGATCTTTGCCACAGTGACTTCAATTTCCTCTGCTTGACAGACCTTATCTTATCAACAGCTTAAAACATGTTTACAAACACAATACAATCAGAGTTCTGTGCTTTAGATGCCAAATTATGCTGTAAGCCATTGATCTTTATTACAGATTTGCAGGGTGTTTCTAAATACATTAGTAATTATACATCTGGGCTGTCATAGCATCTACTCTTGGGCAATCTCCTTTTATGTTGTATTTGATTGATAGTTAGCTATAGACTTGATTCAAAATGAATTTAAAAATCACTGTGCTGGCATACAAACCAGCTCAGGTTACTTTAACTTTTCAGCCTAAACCTGAGGTCGGAGGATTGCTGCTGTAACAAGGATTATTTAATCACGTACAGAATGCACCACTAGCACTCATTTATCTTTTCAAGGCAAGCATAAAGCTCTGGGTTTCTAGTAAATGGCCATCTCTCTGCTTCCAGGAGCACAGTGTCAACAAACATCTGTCTAGTAGTCTAAAAGTAGCGATAATTTTGTTGTTTTTTGCCTTTTCTTCCTCAGAAATACAGAAGGAATTCATATATGCTACTCCAAAATATTAGTGAGTAATAGGTTATTCCTATACATGTGATTAATCATATCAAGTAGCAAGGTTAGATATTAAAAAAAAAAAAAAACAACAAATTCAGTTAAAAACATCCCTTCACATGTGAATCTATTTTGTGGTGTCTCGACAGCAGTGAGGAAGAACAGTTTCTGTTGAGGTGCACAAGACGTGGAGCTTCAGAAGGTTTGTTTTATGTGAGTGCAAGGAGGGAGCAAAGACAAGACATACAGGAGTTACTACTTCATGAGAGAGGCAAAGACCTGTAGGTCTGAACACTCTTATACAGCCCAGACTGGAAATTTTACAGGTGGGATCAGCAGCAGGGTCAGGGATTTCCAGCTGTAGTGTCCAATACCTTCTGCACAAGGTGCTTTGCAGGAATATTCCCTATCAACATGCAGAAATAAGTGAGGTTTATCCCCTCTCAGTGTGCAGGTGAACTGTGTTTCTAACATTTTGCCCAAAGTTCCTGCCCGAGCAGATTTGTTTGCTTAAAGCAGAACTCCTTTTGAAATCAAAATGTGCAAGTGAAAGATAACTGGGATGAGAACCTTGTTTTTTTCTTTATATGCTCCCTATTATGATAAATCTTGTAAAATAATTGAGACTTGTATTGAAAAGGAATTGTGCATTCTCTTTTTGAACTGGTTTCAATAGTAAAACTGCACATCCACCTGCCCTATATAAAAATCCTACATTAGCTCCAGTACTCCTGTATATGTTTAAATATAAGTTCAGTATTTCATTCAAGAAGCTGTAAAAAGAAATTGTTTCTCAATTCAATTTGAAAACTGAGTTTAAACGCTTTTATATTTTGCTTTCATCCACATAGTAAATTTATTATCAGAAAATTTTATACACAGCACCTTTTGTTTCTCTGAAGACAGGAAGCCATTAAATTTTTAACAGTTTAGAAACTAAATTCACCTGTGGAGAAGTACTGAATTGTTTTACAGAAAGGGTACAAACCCTGTTAAAATGAGAGAGAATTCAAAAAGGTTGTATTACTGAAAATTTAAAACTTTAATGCATAGGTTTATTTTTTTTATTAAAGCAGCAAAATTGTCTATTTTGTGTCTGGAAAATAAATTAATGGATTTTCTGTGTAAGAAGTTTGCCAAAGTTTCCCAACACAAAGGTGCTCTAAAAGTTAGGACTTTATAGCAGAAGAGTATTACGGTTTATTTTAAGGGAATCTAATGTTTATTTAGCAGTGTGAGTTCAATAAGGAATTATTTTCATTTTTGCATCAACAAGGTAATTTTTGCTGGTAAACTGTGCCAGGGGAGGTTCCATCAGGGAATTAGGAATTTCTGGACATCACAGATCTAAAAGTAATGGGGTTTTTTTCCTGAAATTTGTGTAAGTATTGATAAATAAAGTAGTCATTAAAAGACATCATTCATAAACCTCTTCTTCCATCTTCTCTCCTCTTTAGTCCATGTTTTCTTGGTGGTAACAAACGTTGCTGAAACTTTTCATTGGCCTTGTTTGTGTTTCAAACTGTTCCTTAGCCACATGCTGGGAGTCTTCCTGTTCTGCTTAAAAAATCCCTGAATTTTTATGAAGATTTCCAGAGGTTTTGTGACACTTCATCCTGTCATTCTGCAGCTTCGGTGAAGGAAAAAAAAGGAGTGAGAAATCATGGAAACCAGTGTCCTCCAAAGACCAGTTTCTGCCTTGGTTATACGTAACTTTAAAGACCTGAGGGTTCAGACACAGGGAAAAATTTCCAAGTCAGATAGTTTGGAACTCTTCACGTTTTCTCATCTCCATTCCAAAGTGGAGAAAATCCCTATGTAGTACTTCCCTGTGGGTTTGTCTCTTGCTTCCTTTTTCCATTATTGATAATAATTTTTCAGGATCTGACACTTGTGTTCATGTCAGGGCTTATGTTTACTCTTAAACTGAAACAGTCTCTCCTGTGTATTGAGACCTTAACGGGTTGGGAATCTCGGGGTTTAACTGTGTTTATTCATTCTGGCAAACTGAGCTTCAAAGAGTACATATTACTGCCATGGAAATTTTCTGTCTTAATGGGCTTTTGAGCCCCATTCTTCAGTAGGATCATTCAGTAAGAACAAAAAATGGAAGTGAATCTAATTCATATCTGATATACAATTATATATACATTCTAAAATGTAAAATGTAGAAACTGTTCCCCCAAGAAATCTATGTAAGCAATGTAAAACTCACTGACTTTAAGTTTGTTTTACCTTAAAAAAGAGGATGATTTTAAGCTTTTCTTTCCTCTCTTGAAAGCACAAACAGTTCACAGACGCATTCTGTAGGAGTCTTAGGAGGCCTAGGGCAATGTGGTGAAATCTTTGACAGCCAGTAGGATAATGAAGGAGCAAATAACACAGATGAATAAGTTTTTCTTTTGTGACTTGTTGTTGTTTGTGGATTGCAGAAACATGGGAGACAAGTATGATGACCTTCCTACTTACAAAGTCTCAGTTTTGTAATTTTGTTTAGTTCTCTAGTTCTGCTTTTCCTTTTTTGTACACACACAAATCAAAGCTCACCAGAGGCAATCTTGCATAAAGTGACAGCTGTTTATTTAAATTATCTGAGCCTCATTCTATTTCCATCTTTCTCTGACAGACATATGTTCAATTGGTGCTTTAGAAATAGATGCACATATTGTTTGCCATCCTGCAGGAACTGAGGACTGGACAATACCAGTTGTTCAGACAGTTCTATTATATTTGAGATCTATTTAACAAGTGTTGTTCCTATTTTTTGTTTTAATCAATTCACATAAGTTTGAGTAAACTCTTTGATTATTTTGTGTTGGGAGATATGATTAATTGATCTTAATAGCACCAGGAAAGTGTCAAGAGCATACAAAGGCTCAGGTATAGAAAGGGTTAAATCTGGTCTGAGTTTGCTACAAGTGCAGCTTGCAGGGTATGTGAACGTAGAAAGATTTGTCTCCATTTGGAATTTTAGCTTGGATTTAATGGGAAAAGAGGTAGTATAAGTCTACTATCTTTTTTACTGTGTTGAAAAACACTTTCAGAACCTCGCCATCTAAAAGGATTCATTTTTCACACCAGTTTGGAAAATGTGTTATCTTTATTTTTCTTGAGGGATTGGAAAGTGAATACACTTGAAGTACCAAAGGGAATATACATGTATTTTTACCCATGGAAAAGAAGCACAGGAAGCCTTTCCACCAGCAGTCAGAGCAGGCACAGGGCAAAAGGACTGACCCCGAGAGCAGAAAGTGCTCAAGTTTTCAGTGTAGCTTAATTAATCCTCATTCCCTAGTCACTGCTCTATTTTACCCCGTTTCCAATATATCTGTTAGTGGTTTACTATATCTGTAATTCTGTTGCAAGTACTGTCAGAAATGTTCTAAGAGAATCCCATCTTCATGTGGGCAGTCTTGCCATGAGTTTCCCAAGGATGGCAGCTGATGATTTGGACATCCTTTAAGCCTATAAGGGATCTTTGTTTTCCTAATTCTACTCATGAACCAGATTTCAAAAATAGTCTTGAAAGTTTTAATGTACTGAGTCCAAATCAGTGTTATTTTTTAATAAATATTTGCCTTTTCCTTGTGTGCTGTTAGAGTGTTCTGATGATCAGTTCTGCTTGAGAGCAAAGGGCATACCAAACTGACCTCAAATCTTTCACTCAGAATTTAAATAATTTCTTAATTTATACTTTTGATTTTTATTAAAACATTTGTGGAATAAACATAACTTGGTAGACCTTTAAATATTGGAGTTATTTGCAGATGCATTCTGGCTGTTCAGATTTGTCAGATATAGGTAGAAGTATTACTACCAAATGTATTATTAGTTATTGGACCTTGCTGGGCGTGAACAGTGTTTGCAAATCTGGACTTAACAGAAGCAGAGAAATCACAAAAATCTTGTTCATGAGGAAACAAACTTTTTCAGAAATTAGTCATATTAGGGAATGTGATAAAATTCCTCAAAAGCGATTTATTTAAATTTAATGAATTTACATTTAAAATTGGCTTTTGAAAAATCTTTTCCTATGTGGAAATGCTACTTTTTTAAAGTTCCTGAGAAGAAACTTCAATCCTTGTTTGAGTGATGATCTCTCTTTGGTTAGTGTGGCTCATCAGGAGGGTGAAAAACCTCTTTAGGGAACTACATTGACATGGAGAAGTTTTAAGGAAAAGGCTGGAAACTGTGTTATTTCCAGTGCCTAAACAACTGTCTGCAAAATTCATGTGAATAATCTGATTCATAGTATGAACATACATATGAGATTCTCTATATATGTTTCCCTTGCATCATGAAATGCTTCAAATGATTGTACTAATTGCTCATCAGCAGCAATCCAGAGCAGCCATTAATTGCTCACAGCATTTCCTTCGTTGTTCTCAACTCATAAAAAACATTGTTCCCGAGCAATTAGCTTTAATTTTTGTTTGTTCTTCCCTACTCGTGGCCTAAAATCTTCCTCATTGCTGTCTAGAGATAGTCCATGAACCTATGGAAAGCAAAGGCTGGGGGAAGTGGAATAAGGAGTTCTGGGAAGTTTGCCCAGTAACATCAGTGCTCAGCAGTTTCTCATTTAGCTTTATAGTTTCCAATAGAAAAGATCTTTCCTGAGCAGTGAAATGAATTCTGTGCATACCTGTCATTTTCCCTGCTTTTCTTTATACTCTGTTGTCTTGAATATTTATTGATTCCTATGTTACCAGTTTGAGACTCTTTCATGCCTATTATCTATACCCTCTACAATTTGATTTCCAAAAATCAATATACTGTAACTAAATAGATGTTTCTACTTTCTGCTTACAAAACAAAAGCAGAAGCCCAGCAAGGTTACAATCTGAAATGAGAAGAATACAGAAAAAGTTTCAAGTGCATCCTAGTGTGCATATTTTCTTACAACTTATTTTGAGGTTAAGGTAGTGAATTAGCTCTATAATAAACACAAGACTGTGCAGTTGTTAGAATCCCCTTTTTGATCGTAGAGTTTATCTTTCAAAGTTAAAATACTATGTACAACTATACTGAGTTTTTTTCCCAAAGATTAATTTTTAAGGAAAAAATTGGAATACCAACGTAGTTGAAATACTTCTGCAATGAACCATTTCGCTGTTTTACTTGGTATTTTTAGCACTGCATGCTTGCATGCTATAAAATACAACAAAATCATTCATTTGGAATGACTTTTCTTTAAATTTTCCACATTTACTCCTATGTAGAGCCTGAGGGAGTTACTCTGGTTTCAGTTCTTTTGTACTTTTAACCTTGAATGATGGAAGGGAAAAGTAAACTTCCCAAATCTGTGGATGACAATGACCTGGAAGGGCCTGCAAATAATTTGGAGGACAAGGTTACAATTTAAATTAACCTTCATAAATTGGAGAAATGATACAAATCACACAGATAACGCTCAGTAAATAGAAGTGTGAAGTTCCACATCGGGCAAGGAGAAATGAGAAGCATAAATACAACATGAGGAGTATTGAGGAGGCAACACTAAGTGTAGAGATGAGTGTAGGAGCCACTGAGTCATGAACTGAGCAGGTCAGGAATGAATACTGTGCTCAGCTGGACCTTTAAAATACAAGTCCAGAGATCTGTAAATAACTGGGTGTGTTTAGTGTAGAAAACACAAGTCAAAAGTAGGCTGATCAGTCTTAAAATGAGCATTTTGATAAAGAGGGAAAATCAAACATGTTTCATGATGTTCAAAACTGGGATTAATTTCTATTTAAAAACTTTTAGAACAGGGGTTATAGAAATCAGAGGTCATGAGTGTCAGAATAAGTTTCTTAGGGAAGTTGTGGGTTTGCCACCAGTGTGTTTTTAAGAACAGACAAGGTGTACTGGTTCCCAGATAGACAAATTACCTTTTGCATTCCTTTCTCAACCTGTATCTCTAATCATAGACTTTATGATCCTTGGATTTTTGTCCAAAACCAAGTTCAGAATGTGGAGAATAGTGCATAGCCCTTTGTTCTCATGCACTGGTTTAGTCTTCAGCGTTTGTATTGGAATGCTTACCAATGTTATTGATAATTGGATGCATCTTTTCTTGTTTATGAAAATTTTATGTGTTCAGTTTTAAAGCCCTAAACTCCAAATGAATTTCAGCTCAGCAGAGAATAAAGCCTCAGAATTGCCCTGCCCAAATCTCCTTATATTATTTGTTCTATTTAATTAATTGCCGATAATGAAAGTAAATTATACTAAAGAAATTGCCACTCAGTTGTGACAGGTGCAAGTTGTACTCATTAGTCAGATTTCTGCAGAGGAAAATAAACAAATCTAATCAAAAGAAAATGAATTTTCATGTTTACTGCAAAATCATAAGGCTCTTAATTATAAATTGAACTGATTCTCTAATTCTGATACTGGAAACTGTAAAATGGGATCAGTTAACCTTTCAAGGGATAGAGGCAGAGGAAAAAAAAGAAGTTTTTATGGGTGCTGTTGTGGTTCCCAGAGCAAAGTTTTAGAGGACAGTGTTTAACAGGAGTGCTCTTTAATTCTGATTTTTGCTGCTGGCTCAAACTTGTAGGAATAAACAAGTTTTCATTCTTTAAGTCAAGGGGCAAATTCTTTTCTCCTACTGAAAGTAAGGAGTTATGAGACTACACAGAGATTTGTAACTCCAAGATACTGATTTCAGCTTTTAAACACAGAGTTTTCCTACATGGAACCATAATATCTGAATCTTTAAGCACAATTTTGGCTTAAAACTGTTCTGTTAAGGTTTTTTTGTTGGGGTCTGCTTTGTTTTAAGAAACGGTCTCATGAATGTGACTTTTTGAAGGTTTTAAAGGTTGCAAAAATGATTATTTAAAAGAGAGAGAAAATACTTTTTCCCGTGGAATTATTTATCAATACGATACCACATGAAATGTGGAAATGGCAATTAGAAAGGTCATTTTAATTAAATTTAGCTCTATCTTCACACTCGCATCTATTTAATTCCCCAGTGAGGCAGATTAAATATAGAGCAATCCAGGCCAGGATTTTATACACAGGCTGTGAAGATAAGAATCATTAATGTGCTGCTGTCTAGAGCTTTATTGATACAAGGGGAAATTTCAGGTTTGAGTAATGGGGTTTATTTCTGATTTTGCCATTGCTTTGGTTTTAGTCTGTATCTTAAGAGGAGATAACTTGGGGTTTTACCATAGATATGCACATATTTATTTACATACCCAAAGCCATTGGTTCCCTATAACTTAATTTGCACTCCTTCTCTGTCTTATTGCCTTTCCTAAAGAATCTTTGACTTCCTGGATGGGCTCTTGTTTTAAAGGCAAAGTGTTTCAGAATTTCAACTACTAAGGTGAAGCTGAATGCAACCTGGACATCTCCTTTTAACAAAGCTCATAGTACTAACCCCATAAATCATGAAAAAACAAAGTACTTTATCACTTTTAATACTGGTGTATTTCTGAGATACTGTTGGCATGCTATGCATTTTATTTGAGCATATATCTTTTATAAGTTTTTATATATTACAGATGTTTCCACCTGAATAAAGGTGGCTAAAACTAGTTGGAATATTGTTATTATTATTAATAATAATAATTTAGTAGCAGTAGTAGTTTAAGGATTTGTGTGTGTGTGTTAGAAGTCTAACAGCACCCAGTAGACTTTCTTTTATATCCCTGACACTCTCACTCTTTTCAAGTGAAGTTTCTGAACACATTGCAGACAAGTGACTGTATTGTTGAGCAGGACAGGTTTGGATCACTTAATTCCCATTCTTTAGGACCTTCTCAGGCTCACTTGGAGAAGGAGAGCAATTCTGCACTGATAACATCCTGCCTTCAGGAATGTGTTCTCAGACTATTTCCCACCCCTCAAACTCAGTGGCAATGAGATTTACTTTTCCTGAGCAGGTTTAGTTCCGAGTGTGGCCGTGTGGAGGGTTAATGAGAACACACAGATAATTCCAGGGGCTCTGCAGCCCATCCAGGAACCCCAGCAGTTGCTCAGGGACACACAGGTCAACATGGTGCCATACAAAGCTTAACTTTCAAATTTTAACAAATAAAATTCCACTTTAGGAAAACAACTTGTGCTTAGCTCAAGCGACCAATCTCTTATGATATTTTTCCAATCTTCTTCTTATCTCCTGACTCATACAGATATTTTAATTTAGCTGTGTTCTGTTAAGCTTTTCTGTCAAATTATTCTTGAAGTTTCTTTATAAAACACACTGTTTAATTTTCTAACTTTTTCCCTCGTTTTTCACTTTTGTAGATTATCCCATAATGCTGATCATTTCTAACATAAAGGCTTCTAATAGTGAATCAAATCCTGAATGGGATCAAAATCAGCAAGTGGAGGATCAGGAGGAAGGACTGGTGGGGTTTAGTTCTCATTAAAGTAGGACACTAACATAGGATAGACAGATGATAAAGAATAATATATGGAAGTAGAAAAGACTGGTTCTAGGCCCAAGACCAAACTCAGATGGCAGGAAGCAAGAACATCTACCAGAATCAACTAAGCTAAAGATAGGGGTGGAAAACAAATAATTAGGCAATTTCAGGTAACCTGTACTCCCCTTGCTTCCCTTTGTTAATTAAGTCAAACCTTTCAGGTGCTATAAAATTGCTTTTTTCCCCCATATATCATCCATCCACTGTTTCACAGTGGTTTATGCCATAAGGACAAGCTCATCATAAAAGTAAGGCAGGAAATCATCCAGAAGTTGTCTCAGACATAGTAGAACTCACTATTTTATTTCAGTGATCAGTTATATTTCTCAGAGTCAGAAATTTAAAAATAAATAAATATAAATTATATCTCCTGCCATTATAATTTTCTGTATTTGGTCTCTACAGTGCATCCAATCCTCCTTTGATGTTACAGCAAACCTGCAATTTTAGAAAATTATTCTTAGGTTTTAATCACTATTTTATTTCTATGATTTTATTCTAGTTATATTCTAGTTTATAAATACATTATACTAATAATTAGTGGTTTAAAAAATCACATAAAAAATTTATATGCAATCTTACAAATATTTGGCTGATGTTACTAAGAGGTGGGGAAAATAATTGTATTTTGTAATATTTGTATATTCCCACAATTTCAACTACTTTGGAGTGTACTGTGAGTCAACTCAAAGCACTTGGGGCTCTGTAGTTATTCTTATTGAAATAACAGAAGATCAAAGACTACTGGAGCAAAACTATTTACTTTTGTAAACAAATCTCAGTTTGAAAATTTCTACAGGCTTGAAACCTATACTGGCAAAAGTTTTAAACATGAGAAGAAAGTTTAAAGAAATATTTCTCTTGGTAGTCTTTTGTTTTCTATAAAAAGCTTATGATTTGGTAATACAGCAAAAATGAAATTAGATATCTAAGAGAACTGTAGGTGCACCTGCCTGGCTTTGGAAAACACAGTATTTCAAGGTATTGTAACACTTAAACGGTCAGATTACCCAACCATAATTAATAAAACTTCAAAAATAAGGGCTATTGAATGAACATAACACTGTTTGGCACGCATTGGCTTGTATATTGAATTATATGCTCTGTAAATTAACTTATCCTTTACATTAATTGGTACTAATTGCTGCAGATCTGTTTAATATTAATGTGTTAATCTGTAGATCAGTGACTGGAATTGCACATTAAATTCAGACTGTCAGTCTAACATTCAATTCAGAGAGTCACTGATAATGTAATTTGTAGTTTATGTTATCACTAGAGTGAGAAAACATGCAAAAATTGGGTATTATATGAGGCTGATTATCCTCTGTGTGAATGTGAGGGTAAGGGGGGGAATGTTCTTTGTTCTGCTTGAGCCAAAGGAGTGACAAAATTTATCAGAACTGGGCTGTTTCTTTCTGATTTCTGCCCCTTAGAGATTGTCCAATGTCATAAAGAGCTGTGAAGCATCTGAGAGATTATACCATTTCATTTTATGACCACAAATACAGATATTCAGTTTGGGCCTACTGCTGTTTTTTCATAAAAGAGAATATCTAGCACTTTTTTTTTTTTGTGGTTTTCAGTCTTTTGTTCTTTGTCTTCTGAAAATTATACAATGACTCATTAGGAGTATAGCAAAGCCAAATACCTTTAATATTTAATTTGAGTTCATATCAATGAATTCTTGAAAGAAGTTTACCATAAAAACATGCAAATTTGAAAAAACAGGGTGAAAAGAGTTATTTGACCTGTTCTAGTTTTGACATAGTTTAGACAAGGTGTGAATTTTGGGTGGGTGTTTTTGTCACTTCCTCAGGTATCTACACTTTTTCATACTTTAAAATGCATACTTAGCAGGGTTTAATCTCTTGAGCTAGTTTACCTCGTATGTTTAGTTAAACCCTAAAGATTCAAGTATGAGCCTAAAGTCTTTATTGTTCATGTGTATTATATAGTCTTCCCTTTATTGAAATGTACCCTTAGTGAAATTTAAACACATTCAGAAAACTTGGTTGATTCAGAAAGACATAAAATGATTATAAAATACACACCTTCTATAAAGAGCTTTTAGATGTCCACAGATATTTATATTCCTTTCCCCTCCGCCCTCTCTCCACCCTGAATTATTTGAGAGGAACAAACATTTGAAACTCAATTTCTGGGGATATCTTACCAGAGATAGTGCTTGAAATGCAACTGTAAATTTTGGCATACAATGCTCAAGAAATACTAAAATAACAGCTTTTATAATTACATTGTATGCCCTGCATTCTAATATCTAATTTTTCTACTTTCATCCAAATCCTCATAAAATAAGCTGTTAAAGTTAACTGAGATAGGCACTAAAATAACTGTGATAAATTTACATTTACAGCACTGTTGCAAAGATGTTAAATCATGATGCTTAAACCTGGGGACAATCAATAAACATCTATGGAAAACCTGCATTTAAAATTTTAAAGTGCAATCTTTATGGACTGCTCAAAAAAAAAAGGTGTTTCTAACATTTGAACTTGTCTCAGCTCTGAAGTTATGTCTTAGTATAATATTAGAAAGCACTGGCCAGCCACAGGTTGGAAAAAAATAGGATGATATGCAATTTAATACTTATTTTTTTATTTATTTATCAATATCCAGGAGAGTCGTCAAAGAAATTAATATTTTAATGTTAAGGTTTTGTTTCCTTTATAAAGAATCTTTGAAACAGTGGAAATGTTGTTGTATCTTGAAAGCTTTCAGTATTTTTTGGACTGGACTTAGGTTATATTTCTTAACTGTTCGTATCCTGTGTTATTTCTGAATGTCTGCCCAAGATTTATTTTACCTTGGTGCATTCTTGCCCTCTAAATTGTAAATATATATATATACACACACAAAGAAAAATTCCAGCCTTGGCCTGTCCTATATATTGCAGGTATCACTGTGCAATTTATTTAGATATTTAAGATATAGGAATCCTTTTTTTTCTCTGTCTTTCGTGTTTTTCTCAAAATATCAAAAATCCTTAACCTGAAAACAAACAAACAAACAAAAAGTCACAGTTCACAAATAACTTTCGTGATAGTTCCTTTCCTCTAAATGAAGACACGAAGAATGATGAGAGTTGCTCAGTGTTTTCTTCAGTGAGATTTGTGTGCTTGGTGACAGAAAATTACTCATAGTAAGTCATAGGTTTGAAGGCCTGGCCAGATTTTTAAAAGAATGTTTTCCTACGTAAGGGAAAACAACTATAACAGTTATAATTTACATTCCACTGAAAAGTTGAAATTGTCTTCTGGGCTAACACAGTTTATAGAGAAATATTGTAAATCTTTTGGAAAAAAAAATGGGGGTTGAGTAAAGCAAATGCAAAACTCAGTGTTGTGTCAGTAAAAAAACTGAATCCCCTGAAATGGGGCATCTAATCTGCTGATTTAATCTTTAAGGTAACTTTACTTGCTGTAAAGCTGTTTTATGGGTTAGACACAGTTTTCGGTGTAACCGTATAAAAGCGATACATTAAAAATAACAAGAGAGATCTTATTTGGGCAATTTTGCTTGAAAGCAAAATCAATAAAGAGAAGTGAATTGTCAACAATGGCTGGCGATTCATGAGTCTTTCTTGTATTTATTATTGGAAAACATCACGCTGATCACACACATCTGTGATGTCAGTGTTCACTTGATTTAGGGAGAACACAGAATTGCTTTGGTCAGAAGAAGAACACGATGGTTTTGTTAAGAGCTGCTGGTTTTGTCTTCAAGGCTAATTCTAAATCAAGGTTTTGTAGAGGTGTGCTTTAGCATCTGAAGTCAAATTTTCTTAGGACTTCAAACCGAGGCCAAAAGTTTGCAGCTCATTGTTTGGCTTGCACTAAGTTGGCTGTTAGAGAAGGTTAAACATGCCTTGGCTGATACATCCTGCTTTCTTAAAGGGTATTAAAAGTCTAAACATGGTGTTCTAATAGTCAGGTAAGCACAGATGTATGGCTGCAATGCATCAGGTGCCACACAGAGCCTTATGTCAGATTAGGGCACCTTTTCTGATTAAACTGTGCTTAGGCTAAATCAGTAACATATTAGATACATCTGACAGAGAAAAGCGACAGCAGCATTTCAATATTTCTGGTATTGCCAGGAGATTTTTTCCTGTCTCTCTCTTCCTAGGAACTTATATTTGATGATTTTTTCTGGTCAAAATATAGGGACTATACTTGTATTTCCACACACCCTATTGTTATATAGTGGTAGTAATATATCTGAGCCTAAAGGCCTATTTAATTCTCATGTTTCTGACTGTGACCAAAAGTGGATGTCGAGGAACATGCAAGAATTTGTGGAGCAGAGGCTTCCTGAGGCAGAGGTAGTTTTGGACCACACAGTAACCTGGGTGGCTTTCCCTCCCATTCTGTTGGAGAGCAGAGAGATTAATGTTGGGTGTCCATCGTGCTCTGTGACAGACCCCCCACGGCTGGGCTGTACATCATGTGCATTTGGGCTGCTCACAATTTGCCAGCCACTGACATCTTTGCAACACCTTATTCTTGTCCCTGAAGACATGATGAGCAATCACTCCTGCGAGTCATTTGTAATGTTACATGGATATAGGAATTACCAGAGAAGGTTAGAGGATGGCAAATGCCGATGTTCCTTCAGATCTTATCTTTAATCATCACACATTGCATTAAGTTATTCCTAATACTCTTTTTATACCGCAGGGAATTCCATTCTTGGTTAACTGTCATTCTTTTTCAAATTATCTGTTTCCAATTTATCTGTTCTTTCCTTAGCATTACACATATATGGTGAAGGTACATTTCAAATCAATCCATAATAGGCTAAAGGGGAATTATGTATGGCCAGCTATAAATTAGGATTAATTACATATAAGCTAATCACAAATTGAGTGGTCTTTCTGCAGAACTATGACCCTTCACCAGGACCTGTCTGCTTAAAAAAACAGACACAAACTGCACAGTTAAGAATCCCAATGATGATTATGAAATTTTTATTGATTGTTGACAAGCAAAATAGAAATAATCTACCAACATTTCAACAGAGGACTTCATAGGCTGTAGTCACTCATTCTGAAGCATGAATAGGTTATTAAGCTGGCCCAGAAGACACCAGATGTTTCTATCAAAAAGAGAAAAGACGATCACTGTATGAGCTAGAAAGGAGCAAAATACCTTTTTAGTTATAGGACTTTACTTACAGGATTTTTTCAGCAAATAAAGGCAGCAAGTAATCGCTAAAGGTCTGTAAAGTTTCTCATAAACAACACAGCCAACCCCTGATCTATGGTGCTTGCATGGAAAAGGAAAGTTAAATTAGCTAGACTACATTTTCTGTCACTGTCATTTAAAAGCAATATTCTATGTTCTCTCCAGACAGCAGTAGGGACGATGCATCTTCCCTCAGTGAAAAAACACCTATTTTTTTTCTGCTCAGTTCTGAAAGTTTGTTGACCTTGTTTCTTATCTACTATGGCAGAAGCTGCTGATCAGGACTGCTGCTGATTTCCCAAACTATGTGTGTTATCTCCTTTGATCTTTTTGTATAAAGCCAGTCAGATAATTGATCTTTTTGGCTTGATAAGCTGAAGAAGACTAACAATGAAACACAAACCAGAAAAAAATATTTTGCAGTAACATGAAAGATTTATTTGAAACACAACAATTTGTGTTTGCTCTCCAAGATCTTAGTTTTTTAAGCCAATTTAAATATAAATTGCTTCTTAAGGTCAGGGAATGAAAATATCTGTATACAGAATAAATGTTTTATCAAAAAATGCCTTAATTTTGCAGAGATGATAATTTCTAAAACTGTGCATTTAGTTAATTTGCTATTTCAACATTGTGCCACTCTCTGCTTTTTTGAATGTTGCAGGCCAGGTTTTTAGAATTGAAACTTTTCTCTTCTGTGGAGCACAGATTTTTAGTGTTAAAACTTGTTTCCTTTCCCAGATTTTTAATATGAAAACCTGTGCCTCTTCACAGGATTTACAATTGGTGGCTGAGACAGTGTCCAAGACAGTGAGATGTGAATTTGATTTTGGGTGTTACCTCCATCTGAATACGGCTGAACCCACAGCCAGTGGGAAGTAAAGGGATTTTCACCATCCATGTTAATGGGGTCAGGAATTCATCATGTGCACTTAGCACTGGGAGATCTAAAAGTGGAGTCCTTGAGGACAAACCTCATGGCTACACCTGAAGCAGATGTCTAATTTTCTCCTTATTATGTTGTTTTCATGCTATTAACTGATCCACTCAAAGAAGTCAGAAAAAGACTTGGCCTCATGCCCTGAATTCTTGTCAGAGGACTTTGAAGCTTTTGTGTTTTATCTGGCAAACCTAAATCTTTATTGATTTTCTTATTTAATCACATTTCCCACAGAAAGCAGGGGGAATAAGCCACTAGACTAAGGCTTAAGAAATTTCAGTTTAAGCCTTTTTTCACCAGTTTTTCTCTAAGTCATTTAGTTTTTAGTACCTCAGTTACTCCAGTGGAATAGATAACATTTCACACTTTTACAGGATGTTTGCAAGGGTAATTTCATTAAAGATTTAAAAAATGATACTACAGGAAAGGCCATCTGACTATTTCCTACCATTCAAAAGTGGTGGGAAAAGAACACTTTTTTTGCTGTACTGGTACCAGAGTCCCTTGTTAACTTGCCTGAAATAAAACTCATCCAGCCAAAGGCAGTGCAGACTCTGCTTGACAAAGTTCCTGCAAAGCAAATTTGATATTTTGGGGTGTTTGGGCAAAGTCCTTGAAAATGGCAAGATTCACATCCTGATGAATACTGTGCTTTTGTAAACAAGAAATTACAACAGCAGAAATGGTCAGCAACACTTTTCATAGGAGATGAGGTTTCATTGACTATTTCACTCTTTTTTTTACATATGTTAAACTTGTATTATTTTCTCAGTCTTTTGTGCTTTTTTAGGATGTCCTTTTAGCACTGGAATGAGGCAATGTAAAGTGGTTTTTTATTTTTTAAATCAGTTAGTTATGCTCCTGGTTTTGTGACGTACTTGTGTTCTAGATGTATCTCATTCTTTGGACAAAAAAGTGATTAAAAAAACCCCCAAATCTAAACTAAACAAAAATTAACTAATGAAATGTGTCTTTAGACTTCCCTTGGGTAAATGTGCATCTTATTCCATTGTAGAGCCAAAGGGCCACATTCAGTAGACTTATATTTCTAACCAAGACCTTAGAGCAGAGGTAATTATCAGTTGCATCATAATTTATAAAAACCTGCTGGAATTTATAATGCTTTTAAGATCATTATAATTTTTTCTTACCTTTATTTTTAATTAAGCCATATTTATCCTCAGTTCCTGCCTAATGTTTTATTTTTGAAATTCTAACCATAAAAAGCTACCAGACATGCCAGACACACAAAATAAGTAAATAAAATACAGAGGAAGAGATATATTTGCTGCCTCTGGCAAGAGGGGTGTTAAAAACTAAAATGCCCCTGTTATAATTGCAGTCCTAAAGCCATGACAAATGCATGAACATTATGCAATCAACTTGGAATTAGCTAAAATATTAGAGAAATTTAAAACATACATAACACGAAAAATAGGCAAAAAATGTTTCTGTTAACAGCAATAAATAGGTTTTTAACAGGTATTGAATTTTGAACCCCAAATGGAAACCAAAACCAAGCAAATTTTCTGTACAGAATCAAATCCTGTGATCGCTGTTGGCTCTGCAGGTCCTGGGAATGTGGAGGTACAGCTTCTCTGATCCTTTACTTTCCGGTTTCAGTCTTGCCCATGGGTCCCAGGGAAATGATCTTTTCCCATCTCATCCCAGCTAAAGCATTTAGAGAGTCCTTAATCTGGGAATGTCCCTTAAGTGGCCTTGGGAAGGTCAAAATTGGTCTTCACAGAGCATTAGTGAGGCTGTTAAACACTGAGATAAAGAGTCCTTGGGCTGTTGAGTGTTCAGGTTGGTTCAGGGACTGGAAAGGAATTATCATAGAATGGTTTGGGTTGGAAGGGACCTTAAAATCATGACATTCCAACCCCCTGCCATGAGCAGGGACACCCTTCACTAGATCAGGTTGCTCAGAGCCTCATCCAGCCTGGCCTTGAATTAACACACACTCTCTTAGTCCCTTGACAGCAGCCCAGACTAGTTGATATTCCTGGGACATATTTAAGTGTATTCATAAGATGAACAGCTCTTGCTCATATTCCCTGTACATCTGTTTTACACACAAAAAGCAGCACACAGCTTTCTTCCTAAATGAAATAGAAGAAAATTGTATTGTTAGCAGAAATTTAGGCTGTGAGGATACCACAAACTAAGCAAGTGATAGATGTAAGCATTTTGGCATGGAATAAATGAATAATAGATGATAAGGTAGTTCATTATGGAAACCACCTGTTTCTACCTTGCTTGATCTCAAGTATGGAATTTTAAGATAAATTCCTATCTCCCAAGACCACCTTTCCATAGAGATCAATGTTTTCCAATTACAAAGTGGTTGTTAACACCATATCTTACTGTAATTGAAGTATATGGTGGTTGTTTCTCAATAAGAATCACTCAGAACTCAGAAAAAAAAATATTGGAAAGGATGTCACATCTTTACTTTCAAATTTTTGCTTCTTGAAACAATTAATCAATTATACTTCAGTGAGTGTAAATGCATGGCTTAAATACTAAAAAGAAATTCTACAGTAAACAGGTTTATTCCATCAAGAATTGTCTTTTTTTTTTTTTTTGTATGTGTAGGTAAATAAAGGTTTATAATTTACATTTTATAAATGTTACCTTGTATTGCAATTGTATTTAATTTATTTTTCAAAAATATTATGTTATTCTTCTTGGAATATTTGTGTGTTTATTGATCATTTGATCAGGGCAGAAGTACATTAAAGATGAATGTTGGAAGAAGGAAAAGGGATTCATACTGGATGGCTTGGCTGAGTAAATTTTAAGAAACTTTCAAACAGCATAAATAATGTATTGGAATTACCTTAAAATAGCATAAATATGAAATTTGCAAAGAGAGCCCAAGGCACTTATGGGGTGGTCCCAGCAGGTCCAGGCTGTTCTCCACTGGAAGTGTGGAATGGAGCTTTTCCTGTGCTGCCACAGGTGACTCCTGTGCTCCCTGCAGGTCTCCCTGTCTGATCTTTCTCCCTTGAGGTTTTCTCAGCAGGCATTACAAAATTTTTCTTGATTCCAAGTACTTTTGTATGGCCACCATGAACGTAAATGTAGCAAAGATTAATCAATATTTTATTTTAGAGAAATACTTCAGATATTATCAGTTCTCTAATCCATTGCCTCAGATTGCTAGTGGAAAAAATTCTCATTTTATTTACTAATCTCAGCAGCAACAGAGTTTGTTTAAACACCTGCATGTTTCATGCAATATGTAACCAATACAAACATTCATAGATGTGTATTTCCTATATTTCCGAACACATAAAAGTATGTTTTTTAGGAGGATAAAAGTGTCCTATAGATTGAACTGCACAGAAGTGTTGGAATATTATAATTGTCACTATCATCTTACCACATTCTTCATTTATGATTTGAAACAATTGTTTAAATTGGAAGAAGCTGTGTGATAAAACTTTAAAGCATTCAGACCTGCTTTCCTCGGGCTCTGTTTTTGAGTCCAAGCATTATTACTGCTGCTTCTTCCACTTAGAAATTTCATTTTTATCCGAGTAAAATGGAAGCTGTGCTCGGATACACAAAGGTAAGTCACTCTGGCAAATGTTATCAGCTGTTACTGGCAATTAGCTTACAGAAGATTATTATTTTTTTTTAAACGCTTAACTAGCAAGGTGATACACTGTGTGTTAATGAAAGGGAAAATTTTAACCAATGTAGGTCATCTTTGAGCAAAATTAGCATTCAACAAAAGTTGCCTGTTAGATCTCAACTTTAGGAAGCTGAGCCTGCAGAGTTTAAACCGTGGTAAGATGCTGCCCTCTTCTGATGATTCTAAACTCGGGGTTTGCTCTACAGAGGCTGCTGAGCCTCTGAGCAATCTCTGCTCTGTGTGACAGACACTGTGGTAGTTGTTCTTACAAAAAAAGAGATTAATTAGGTTAAGTAAAGCCAAAATCCTGCTTCTCAACTCTTTTTCTCTCCTCTAAATGTAATATATAGGAATTAAATGATAAAGCTGGACTTAAAGCTGTGTAAGAACATTTATCTCTTTGTCTGCTGATGAATTTATTACCCACGGTCTTGTGTGTCCTCTTGACAAACCTGTCCCTTGCAGAAGAGCACAAATCTGCAGAAAACTGCCAAAAATTGAGCAGGTTTGGGCTATAAATTGTGGCTTCTCTGGGTATTCTGCTGGCATTCGTACAGATTTCTAAGGATCTGGGCTCAGATTTTGTTCATTTAGAGAGAGAGCTGCTTTCATTTTCATAGGAGAAATAATGGCTTTGAGGCTTAAAACTGCCCTTTAGCAAGAGGAGTTCCTGAACAGAAATGTTCTTGTGCATTCAGTTCACCTCTCCTGTGATCAGACATGGAAAATCATGGGAATGAACACAAGGGAAGTGATGAAATAAATTAATTTGTTACTTTTTCCCTGCATTGCAAATTTGGGAATTTGAATCTGTTAGTTCTGCAGTTCAGAACCAGTTTTAATGAGGATTTTTCTCTACTATGATGTAATGGACATGCAAGTGTAGTGCATCATGAAAGTGCGTTTTCAGGCACTTCAGTTGTTAGAAACAGCTTTTTTAAGAACAAAATCTTTTCCGAACAAACTCCAAAATAAAAATCTGGCATTGGTGAAGACTTTTTTGCTACCTACCTTCAGAGACATTTCACATTGCAAAGATGAGTTTGCTTTCCCAGGAGACAGATGATCTGCTTTTATTACATTTTTGCTATTGTTTATCAAGTTGCATCGTCTTCATCTTAACTGTGCATCTAACTGAGGTAAAGAGAAAGCAGTCGCACAGAAAATGGTCAAATTGTTTGAATCCATCTTTGAATCTGACACCACCTTCCTTCTGCAGCACTTCCAATAGAAGGGTTGTGATTCACAACCCAGTCAGAGTGGCTTTTGTAAACAGAGTCTTTCCACATATTCTGTGACATTTCTGTAATGAATCATCAGGCATGAAAAATGTCCACTGTCATGGGCTAACGCTGGGAGAAGTCACTCCAGGAGCAGATTGTTATTGTGATTGCCTTGAAGTGGAGCTGGTTAAAGATGACTCTGTGGTTCAGTGTACAGGCTGACAAGGGCATATATTATCCTATGTCATTCCCAGGATGTTGATTCATTAACCCAGAGAAATCCATAGGAAATGTAATGCTGATGGCTTGACTGAAATTTAGTTATAAAAGCTTTATTCAGTGACTGTTACTGTGGTAAACCTGCTTCTCTGGCTAGTGCTGCAGTCAGTATATCTATACCAGTTTTCAGCATTCCCTAAAAGCTGATCTACCCTCAATTTTAAATCAAGTGTCCCCTTCCAGACTAATAGAAGTATTCTGGCTGTTGTAGCTGCCAGCACTGAATTACAAGTCTGAGAGAAGTGGTAAAGTACAAGTGCTTACACTGATAAAATTCTTTTGAGAAAGAATGAAAATTCTTCACAACTTGTTTGCTCAATGTTGAAATGTTGTCTTTTCATATCTGTTTTAATGAACAATTACCTTAAAAATGTCTGACCCATGGATGGTATGTTTGGTATCCTAATAGATGGGGTTTGAGTGGTCAATTTACAATCAACTTAATTGGACTTAAGTATAATTTTGAATTGTGAGTTGCTACAGGGGAATGTAATGGGATTGATAGAACAGTCCTTGTTTATTAGTATGGAAACATAATTCTGGCTTTCATAAAGCTGTAAGTTGAAAAATGGAAAGATATCCTGGCATGAAAGGGGTGAAATAACAAGTAGATGGCTTATAGGTTTAGGTTTGAACTCAAAAATTGCTCAATGGGAAATTACTGAACTGAAACATGAAGATGAATAAGATGCAGCACAGAGCAAGAGACTTCAGTGCAGATCACCAGTCAGTGAACCCCACAATAGGAAGTTATTTATATTGGTAACTCTGGGACATCAGATATTTAATTATGTCCAGAGCAGGTAAGAGGGCTTTCATCATAGAAGTAATAAATAGGCAGATGTTTCCTACCTTGCTGCTGGGTCTGAATCCCTTTTAATTCTATTCCCTGCTGCCCTGTAAAGGAGCACAGAGAATACTAAACTCATTTGGAATATCTCACTTTGGTTCTCTGTGTATAATGACAAAAATCTCAGAACTTATTTCCTGCAGGATTTAGTCTTGAATATCTATTAGTGGGCAGCGACATTTCACTCAAAACAAGATTTTTATAAACTCTTTTCAGCTCTAATGCCTATTTTGCATTCAGATCAGTTATCAGAAAGGATTCTGTCTTAATGTGATGTAAATATTTTAATTTATTTTACAAAGAAGCAGTTATGGCAAAGAGACAAAACCCCTCAGTTTTTGGTGTCTGCAGAGGCACCTCAGGCAGGCAGAAGAGGTTTTACCTTTCTCTTGTTGTCATGCACAACCGACTTAGTACTCCCTGATCTCAGCTGAGCCCTTCCCTTCTGAGGGATGCCAAGGATTGTCACTGCTGGGGAATTCTCCTGTCCTTGCTGTGTGGGCAGCATTTAATAACACTCCTACCTTAACTACTGCCAAATGCCAGCCTCTGTTTAATGGGATAGACTTTAGAGAAATGTGCTAGAAATTTAGAGTGTATTTATTTCTATAGCTTCAGAAACTTCTAAGCTGTTCACGGTTGTGTTTTTTACCACAATTTTGTTTCTGTGGGCAATTTAGGAAGTGACAGTGTATGGGATTTAGCTCCTCCAGCTCCATCACCACTGAAGAATGTGGGATGGCCGGATCCAGTGTGGTGTCAGCCTCACCAAGGCTACATTGTGGAAGAGCTCTCATTTAAAAAGAAGTCAGGTCTCCTGCAGAAACCATCTCAGTATTTCTGCAAGGTTTTGCACAATGATGAGAGAAGGTGTTAGGTCTGCTCAGCGGGGATTGGGGATAATACACAATATGAATTCTCTTAAGATCCATCTGTTATCTTAGTTGATAAGGTAGTTATGGGGAAATATTACATTGTATGGAAGTATTCAGATAGTGTAGTAAACACAACTCACTTAAGGACTGAGCCTAGAGGAGGCCACCAAGTTCATTAGAGGGATGGAGCACATCTCCTGTGAGGAAAGGCTGAGAGAATTGGGATTGTTCAGCCTGTAAAAGGGATGGTTCCTGGGAGACCTTATTGCAGCATTCCAGTACCTGAGGAGAACTTACCAGAAAGATGGAGAGGAACTATTTACAAGGGCCTGGAGTGACAGGACAAGGGGCAATGGCTTCAAACTGGCAGAGAGAGCAGGTTTAGATCAGATATTAGTAAAAAATTCTTCCCTGTGAGGGTGGGGAGGCCCTGGCACAGGTTGCTCAGAGAAGCTGTGGCTGCCCCATCCCTGGAAGTGTCCAGGACCAGTTGGATGGGGCTGGGAGCAACCTGGGATAGTGGAAGGTGTCCCTGCCCATGACATGGGATGGGACTGGATGGGCTTTAAGGTCTCTTCCAACCCAGACCAGTCTGTGATTCTGCATTAAATGCTTAGATAAACAATATCTATGTGTTTGTACATGTACATTGTAGCATGTATATCTACATATATCTACATTGTAGCAAGAGCTAAAATTTGTCAAAGCATGTGAACACTGTAACAGCAAGTGAAAAAGCAATCCCGGATCGGTCAGTGAAGTTGCTCACGTATCTAACTTGAGCATAGAAGGGACTTGATATTTCTTAATCTTTAAAAACTAGCACTTGTGGGGACTATCCAGTGGTGTAATGTACCTCAGTGGTACTACTTTGTCCCAGACACCTCAGGAAAATCACCATCTTAGTGGAATAGATCTGTAAAAGAACATTAGAAGTCATGTAAATAGTGAAACTGAAATTGCTCAATTATTAATTCAGTGAATTAAAGTGGTTGAGAGTGTTATAATGGCACTTGGAATCGCCACTAGAAATGGGACACTGTTCTGACTTTAAGACTGATAGGAAGATACATCTCAACCAGGTATTTACCTGTTGAGGAGGCTCATAGAGGTGACTCTTTAGATTCTAGAATTGAATTCAGGGATGAAATGCTTAATCAAAGTAAATCACCAGTAGTTTGAATGGTTGTGCTGTCACCAAGTGTCTGTTGGGACACGGTTGTCTTTTCCAAGACCTCTGAGGGAAGTAAAATGAATGTATCAGAACAGTTTGTGCCTGTGGCTGCTTAATACTTTGAACTCAAGGGATGTTTCAGGATATAACCACAGAAAACTTGGAGCCAAAAGCAGTGTCAATGGTCTGCCAGAGAATGTGCACCCCAAATATACTGGTGAGAGTAAGAAGGGGCTGATATTTCTGAGTAATGAAAACCACAACAGTTTTAATGACCATATCAATATCCTTTGGGCTTTTATCATGTATAGTGTATTTTTTATTGTTATTTTTGTTATTGTTGCTAAGGTCAAATATATTTCTGTATGATTACAATTCAAAGTAGAAAAATTGCTCAGGGTAAAACTTGAGAGAAGGTAAAATATTTGCAAATAAGAAAAGACTGTTTATTTTATTGTAAGTAAATTTAAAGGCTTAGCTATCCCAATATCAGCAGTAAATTTTCTTGAACTCTGTACAACAGAGAAAGAAATACAGATGTATGTATGCATGTGGAAATGATGCTTTAAAGACAGAGCAAATGTGTACATTATCCTTTCATTAGGAGACTTGGTCAATTGACTTGTAATTTAATCTTCATTTTAGGCCTGTTAGTGTGAAATAGATCATTTCATACATAATGAGTCACAATGACACCAGTGACACCAACCTTTCTAGGCTGTCCCCAAGAGTCCTTGTACATTCTCTCTGTTGGTGAAAACATCCCAAGCAGGTTTAATGTGGTTCTCCTGCACTCATGTTGAGCTCTATAAGAACTACACACATCATATCTCATGATAAATTAATTACTGACATGATAAATATTTTCAGTATAAATACATTTTGAAGATGGGGGGACTGAGTTTGGTTGGGGTTCTGTATATGTATTTTGAAGTGAATTAAAAGATGCCAAAGAAAAAAAAAGAAAAAAAATTCAGAATTTGTGATGTAGAAAGTTTATAGTCCTTTCCTTAGCCAGGAAAACTGATAGAAACCTTAATGCTATTGTTTTGCAGGCATTTTCAATTCCATAAAAGTAGAAAGTGATAACATCATTTTAGTGTTTAATCCATTGTAACAAAGTTTTCACAAAACGTGCAATTATAGAATAACTCTAAACATAAAACACAAACTTTCATTGTGAATGGTGATTAGAGGTACTTGAAAATTTTCTTTTGGAAAGCAATGCCTATAAGAAAAGTTCTTCTGGGCCTAAGAAATTCTGAACGTGATAAAGGGTCAAATTTCCAACCCCCTTGAGCAAATTACTTGTTTTACAAAAGCAAATTAAATAAGATAAGTACTTTGGGGTAAGGGGAGGTAGCAGGTAGGAAAGTTGGGTGACATAAAATTATAGAAAGTAGATTTGTGGGACAGATTCAGCTCCAGAAGGTGTGGGTGCAGTAAGGGCAGTCAGGAGCCTCACTCCTGATGTGCTGCTGTGTTTTATGTCCTGACTTTTAATTTGATCCATTTAATGTAGGATGATCTTTGAAAATTTCTTCAGGTTCCAACAGGAATTCTGACAGAACTTGGAAGATGAGCAGTGCTTAAAGTGAGCAAATTGGCACAAGTTCATGTATCTGCTGTTCAGAATTTTATACATAATTAGTAGCAATGTTTGAACATTTTGCTTTGTCTACAGTGGGGAAAACATCAAGGAACTTGATCAAATAGCAATGTGCAGTTATAAAACCTCTTTAAAAAATTAAGTATCATTTATTTGACAAACTCTCTACTAAAACATGATTTCTCCCCCTCCTCAGACTATGTGTTTAGTGGTGTTTCAAGGATCTCTGAAAAATAAGGCAGATTTGGCTGATTCAGTGGGGGGAGATGCTGCAAGGGCAGAGGAGCAGCTGAACATTTCTGTGATTATGGGTCTGTAACTTGCTGCGAAAGCTGGGAAAGGAAAGAAGATGGTTCTAATGTTATCAAGGCTCTTTTTTTTCTCCCTTGTGTCCTCTGTCAGGTGTGTCTATGAAGTTTTTAAAATCAAAGGCATGCAACACCTGTCTGCCCCCTTTGCTTCCCCACTGTTTAACCAGACTGTTTCTTGAACAGCAAAGTCTCTTAAATATCTTTTATTTACATTGCCAACTGACATAGTGTGTAACTTAAGGCTGGAACAACTTAGGCTTGCCCACATTTTAGCAATAACATATTAAATGAGTAGCAGTGGTATGAGGTGGTACAGAACTGGTACAGTGATATGTGCAGTTGTGCACTGGCTTCTTTCCAGCAATTTGCTCTAATGAATGAGCTTCTTCTTGCTCTTGGAAGCTGTGTCACTAAAGCAGCAGCTCAAAGCTTTGGTTGGATGATTTGTCTTCCTTTCCTCAACAAATCCTGGTAAAAAGCCTTCAGAATAAAGGAAGGGTTGCAGGAAATTATCCAGGCCACCTCCTCTGCTGTTCTGTCCCCTGCTTGGAGGGTGAGAGAATACAAAGCATTATTATGTTATCTCTCTGTTCATTATGAACATATGAATGGAGCAATTTCCTTATTCACACATCTTTACAAATTGCTAGCTTGACTTCCTGTCATTTAAAACTACAAATGTGTTTAACAAAGGAGGTAATAGAATCATAACAATTATTACAGGCATGAGGGTAATATGGCTTAATTAAAAGCTGATTACAAAAGTAGAGGTCTAGGTGGTATCAGCTGGGAAGTGTACGGAGAAAATAACAGCAACTTCACAACAACAACTATAATTTTAGAAAGGTAAGAAAGCTGTTATTATGTTTAATTTGGTCTTATATTTATGATATTTTTGCTTTAGTTTATTTTCCTTATTAAAAACAAAACAAAGCATACACACAATAAAACCAACCCTAGGAAATGATGGATTTTTCAAAGCACTCAGCATAAATCCTGCACAACTCTGAAGCAGACACCTGATGTTAAGCACCTACATAGGCCCATTAAAGTCAGTAGAATTAAGTGCTCAAAAATAAAGCATCTGTTTAAGTACTTGGCTGATTTGGGCTACAATTAAAGATTTAGCTCGGCAAGCATAGGTATAAACTTAAAAGTTATATATATTGTATTAGTCTTCTAGGAGCTGTAAAATTAATGAAAATTTGCCTTAGACTGGAATTTTATGAGGTTGTAGTCAAACGATGACAGATCCCAGTGGCACAGTTGCTTGAGGTCATTTTCCAACACTTCTTTGCCAGGGGCAATTCAGCCCAGAAAAGATTATACAGTTTTTATAGAGACAGCATGTCTTACAGGACACATTTGCTGAGCAGCACCATTCCACCTGTAAAAGATAATACCAGGGGGACCAAGACTTCTTTGAGATGACTTTGTTTATTTACTTTCCTGTAGAGGAGGTGCCATTAAGAGTTCATGTTCAATAAGACTGTACAAGTTGGTTTGGATTATGTACAGAGATTGCACAGAAATATGGAATTTTTCCCCTCACAGGTTCAGTTCTGGAGGTCTGTCTTTGGGTCATCATGGGCATTCTCTTGCTAAAGATGGTATTAAAAGAACTGTAGGATTATGACTTGGATAGTAGCTTTTCTTGCAAACTAGAGATGAGGCAGGACAGCTTGTGTACCTGTGACTGATCTCTCGTGTTACTTTTCCAGATACTTTGGTTATATGTGAGTGTTTGTTTCCTCTTCAAATAAACTGTAACAGGTTAAATTCCCTTCAGTAATGGCTTATGTTCCATATTCTATTTTGCATTGAAATGGACTATGATCATTCACTGCATTAATATGGAAGGGTCTTTGCTAACGAGTCAGGGAAATCACTGTTTGAAAGGTTTCAGTTTTTTATGCCCAAGCATATGTTTTAAGGCAACACATTTTTTGCAGTGAAAGGGACTGGATGAGTAGGAATGCTTAAAACCCCTATTTCAAGCCCAGAGTTCCCCTCTGCAATTATGGCATGTTCAGACCATGGAACCTCTTACTTCTCAGGGAGCCTTTCACTGCAGCAATTAGCGAGTAATCAGAAAGGATGAGGAAAGTCACAGCTCAGGCTGGTGGAGATTTGAACTTTTATATCACACAAAATCATTGCCTTTGAAGATAATTAGGAAAGAGGAGTGAAATACTCTTCACTAGGCTGAGAATGTTCCCCCCTTCTGCAGGACTTAACCTGGGTCATTGCAGAAAAAAGGGTCATTTCTGTGTGGTGTGTTCTTTGTCTGTCCTAAATGTCCATCTCTGGCTGCCTGTCAGACACAATGACACAAAATCTGCAAGGCTATTCCGACATTTTTCCATTAGATTCCATAAATTATAATTTCATGGCTGTTGCATTAACAGGAAAATCTTTCAGAGCCTAAAATTTTTCTATGACAAGATAAGATTTCCGGGCAGAGGGTGTTCTTTCTTTTCTCTGGGTAATCTTTCTTTATAAACAATTTTATTTGGAAAAGAGAACAAAGACTTTCAGACAAAAAAAAAAAGTAGAACAAGCTTTCAGGTGAAGTCTTCCTTCAGAACTTGAATAAAAGAAGCAAACTTCAAAGATAAAGATAAGTTGAATTTAGCTGTATTAGTTTATAAATGATTTAGCTTTACAAACTTTAGTAGGTCATTTAAAGAACAATATCTACATCTGTTTTTTTGTAAAATAATCTTAAAAATCATTCAGTATTTTTGTGATGACAGACTACTTAGGGTTTCTTCACTTTTTATTTTACAGATAGTTTATTTAAAAAATTTCATAAAGAGAAAAGAATTGCTCAAAATTAAACAAAGTATTTAAAATAGCTGATTTCTTTAATGTTCCATGAACAGAAAATGGCTGGAGTGACAAAAGGGTTGTTCATGTCTATCAGTAGAATGCCAAAATCTTGAAGGCCATGAATGACAGATGGATAAATCTTCAGCTAAACCTGCAAAAATATCTTTGATCACTGAGATAAATCTGATTATACTTTGGCATAACAATACTAAATCTACTCTATCAATGTGATTGAAGGAAGAGTAGCAGTCTGGCTTTTGAATGCCTTTAAAAATGCTTTATAAGCATCTGTGTGAAAAGAAATTTTGTTCATTTTTTAGCAGTTAAACTTAAGACAAAAATATTTTTTTCTTTTCTGGTGTCCTACCTTTTTCCAGCTTTTCTAGAGTTAAATTGGATTATCACTGATTTTAATATAATATGTGTTAAACTCCCCAATTATTACTACCCTTATATTTATATAGACTTCAAAAAAAATTTAAATAATCCATTGTAAAAGATTATGTTTAAATGCCTGACTTTCCATGTTTTATTGTAAATGTAATAAACCTTTGTTGGACAATTCATGGTCCATTAGAAAAAAATTAATAACAGAGGTGGAAAAAGCTTATTAAATACAGATGACACTGTCCCCTGGACACTTAAACATCTTTAATGTCTAATAATTGCTTAGGTAATTCTTAATAAAAATTCTGAAAATTCTTTTTTCAAATTAAGACACTGCAATTCTGCTGATTTTAATTTTTTTAAGGAACTGTGGCTCTTCTAGGAGGTGTTTCAGAATAAAAGGTCAGGTTGGATGGGGCTTGGAGCAACCTGCTCTGGTGGAAGGTGCCCCTGCCCATGGCAGGAGGTGGAATGAGATGAGCTTTAACATCCCTTCCAACCCAAACCATCCTGTGATTCTATGATAGGTCATGTTTAAAGCTTTGTGTTTATAGGTTAAGTGTAATAGTTATCACATTAACATCTTTGTTAATAAAGAAATGAAGCCTAAAGCTATCAATTTTAAAATCCATGTGAATAATTTTTTTGAATATAAGGAACTTATTAAGAAATACCATGAAAATATCTCCTGTTGGTTTTCTGTCCCTGGTGGGAAGTCCCTCAACAAAGAACTGACATGTCTGTTCTTGCAAACTGAGCAGCATTCCAGGTCAGAATTTGAAATAAAACTTGATAAAGTCTTTGGATTTTGGTTTCAGAATTCACAGCAATAAATCCCCTTCTCTTTTGTACCTGTTGTGAATGCAAAGGGTCATCATGGAGAACACAGCTAAATCAGAGGCAGAATCCTCCCTAATCCCTGTTCATTTTAACTACTTAGGCCTTTTTAACTTAATTAAAGTCTCTGCCTATTGCAGCTTAGGTTGTAATTGTGTGTTTGTGTGTGTGTGTGTATTCATCTTTGGCAAAACCACATTTATGAGCCATTGCAGAGTTCCTGTGTCACTGTGGCAGAAGTGCAGAAAATCCAAATGACTCAATTGGATGATATGAACTTTTTCCTCCAGGGGGGATTTAATGAACTGGCCTGCCCTAAATCCAAGTTTCTATGGAAGTAGATTGGCAGTATTACATTTTTACTGAATTCTAGATTTAAATGCATAAAATTTAATAGTTTGAAATTATATCCTTTTGGTTATCACTATATTTCCTATGCTTATATAAGCTGAATTAGAATGAGGAGGAGGGCAAATATAAAATATATAATTACACAAAAAAGCCACAATCCTTTTGTCTCAGTCAAATGCCCAACATTTTTGATGCTAGGCACTCTATTGCAGCTAAATATAAACTGCCTTTAATGCCTTAGGAAATAAAATGTGTTTAAATATTATGGTGCTAAAATCTATCTAGGTTATTATGAGAAATAAAACAGCTATACTTTGGGCAGTAATTTTATTTTAGGATTTCAGTAAAAATAAATGAGAATACAGAAATAATAAATGAACAAGAAGTGGTTTAATCATTTTGTTAGTTGCTAGAATGGTCTTTGAATAAGGATAATTTCCCTAATTCAGCTGTCTCAGTTATTGTAGGGAAATTGCTGTTGCTGATCAAGCAGTTCTAACAGTCCTCTCACTCCTTGAATATGAAATCTTCCAAATACCTTTACCTGCAGAACCTTTTCAACAACTGGCACTTTTTCTCTTGGGTTTCAACAGTAAACAGTGAATGGAACTAAACAGGATGGAACTATTTCATGATCCCAAAGGGCAGCAGTGGTGTTCCTGGTGGTCCTGGGAAGCACAAAAGCTGGGGAAGTGTGGGGAAGGAAGAGGAATGAAGGGCAATTACAGGGGAGGGCTCATGGATAGTGTGTGTGAGGAGTGGGAGGAGTTCAAGTAGTGAAATGCCATTCTCAGGACTGAGAAACTTTGTTTTTTTACAAGCCTGTTTCTGGAGCGTTGGGGGGAAAGCAAATAAAATGTATCCTGGAATTTTACCAAGCTACGTGAGCAATACTGTGCCATCTGGAAAATAAAAAAGCCCCACAAAACAGCAAGTGAACAAAGGCACTAGTGCAAAAAATAAAGAGGGAAAAGGGAAAAATCATACACTTCTGGTTTGAGAACAGCCCTGATGGCCAAGGTTCCTGCTCACAGTTCCATGTGTGTTTTATATTCCCTGAGACATGAAAGGGTGGCTTTGGAGTGCTTGGTGTTGCCAAAGGGGTTTATTTAGGCTGGAGAGTCCAAAAATGCCTGAGTTTGCTCTGCTGTCAGAGGTGCCCCTGCTCTGGGGGGGGGGGGTGGATACTGAGGAGCAGGGATGTGTCTGGAGGGGATCACACAGAGGTGGCCTGTCCTCAGGAGGTCAGGAGGGCTCAGAGTGCTGAACTTTTCCCAGGTTGGAGTTTGCTGCTGCTCCCAGGAAACTTTATTAGCTGGAGGAAACACTGTAAATCACACGGTGCTGTTCAGCCCTGCCTGAACCTTTCCTGTGTGATCTTACACCGCTTGGAACTAGATCTGTTTTTGTCAGGGAAAAAGTTCTGTAAAACATACATTTGGTAAAAAAACCCAAACAACAGAACACCCTCCTAGAAAAACAACCAACCAACCAAAGCTAACTCCCCTCCCTTAAAAAAAAAAACAACAGATTCCCCCCTCCACACACATTTTCAAACCATAATGTTTAGAAGAATGCTGATATGTCTGCAAAGGTGAATATCAGTCATTTTACATGTTTTGCAGAGTTACATTTTCATCTATATGTGGCTTTTTCCAACCTTACGTGTGATTTTTTTCCCAGCTATAAACCACCTGATATTCTTTTTTTGAGAATCAGCCAGAATAACTTTCCTTTTTCTAAGTTATTTCCTTATTACTCTTTCTGTTATCTCTCTGTTTAAACCAGTTGATATGAACATGCTCCATTCCTATAGAGTCCTGTCATTTTTACTGTGAATATTACAATGGATTTTTTGTGGGGTTGTTATTTTTGCTTTATTGTTTAGATACCTTGTGTCCTGGTTTCTGCTGAGATAGAGTTAATTTTCTTCCTGGTAGCTGGTACACTGCTGTGTTTTGTATTTAGGATGGGAATAATGTTGATAACACACTGGTTTTATTATTTATTTTTTTTTAGTTGTTGCCTAGTAGTGTTTAGAGTAAGTCAAGGACTTTTCAGCTGCTCATGCCCTGCCAGGGAGGATGTTGTGGGGCACCAGGGGTGGGAGTGGGCACAGCCAGGACAGCTGACCCCAAATGACCCCAGGACTAATCCAGACTTTGTGGTGTCATGCTCAGGACATAAACTGGAGGGAAAGCTGGCCAGGCATCCCTCAGTGAGGGGAGAACAATTGCAGTGTGCAATTTCATACATTCTAATTCTTATTATAGTCATTGTTATTATTTTCTTGCTTTTGTGTCCCATTAAACTGTCTTTATCTCAACCCACAATTTTGCTCACTTTCACCCTTCTGATTCTCTCTCCCATCACATTGAGAAGGAATTAGTGAGTGAGTGGCCAGTTGGGTTTAAACCATGACACCCTGGTACTCCTAAATGTCCACCCTCCTTCCTAGGCTGACATTTCTCTGGAGCTGAATGCAAATTCATATATATTATCAGCATCATTTCTAAACAAATATATCTCTAAAACCTAGTTCTCTGCTGGCAGATGGTGGCAAACAGTGCTGCTGATAGAGCTGGTACCTCCTCCTCATCACTGGGACCAGTGGCATCATGGCTGTTTAGGGGGAAAAGTGCAGTGTAATTATTTTTTCTGTTAAGCCATTACCAGCATTGATATTGTGTTATTTTGGGCAGGAAAGTAGGGAGGTTTGTTTCATTTTTTTTATATGCTTATAGTCCCTTTGTTTCTTACTTTTATGATTTTGAGCTCAGAGTCTGTTTCTCCCTGGATTTGAAAAGCAGTTTCGTTTGTACAACAACTTGGTGTTTGACATGGCTTCTGTAAACTGGTGATAAACTTCAGACTCTTAGGGAAAGGCCCAGGACAACTTGCAGTTCATCTGGGCAGGACTGAAATCTGAAATCAAAATGTCCAGGGAAGAACCCTTCCTCTGTCTCCAAATGGAATGGGGTTGTGTTCCATCTCTCCAGAGCAGTAACCTGGAAATATTTCAGGAGAAATTTAAGACTGCTTTTTCTTATCAATGTGTCATTGTTTTCATAGAAAATTAGGGCTGCATTATATAATGGAATCATAGAATGGCTTGGATTGGAAGACATTGAAAGCCCATCCTTTTCCACCCCCTGCCATGGGCAGGGACACCTTCCACCAGCCCAGGTTGCTCCAAGCCCCGTCCAACCTGGCCTTGGACACTTCCAGGGATCCAGGGGCAGCCACAGCTTCTCTGGGCAACCTGGGCCAGGGCCTCCCCACCCTCACAGGGAAGAATTCCTTCCCAAAATCCCATCTAACCCTGCTCTCTGGCAGTGGGAAGCTATTGCCCCTTGTCCTGTCACTCCAGGCCCTTGTAAATAGTCTCTCTCCATCTTTCTTCTCAGCTCCCTTCAGGTACTGGAAGGGTGGTCTCCCCAAAGACTTGTCTTTTTTTTCTCTCTCTCTATATATATATATGATTTGTCTTACTTTTTAAGCAAATAATTTTCTTTTATTATAAGGCTGGTATATCTTCTCATTAACCTGTCACTTACTCTGTAACCTCAGCATTATTAGAATAACGATTCTGTCTATTAACCATGATTATTTACCATGGTATGTGATAGTATGTGATATGGATAAGCCACAGTTTGGGACTTATTCCCTCTGCCTTTTTCATAATAACTTTTATAAAAGTTTGACAAATGAGCTAACAGAAGGAGTCTGAACTGTAGGGAGTCTTTCAGCTGGTTCTTAGTGTGCAGAGGAGTGCATGTCTTGTACTGGTTTTCAGAGCAGAGATGTCAAAATGTCTTAAAATGCACTCTACTTAATTTTCAAGGTTGGTAGTGCAATAACAATAGCTTATTAAAAATTCACACTCTATATATTTTACAAAAATATTTTAATTACACTGAGAAAGTTGTTCTCTCATGAATTGCAAGTCATTTTTGTACATGATTTTGTAACATCGTGCATCCTTATTTTTAGGATGATGATTACTAAACCACAGAATAATAACTTCTGTTCCTTGATAAGTGCTAATGACATATGTTTCAATAACATTTCAATTATTTTTGTTTTTGGTGAAAAATAATTGTATATCTACATCTACATTTTGTTGAATGATGAAGCAGCACAGCAGATATTCCTGATTCACTGAAGGAATCAAATGCTGAAAAAGAGTTTTGCACCTTTCTCAGCTCTATGAATAGAATCAAAAGGCTGGAAATCAGGAATTCATGGGGATGGAAAGATGGATTATTCCCCCTGACAGATGCCTTAGTATTAATTGCCCTTGATCTTGGATTCCCAGTGCATTGAGAGCAGAGAGTGGCTGAGACACAAGAGCTGTTCTAGGAGCCCTTGGATGACCTGACAGCCACCAGTGTTGTCCTGCAGTGGCTCACAGTTCCTGTCAGTGATGATACAAAAGGAATTATCAACTCTGATTTAACCTTTGATTTTGCAGTGATTCTTCTGGATAAACAATAGAAGGAATATGAAATAATTCCCCTTGACTGAAATATTTAGATATGCTTTGTCTTAGTAAATCCTAAATTCTTTGTGTGGCTCATGTAGATAAACATCCAAACTCTGTGGCAATAACCATATTAAGCGAAGGGAAATTGTGTCAGCGACGTTATAGATCTCAGTTTCTTAACTGCTTCATGGTTTTTAGTCAATGGAATAGCATAAAATATTTTTCACGGTTTTTTTTTTTTACTGTAGTTCTATAAATAATACTTTAATGGCTGAAGATGACATGTAGTACCAAATGAAAGGCCCCTCAGACACATGTAAAATACATGGCCTGGGAGAAAAGCAATCTATGTGTTCTATTAAAAATAAAAGACAGGAGGCTTAATGTAAAATTCTGCTCTCACAAGGACAAAAGAAAGGAACAAAAATGCATTTTTTTTACCGAAGCTAAATTTTTGCAGGTCAATTTTGATTTTGTGACAAGTTAAGATTATTCTATCTGTGAAACATATTGAGAGACAATAAAATGGCAGGTTAATGTTTGAGGGAAAATGTCATCCATATAAAACAAAGTGTGCAAATGGGAACTATCACATCTGTGGCTTTAGTAAATCAAATTCATGAAAGGTCATATTGCAGAAATTCTGAACACAGATCTGTGTCTCATCAGATTCTTAGCATAAAATTAGGAATGGATATGAAATTAAAGGCGACACTTTCCTGACATAAGTCATTTAGGCAGAGTTCACTGAAAAATTCACAACATGGGTAATTTAGAGGGGTAAAATTTTGACCACTTGGGCAGGGGTCCAGGCTGTAATTTCAGAAGTCAGATGACATAGAAACCAGGGTTAAATTAAGAAAATTTACCATTGATGGGTCTTCTCAACAGTGTGCAGAGGAGAGGAACTTGAGCTGGTTTATGGACACTCCTTTAAAGCCCAAAGGGAGAAGCCTGAAAATCCAGGGCTCACACACTGAGGAAACTTTAAAAATTGAGATTGTACTTGTCCTCATTTAAACTATTTCTTTCTACAGAAAGGCTAATTTAGTTATTAAGTAATTCACTTTTAATCTACAGGACATGAAAATTAAGAGGGGGAGGGAAAATAAAGTTAGAGAGGAAAAAAATAAAAGCATTAACCACAAGCTGAAACAGGGTAATTATTTCTTTACTTTCCCAATTAGAATAAATACAGTGATGTAAATTACCAAAGTCATCATTTTAGTTAATTGTATAGCTCTAGAAAGACTTCACTTTCACTTTTTTTCATTGTGAATTGGCAATCATTGAAGAAATAAGTGGCACTTAAGATATGAACAGCTGGAGCTGTCACCACCTCTTTCCCCATGTTGCCTGTCAGCTGGTCAAAACCTTATTCCTGTTGCCCATTTCTTGTGTTTACAGAAGACTGTACAGTGTTCACTGGTACTTTTCATTGTGATGTTTAATATATATGTATATATATATGTGAATATATATTTATATATATATATATTTATATATATATATAAAAGAACGGCTTTGCAAAATATTAATGGCTTTAGAACTTTGAATTGGGTGAAGGAAACGTGAATGGATGCATTATAAAAACGTTCATCATGATCATTCCCATCTCCATGGCAATGATGTGTTACACAGGGAATGTTATTGAGGGAAGGATTGTCAACTTGTGACACCATCTTAGGTTTACTCCTGCATATGATTTGCTCCTGCAGAACTTTTTCCAATTGTAGTCACTTTAACTAAAGTCTCTGTGGCTTGTGAGATGTTCTGGAGCTCCAGGAATTTCAATTTAAAATCTGCTGTGAATTAAACGAGATTTTTTCATTAATCAAAAAATATTTATTTAACAAATAAGTACCTCAAGAATAATAATCTCCCCTACAGGGAGGAGAGATTCCTTATGCTGGTTTCAAGTTTCTGAAGTAAACCACAATGAAAATACAGTAGAGGAGGACTTCTGTAGTGCCAAGCTAAATCAACTAGCAAGTGAATCTATTCCATGTTAATTCTGATAATACATTAAAATTTGTTGTTAGTCACTATTGATTCTCCCAACCCTGGATCTGCTTATGGCTCAAAAAAACTCAGGGCAATTCAGAGCATCTGAGGGAATGGTGGAGATTGGGTTTTTTTAGTGGGGGTTTTGAGGACCTTTTCAAGCCCCAAATGATGATATGCATTGTTAACTGTTTCAGTTATTAATCCATTCACGTTCTTTCCATGCCTTCTATATTGGTAATTCATTCCTTGAGATAAAAACTGAATGCTTTCCTGTTTACTGACAGTGCAAACAGTAACAGAGATTTTGGCATGGTGGATTTCTATGAGATTTACTGGACAAGCAAGAGGCAGAAAAGGGATCTGGGTTAATTCCTACACAATTCCTGTGACCACAGGCTCCATGTCCACAGTGCTGCCAAAGTTTGTGGGGTCTGAGTGAGGATACAATTAGCAGTCCCTAATCTGTATTGTAGATTAGTATAATAGCCTATTATGTGTGTGTGAATGTATATAGATATTTTTTAGCCTGGTAATCAGTCTGTAGACAAACAGGGTTGGAGGGCAGTTGTCTGCTGTCAAATATACAGCAGAATCACAACAGCTTTAAAATGCTGCTACTTAAAGGCAGGACATAGCCTCGTGTGCTGAGATTCTGCAGTAAAATACTGTCCTGGGACAGCTCTTCAGACATTTCTTGTCTGTGAGAGGAGCTGAAACACATCACATATTTATGTGGAGACCTTAAACTCCTCATGGTGCAGATTTCATCAACACATAAACCCAGGCTGCCCATCAAAGTGTGACGTGTGTGCTGCTTTAGGTTTATCTGTAGACATTTCAGGAAGGATCCAGTGCAGACTTAGTTTGCCAGTTCCTCTGGAAAGCTCAGTTACTTATCAGACCTCAGAATTACGTTTTGAACATGTATGTTCTATGTAAATATCCTATTCATCAGGAGACATAATCACAGATATTATAGAGAAGCGCTAAACTTGCTTTTTTTTTTTTTTGTACCACCTGAAGCTTTCTGGAGTTGCATAAAAGCTATTTAAAATCAAATTGTTGTATTTTTAAACTTACAGAGAACCAGAGCTGTGATTTCCCTAGACAGCCACAAACTACATGGATTTCCATTACTTTTTTTAACCTTCCTTTGGGCCTTTTGTACTACTCCATTTTCGGTGTGTTGATGCTCAGCTTGTTTTAAAAGGGTATGTCCGAATAAATACAAGTTAATAAAGGACAGAGGGTGCACTGAGACTTGCTGGGTCATAGAACCCACTTCCCTACAATTGGAGGCAGCCAGATCATAGAAATACATTCTGAAATTGTGCTTGTTTTCAAGGATTTGGGTGTTGTTTTTACCATGCTACTTGTCTTATGAAGCTGTTAACATTCTTAAAATCTCTACTGCTTGGAACTGTTTTGCAATTTCCATTAAGAGCCAGCCAGTTTCTGTACATGAGTCTTTCTTTTTCCAATTATTTGAAGTTAAGCTAAAAGAAAAGTCAATATAATAAGTTTCCAGCCTCTATTTTGGGAAGATGCAGTTTCTTTAAAAAAGTGATCTAAGGTGCAAAACCACCATCCAGCTATCTGCTGTGATTAAAAATCACTTCAATTTGATGATTGGTGGCCATAATCATAAAGTCGTAATGACCATTCCTTTGCAAAAGGGGATTAGTTTTCTTTTTCCCTGGGATAGTTCCCAGGATTGTGTTTGTGAGGTTCAGGTGTAGTGGGAAGGTTACCACAGGAAACCATGGATAAGTTGGAACAGGGAAATCAACCAGAGCACATCTTGCTTTACATCATTCACAACAAGAACGAAAGAAAGGCCCCCAAGGCAAAAAGATAAAGATGGAACCACCCTATTTCCAAATAAAGTTGGGTTGATTTAAGAGTCATGTTTTGGGAAGAATTTCCGTTTGCCCCCGAAACCCCCCATATAAATTTCTACACGTGTGGGGAAAGAGGTGTTTGTTTTGTTATGACTTTGTAGGTATTTGTTTTGTCATAACTTCGTAATCACAGTGAAATCCCAGCACAGCAGAGAGTTCTGGTTCTCCCCAGGTGTTTTGGAACATTACCTCTTCACCCCATGGGTCACAATTTCCTTAGATCTCCCTTTTGACTGAGTTGAACTGATCTGGTTTAACCAGGAGCTCTTTTTCTGTCTAGTTTGTATCTTTTCTATATCCCTTTATATCTTATAAGTGATTTATAAGCCATACAATATTTTATTCAAGGTTAAATGCAGATTTGGATGCAACATTAGCGAAGTGATTTCAACTTATTCTTTAGTCCATAGGAAAAAAAACCCCTCTTTCAATAATAATGGAATAGAAATGTATGGTGAAACCAGATGAGTTTTATGTCTGGCTAGAAAGTTTATCAGAGTGTTTTTCTTAACTGTTACGTAGCCCTAATAATTGCAATGAAGAAAAGAGGACTATTCCTGTGAAAAATACTTTCAAGATTGTAAACCTGCAGGGATTCAATCTTTCAACCTCAAAACTTCCTTACTCTGAAGACATTAACTTTGTGAAGAGTTTGCTATATAAGAGAGTTACTGTTTTGACAAAGAACCTTGAAAAACTTGCAAGAATTTCTGATGAAAGCACGTTAAACCATTTGATGTAGATAAATAACACACATGAATATTCATGTTTAAAGTTATTGCAAAAGTTTGATAAGACAGCAGTGAAAACAGATAATTAAATCAAAAGAAGATTAATTTGTCAGAAGAAAAGTAAACTTCAAGGTGAAATAATACAATAATTGAAAATAACAATAATAAAAATCTGCTGGGGAATATCGATAGGATTAATGACATAAATATTTATTTCTTAATCTCCCAAAGGTGGTTTTTTGAGATGTTTGACCATTGTTAAGTTGATCTATAGTTTCTACCTGCATTTTGCCATCATGGCTATGAAGGTGCTGTCTTTGAACAGAAGTAATATCTCTCAAAGTGAAAGATGCATCTTTTGTTGTCATTATCCTCTAAACTGTGTTGTCATCATGCCCTCTCCAAAGACACCTCTTTTTTTTTGCTCATCTTAATTACAGTCAAGATGCAAATTCTGTATAAACTCTCACAGTGAGAATCTCTTCAAGAAGGATGCACCTTGTTTTTATGTGTTTGGAATCAAACTGGGACTGTGGGTATTTCATCTGCATATTCTGAATACAAAACAAAAACATTTCCTCGTTCTCTATCAAGAGAAATTCATGCTGATGAGTAGTGTCTAAAGTAATAATTTCTCCTACTTTCAGTTCATATTCTTATATCTGTACAATTAGCTTATTTTATGTAACCTTAAAAATTGCTTTTTGAACGTTTAGCCTCCCCCAGATTCAGTGTGTCCTTAGGGAGCAGTGGATGGAAGTGGAAAGGATCAATGCTGCCACTCAAATTCTTCAGTTGGGAAGTTCTACGATGTACTCCATTCCTTTCAGTCTGTCTCATCTGCCCTTGCTACATTACAAGTGAATTAAATTTGTAAATAAAAGCACTTTCTGATGAGCAGCACCAACCTAAAGTAATCATGACTGTGATAATTACTTTTTAGAGGGTAAAGAAATCATCAGCTTTAAGCTGATGTTTTTAAATAGTGTGATCCTGGACATTTTTTAGACAAGGAATTTGGAAGGTGAGATGCAGCAGAAGCAGTTAAACCTAACAGGGGGATTAGCATGAATCCAAACCTTTGTATTGAATGTTACTGCTTTGAGTGTTAGTTCTGTACTTGTAAATGCTTTTTCTAACTGGTGAAGAAGAAAAAAAATGCAGTGGTATATGTAGTGATCACATACATGGATAATACCTGAATACACTGCAGTAACAGTTTGGCACATGGCATAAAACACTGAGCTGTGACTTGAAGAGCTGTGCCTGCTGTAGTTATGCACTGTGTCATGGAGTCTCTTAAACTATTGAATATCTGACTAAACTTGGTCCTTAAAAATAATTTTCTTTGTTCAATATTTGCATTTGATTCAAACAAACCATTCCTTATGATTTAGCCTTTTGCTACTTGTCTAAAGAGCTACCCCTAAGCTGGCATAAAAATCAAGCAGCTCTCTATGCTCCTCTCTGTGGGATCTTGAGACTTGAAGGGGGGAAGGGAAAAGACAATAAAAGGGCAGGTTTCAAAACTCTGTCGTTTCATATAAACCATTGATGTTTTTCAAATGTATCTTATTTTGTTTAAAAATGATACCCTCTAATAATATGTTGATTTAGATTGGATGCCATATCATACATTGTTGAGCACAATTCAGTTCTACTGAAGAAATGTGTTCACCGGTGTTGCAGTAAGAAGGGCTTTATTACAAAAGCCAGTTTTAAATATCTCAGAGGAAAATCTGAGATTTATCATACTCTAATTTTCCTTGAAAGCAGAATTGCTCAGCTGTAAGAACAGGTGTAAGAGACATGAGCACATGCACACGTTCCTTGTTTGTGGTAATTAAAAACCCCAAAATTCTGTTTTCTTAATTTTCCTTTACATAAATTTACAGTCACCTTAGTACATGTAGAAATATATTTAAAAAAACTTAATCTGATTGCTTTGTCTAGGTTAATATGCTGATACAATAGATTGTCTAGGATATGTGTAAAGATTAGATTCTAAAGATCTTTGTTAGATTTTCTAGGACATTTGAAATTTTTTTAAATTTTCAGTGTAACACCATGAGTTGAACTCAGCCCCTTAACTGATAAATAACATTTGAGAGCAAAACGTGCCTTCCAGTTTATTATATTGCTACGAAGTTGGTAAAATCCTGCATGACAGTGGCATAGTAGCAGATATTTTCTCTTGGAAAAAAAGTTACTAAATTATTTTTAATGGGTTTTGCGAGTCTGGAATGACCTCAGAGGCCAATTCAAAAGGCCTCTCCATCACCAAGAGCTTGTTTAAATACACATTTATCTTTTTTGTACAGTGCTGCTGTCATTTACTTCTGCTGGCTCTCAGACTTCCAGTGCTATTTCATATCTCATTGCAGAAATTCTGCTCTCTGTTTCTAACCTCTTTTTATAATGACAAAGCACAGGATGGTTTTGATGAAGATTCCTGTGTAGATTGATTTCAACAGATATCACATTTCTTGTACAAAAGGCAACTTAGAAAAATAAGTCATACAATTCTGCAAGTGTACTTATGTAATTATGGACTATATTGATATTTTTTTCTTCCTTTGGCATTTCTTCAGGTCATTGTCTGAACAGTGAAATTTCTGAAGTAGAATTTACCCTGAAAACAATAACCTGTCAAGAGCTATTCTGTGCACTGTTTTAGCTGTTGCCGGAAAATAGTGTTTTCTGTAGGTGTTTTGGGGAGGAAAAGAATGTGAATTAATTTGGTTCACCAAGACTTAATTTTATCATTTACTGCCTTTTTCAGTGAGTCGTTTGTTGGACAGTTAAAATTACTCTGGTATTTAATGGAATTTAGCACATAGACTGCTTTTGTCCTTGTCATGGCTAAATGAAATTATACTTTCTGCAGTCCAGATTTACTGTTGTTTTTATTAGATATGTGAAATTTGCCAACTGAATTATGAATGGAGTTTTTACAGACTCCTTCTGAGTGTTTAGAAATAACTTCTAAATTTCAAGTAAAACATAATATCTTCATTACTTTTTTCTTTGCAACATTTAATTTGGATATTGCTTTATTTTTTCCCTTGAAGAATAAGGTAAATGAACTCTGCTTTGTCCATTCCTGTTGGCCTAAGGGTTTGTCAAGGCTGCTGATGTTTCACTGTTTAATTCTTGGAGTACAAAGGGTTTGGGACAGGATCTTAAGAGAGACAGAAGTCTCTCACTTTGTCTTCTGTGTGTCTCTGGTTGCCTTGGGAGCATCTTCTTCCTTTTGATGTGGTTTTGTCCTGGAGGGAAACCTTCAGTGTCCCTTGGCCCTGCCAAGATGAGGCTCTGCTGTGAGACACATGGTTTCTTTGTCAATCACAAAGTCACTCACTAAAACCCTTATCTGTGACCAGAATCATCCTCTGCTCCCGAAAATATTTTGGCCTATTTCACTCAGACCCTTTCCCTGTGACATTTTGTCTCAACAGAGAAATATTTCCCTTAAAAGCTTTACCTTGTTGCCAACTCTGTGGTGTAAAAACCAACTGCAACCCTTTCTCATGTGTTAGGAAATGTCTTCAAGTCGACCTCAAATACAGAACAGCCTTTCCCAAGTGTACCCCATCAAGGACCACCTCTTCTTCTTCTTGTCTTCTGCATTTTTGGTCATTTTAATGGCAAAAGCATCATGCAACACTGGTCATCTCTAACTCAAATCCACATACCTTCTTTTGGGAACTGCAAATAATTTTTGTGAAATATTAGTAATAACTCTGTGTGCAAAAATAATTGAATAGAGGCAAAAAGCAACTTCAGTTTTTACAAGATTTTTTAAAAATCATTCTATTGTAACACACTTTTCTTCTCTCTTTTCACTGGTGAAGTCAGAAAAAATCCCAAAACCTTGAGATAATGAAAAGCTGTATAAAAAAATGGCTGAACTGTAATGGAAAAATTCAGTTCTTGAAAGATTTTTATATTGTCAATATTTGCTATTTCTTTCAGGGATTAATATATCTGGTTACTAGGATCTTAGATCTTTATTTTTCTGATGTATGATATTGATTATAACTAAAATTCATTGATTTATAGACTCTGAGTCCCTATGAAGATGTTCTTGTGTTTTGTTCTCTATTTTAAACACATCAGTCATCCTGCTGTGCCACTTAATCCACTCTTAAAGGCTCAAATATTCAAATTACCTTCTAATTTGTAATCATAAAAATCATTTTAGTGTTTCACTTACCTGCCCTGGAAACATTTATCCCAGTATTGGATTATGTGACCTTTAGATTCTATCAGAAATAGTGAGGTGAGTAGTTATTTAATTCAGGCTTTTAGTCCACTCTAGCTCATCAGTCTGTCTGTGTTCTTGAACTCCAGTCTTAATGTCGATTGAACCTGGTGCGGTTACAGATTTAACAATGCAAATGTTCAGAAAGAATCTGCACTTAACTTCATAAATAAAATATTTACAGGAAGATACCACCCAATTTTCTATCCATTTGTCTGGAAATGCCATTGAAGAAAATTATATATTAAATTAGATGCAAAACTAAGGGAACTCTTATAATTCAAATGCTAAATACATTCTGGGAAGCAAGAGTGTGCTTGAAGATAGACATATGTTGAGCTGTAATGTTTTCTATCTTTCCCTTCCTCCTAAATCCCAACAGCCCATTTCCCTTCACACATTTTTAGTGAGACCACAGTTCTATTCATAGTGCAAGTGACCCCTGTGCAAGGAATCACAGAACACACTTATCCATCTAACTCAAGTACATGTTCCTACAAATCCTGCTTCCATCTCGGGACTGACTTTTTCCAGTGCTGAAATTCCTCACTGACCTGATCGTGTGGAGAACTGGCCTTGGAGTTCTTGAGAGTGACATCAGAATATATTGCAAAGCTTTTTCTTTTCTTTCAAGAAAAAACTAATAAAGCCAGAGATTTACCAGTCTTCTCCCTATATGCATGGCTTTAAGGCAGTCATAACAGCACAATGTATTTTAATTAATAAAAGTATACTATTTAATGGGCAAAATGCATTTGAAGTGAATTTGGAAAATCAGTAAATCTTTTTATGTTTACAAAAAAGACAGAAACCAAGCTGTAGTAATTTATATAAACTTCCTTGGTCTCAGCTCAGTGGCACTGCAACACATTTCCATGAAAACTGTAATATCTATGAATGAAATGGGTTGGAAAATTCAAAACCATTTTTATCGTTTTAGCTTTTCTGGTTTTTCTTGTTCATCTTGATCTTTACTGTGGTGCTTGTCATCTCTCCTGTCTATGAAAGATCTCAGCATTACATTGTACCCTGCTTTCTTCATGTATTTTCCAGCAAAAATTCCCTGCTTTAAGAAATCCAGTATGTGACCAAGATAAAATTATAACGTACTTTTACTTTCAAAAATTTGTTGTCCTTTCCCAAACCATGTACCTTATTTCAGCAAAATCTTGTGTTGTCTGCTGTCAGTGACATTTCAGCCACAGCTTTCCTCAGTAAAAGCCACATCCATGAAGTTTTGCACTATTTCAATTCAAATTTCCTATATCCAATTTGATTAATTAATGAATGTCTACATGTAGCAGTGGGGTTGAGCTCAGCTGTGCTGCTTGAAACAGAGTCTGTCCCAAAGTATTAATGTTCTCCATGCAATTTCCCTCACTTTACAAGGGAAACAAAACTGTGCTCTGCATGTAGTGTGGGAAAAGGGCTGTTCCTTGGTGTGGGAATATGCTGTGTAGTTGAGTGACTTCAGTTCATGAACTATGGATGTGGTTGGAGTATTTCTTTCTAAGGGAGCTCATTTTTCTAAATGTTTTCTTGACATTTCTTCTTTCATTCCAAGCTGTGAACTTTTAAAATATAGGTAATATATTGATGATGTGTTGCATATGATTATCTTTTAATGAGAGTAGATATTTTTTCCTTCTCAAAAAAGTCTGTAAATTCAAAAATTGACAATATGTTTGTATATCAAGACATCAGTATCCTCCTTATATTTTTTGTAACTTTTTTAACATTATATGCTTCCTGATAAAGTTTCTAAATTACCTGTAAACATTACTGTATTTCCTTTCTTTCCTTCTCTTCTCCCACCTTCAAATTAGGTAGTAAATTTTTAATTAAACTTGCCTTGACATTTTAAGGACACTGAATATCTTTGTCATTTACACAACAGATAACAAAGTAATCCAATTTTCTGGCCTCCCACAAATTATCCCTTCAAAGAATACAGCTCCTGCTTCCCATGTTTAAAATAAGCATTACCCTTAGCCTGGCAACCACTGTCAATTACTAATCTTTTATTATTGGCTCCAGGGAAGATTAAAGGAAAAGCTGAAACATAGCTGACAGTTTGGTTATCACATCTGGAGTAAATGAAAAGCATGGCCTGAATCCATCAGGGGAGATTAGGAAAATGTGAGAAAATTACTGATGTCCTTTTACACGTGTAAATTCAAACTCATTCAAAAATTGAGGTCTCTAACTTTTGACAGATCTCTGCTATTGCTGGTTGCACTGAGGAGCAGTGCAGGAGATGGCAGAGGTAAAGAGCAAACATGTTCTCAGTGAAACAAATGCAGGAACGTTGCTTTGCTGTCTCAGGAGAGAGGAGAATGTGCCAACAGTGCATAAACCATTCCAGCTCCCAGCCACACTTGACAGCAGGAATGGTTTGAAAGAACACTTGCTCTCTGTCCCGAACAAAACTGACTAATTAAACATTAATAGTTAGCAGTAAGAGGAAAAAATAAACAACTTCCTTATAGAATCTTGTTAAAAGCTACCATCTTTCTACAAAGACCGAATAAAATTGCAAAACTTACTATAAATGGGTAAAATAAAATTATTGTTTCAGAATACGTTGAAGTAAAATTAAATTTCTGTAAATTAAATTGTAATTTTTTTCAGATTATGGCATAAACAGTATCTAATTTTGTGCTTGATGGGACATTACTCCTGACCTGAACTTGGGTGGCACTGCAGCCCTGGAAATAATCCTTTGGGAGGAATTGTTTCTCTGTAGAGTATGTAATATCTACTCGGGTGCAACAGTGGATTAAAACCTAAATGCCTCCTTTTGGACTTCAGATCTTCTGTCTTATCAAATGGATCTTTTTCTCTTTATTGGATTGAACTGTAGGTTTACCTCCTGCAATATAGATCTAAAGCTCCATGGTATGTAATGCTGCTCTTGAATAAGCAAGGTAATACTTTTTTAAAAAAGATGAAAAAAATAATAAAAGAGATTGTAGGAACATTGACATCACTGTGATGGAAATATTTTGAGAAACTGAGACATCAGGCAAACCTTAAAGCTTCAAATGACCCTTTTTGCTCCCAGTTCAGGCAATCCATCACCAGTGAAGGTCCAGGCACTAAACAAACATTAGTGGAGCATTAGATTTATAACACCACGAAAGGATGATGCTGTTTTGGGGTTGTAGTCATTGGTGGCTCTTCATCCTGGAGGTGGAGGTGGCAGAGAGCAGGTCTGAGAGCTCCTGTGGGTGGGGAGCCACGACTGAAGCAGAGTCTTCCCTCTCTCCCAGCCTTCACTGTGCAGCATCAGTGTTTCTGGTGGGTTTTCTCTGTGAATCGAGACCATTCTGGATGAAAGAATTCTTTGGTCTTTTCACTTTGCATGTGTCAGGACTAGTCTGTGGTTTGCAGAGAGGTTTTAACCTCTTGAGTGCCAGGCTGGGCCATTGGAGTGTGTCTGGTGGTTTTTATCAGGGTGGATTATCTGATACCCTTAATTTTCCAGCTTTGTGCAAGCAAGCAGATAACAGAAAGCAGTTCTCTTTCTGTGGCATGTGCATATACAGGGAGATATGCATGATTTACAAAGACCTCGTGCTGCAAGACATTCCTGTAATGTATTCTTGTGATGTGAATATTAGGATGTGGAAAACTAGATATTAAATGATGCAGAAACAAACAGAATGCAACATCATGTGTGTTTAATGATCAAATCTTTACAAAGGTTTTCAAGCACATAGCTTACCCATTCATTCCTATTTTCAGTAAAAACAATGAATGCAATTATTTGTATGAGGAAGATTTTGGGGTTCTTTTCTGTTCCTGGTTGAAGGTTTCTTTTAGTCTCTGTCATATACAAAACCTGTCACTATTCTTAATTTAATTTGACTTTAATAGCCAAAATGACAGTAACCTTTGTTTTGTTAAATCTCTTAATTTGTGGGTTTTTTAAATAGTAGTTCTTTTGGGACTAAGCAAATACCACATTATGCAAAAACGTTGTTATGAATTAAGGTTTTAAGAATGTGAACTCTCTGTTTCTAAAATAAGGTGGATCATTAGTAAAGGTCTGTCTGGTTTTTGAGGTTGGAAAGCACAAGCCTGTTATTCTGACTGTTGAGAAGTTTGCACATCAGCAGGACACTGTATGAATGAATGAATCCTGTGCTTTTGGGTTTTTGGGATCCTGCCCAGGCTGTGCATATTCTAACTGAGATGGGCAGAACCAATACCACCAAAGGAACACAGATAAATTCAGAATGTCGAGTTACAAAGAAGAGAAAATTAGCTCTTTTTGTGGCACGTAGGTTTTACAGGTAGTTGAATAAAATAGTTGATATGTTTTAGGTAATAATTTTAGGTTATCTCCCCATTTAATATACTTTAAAAGTTTAAATGCCATGATTTCTCATGCTTATGAAGGGACACCACTAGTTCAGTGGTGTGCCAGCTTTCCCTCTAAGCATTGGAGCTGCCTGGGAATGAAAACTGGATGGGAGAAACTTTGATCTTTGCAGATTTGGAGTCAAGAAACTCCCCAAATGGATTTAGTCCCTTCATGAAAGCTTTACCTTCCTGACTTTTCTCCAAGAACTTTAAGGAACTCTCACACGATAATAAGATCCAGAGATTACATCTGTCAAAGATAAATGTAGCTCAGAAACCCTGGACAACCTCAGCTCAGAGGTTACTTTAACAGGCTTTAACATCAGAAGTCATTACATTCTAAGCAGTTTCCAAATTCCATGTATTTATTATAAATCAAAGAAAGCTCCAGTGCAGGTGTCAGTGATCCTTAGAGTTTTAGTAAATGCCTATTCTTTGACTGAAAATGTGCTTTCTTAAAAAAAAAAGAATTATTTTATTTACTTTCTATTAAGTCTGTAGCTCATGCTTCTTTATTATTTTAGAAACCTCTTTATCTCACAGGGACATAATAATAAACCCCTAACCCAGCATTCTACTGTTCTTGAAGCTTTCTATTAGAATTGTCTGAATGTCACAGAAAAGTAAAACTGCAAAACTTGCCTTTATTACCTGAAGGTCTCAGGAGGTCCTAAAACAGGAATACTCACTGATGTTCCAGTTTTCTTCATCCTGGCCCTGACATAAAGATGACAGGTACAAGACTTTAAAAGAAGTATACAATGGTGAGCAAAAATAGATTAACTTTGATATTAAGAAGGGACTATTCCTTTAAGGAAACCTGTCAGACAAAAGGATCGAGTAAAAATATTAGGAATGAGACACCCTTTAGTTCTTGCATTTCCAAAACACAATATATGTATCTTTTCAGTCCAGGTTGCTGACAAGGGCTACCAAACTCTCAGAAAACCAGAATTACCCTGCTAATAATCCTGTGCCCCTTTTACTTTGCAAACTTAGTTATGCATAATAACTTTTATATAACTTCCATAGTTCATCTTTTTAAAATCTGAATTTATATTCCCTAAGTTTCAATTTCACTATAGTATCATGACCTATTCTACATTTAGTTATAAAGTTCATATTATTAAAAAGAAAGCATAGTATAATTAGAGGAATAGCTTTCATACTGACAGAAAATCTTGTAAATTTTATGATTCAACAGAAAATCCAATTGAAAATCTTGCAAATATTGTAATTTTATCTTCTGGTTCTCCAAATCTTGTTTGCTGACAAGTCTTGGGGATCTTGTGGAATAAATTCAAATAAGATAAAGATCTGTTTTATTCACTTAATTTTAATATGTCATCTGAAAAGGGATACGCAGATTGATTTGGTTTTCATTTCTAAGGATCGTACTCTTTTCTCACCAAACTTAGGCCTTTCACGTGTCTTTTAGGAAAGTGAACCAATTTTTCACACTTAAATGTGCACATTTGAAGCAGCCTCGCCTCTTCTGTTGAATCTTTAAAACTCCAGTTTCTTTTTAATTCAAATTTTACTACATTTAACTGCATTGATATTAAATTTCAGAAGCCTTCTGGGAAGCCTTCCAAACTCTGCACTGTCTCTCTCTTAGACACGTTGAAGGTCTGCAAGTTGACAGAATAATGGTTTATTCACATCCCAGACTACTGATTCAAGGCAGTTCTTCAAGGGATGCAAACTGATCCCTGGCTGGCTTTTGTTGCAAGTGCACACATATTGAATTGAGTTGGTAATTAGGCCAAGATTTTATTTACCAAATTTAAATAATCACCTACCATTTTTTTCTGTTAAAGAATTCACTGGCATTTTAATTTATTAATTCTTTGCTTTAAAATATTTCTGAATATTTTACAATGTAAGATGATGAATGCAGAAGTCACAATAGCTCTGCATATTTTTTTTCCCCTCTGTCTTCCACTGCTTCTCTTTCTTGCTTCTGTCTCACTAATGGCTTGACTTCTTGTTAGGTTGAGTCTGATGGCTCCATCCTCAGTGTTTCAGAGCCAGACTCCCCTACTCTGTCTGGCTCCCCCCAGTCTTCCCCCACTGGTGCTATTTCATGTTCAACAGTTGGTGTTAAAATGGCTTTTCATGCTCTGTCCCAGTGATGGAATTCTCAGCTGCACAAGTAATTTCAAGTCCGTTATTAGAGGAGGGTCAGGCAAATTCCATGGGATGTGTCACATGGGACAAGTCTGATGAGGAGCAGCTGAGGGAGCTGGGGGGGCTCAGCCTGGAGAAAAGGAGGCTCGGGGGGACCTTCTGGCTCTGCAACTCCCTGACAGGAGGGGGGAGCCGGGGGGGGTCGGGCTCTGCCCCCAGGGAACAAGGGACAGGACAAACCTCCCCTCAGGCTGTGCCAGGGGAGGATCAGGTTGGACACGAGGAGGAATTTCTTCATGGAAAGGGCTGGTAGACGTTGGAAGAGGCTGCCCAGGGGAGTCCCCATCCCTGGAGGTGTCCAAGGAAGGGCAGGACATGGCACTCAGTGCTCTGGGCTGGGGTCAAGGTGGGCATCGGGCACAGGGGGGACTCCTCAATGGTCCTGGAGGTCTTTTCCAACCTTAATGATGCTGTGTATCTAGATAGAAGAATTAGGTCAACATCTAGATCCTTCCTATAGATTCTGGCAGGACTGGCTTCACTTCATGGTTTCCAGTTTTGTTAGGTTTGCCTCCCCCAGGACTGAGTGTAACACTTTGAGTATTTATTAACAGATGCTGTGCTTTGTACTGTTGCCTGGTGGTGAAATGGCTGTGCTGGAAGCTTTGCCCATCTCAGGAAGTTCTCTCTGCTGGGAAGCAGAAGGACTGTTTATGTTGTCCTTCACCCCTCTGCTCAGCAGCATTTTGCCAGAGAGATTCTGGGAATTCTCTTTGAGTCTCTGAGTTGTCCTCCAGGCAGTTTGTCATGAGAAGCTTGTCACCCAAACACGAGCCACTTAGTAACTCTCACTCTTAGTGCCTGTAGTCCCTGCCTGAAAGAGCTTCTTAAATACCCAAATTTCCTTTGGCTTTGCTGAAACGTTATACGACAGCTTTGCAAACAGGCTGCATTGCTTTCATTCTTGTGGAAGGGAAATAAAAGCTTCTGCTAAGAAATATCTATTTAAGTGGCTTTGTCTATGAATAAATGATATTTCTCAAAAAAAAGGAAAAGAAATATTTAATATTCTGCCAGAGGCCATCATGTTTCTGACTCCTACATTGCATATTTCTTCTCTGGGTCTGTGCTTGTGGTTTTAAAGAGATCTCAAGAGCAGTGACATTAAAACAGAGGAGGTAGTGACCGAATTGAGAGATGTTCAGAGAAATAAAAGATAACATATTTCATTACTTTTTCACCTCTGGTTTTGCTTTGCCTTAATTTCACATTTATTAAGGTTTGCATTCTGAAAAATAAGGATTAATAAGTAAAAAATAGTGCATATTCTGAGGAGAGAAAGGCAAGAGCAATTAGAGCAAGGCAGCTGGACAAGGAACCAGAAAATTCGAAAAGGAGAGGCAGGAAAAGGGGCATTAAAATACAGAGATAAATTTGAATACACTGCAGGATCACCATGGCTTGTAATTACTGTCCCAGTGCAGGGACTCTGCTTCCTGTAAGAGTTATTGAAAGGACACTAGATTTTAACTTTGATTTCCCTGCATATGGAGTGATGCCTTTTTCCCAAGCAGGGTATGTTTGCTGTCTGTACAGCCATGTTTGCAGTGTTCCTACACGTATGGAAGTGTAGCTGCACCCTGCACTCAGAGCAGGGATGACAGCACTCAGAGTTGGGATGACAGCTGCTCTGTGATCCGAGGCTCTGGGCTCAACAGCACTTTAATCTGTGAAAAGTGAGGGGAGCTTTCACAATGCACTTCTACTGAGACAAGAACCTGACAGAAAATCTGTTTCAGTCAGTCTTTGATTTCCAAATTATTTCACCCTTGTGTAACATGGCCCTTGCCAAAGTGACCTGTGGAACTGGAGCCTCCCTGACCTAGAGGGTTCCTGTTCCCTTCTGGGATCCAGCTCAACACCCTTCCTAATGCACCTTGTTCTGAAACGGGGGGGAGCTGCTGCCAAAATATTAGAGCTATCAACAGCTTGGTTTCTCTTTGCTCTGTGTAAATCTTCTTTAAAAAGTTTGCAGGACATCAGAAGAGGTTCAATAATTCCACAATAATTCCACTCAAAAGATTTTTTTTTTTCTGGTTGGTTTATTTCTGATACAAATTGGTGCCCAGCACTCACATTCAGAGAATATGGTCAGGTCATCTTTCAGTGCCTTCATTCTGGTTAGCACAGGCCAACAGAGGTGTTTTCTGACATTAATATTAGTTAAGAAGTAATTCCCCAGAGCTTCCACGATGTATATTTTCCTCTGTCTTTTGCACAATAAATTTTGGGTATGTGTCTGAAATGGGGGGCTTGGGGTGGTTTTTTGATGCTTTATTTCACAAAGGCAATTAAAACAATTTCTGTCTTAATGGCCAGGTGAGAAATGGCCTGAGACCAGAAATGCAATTAGCACTTTTTAACTGGGAAGAGACAAAATCAAAACACCTTTTGCTCATCTTTAATAACAAATCAAATTGAACAGGTATCTTGGAAGCAAAAGGATGAATGTCCCATATCTATTACCCTTCTCAGCATGTTTCCTGCTAATTAATTACTGCAACACTCTTGGGAATTCTGGCCATGTAAATAATCCTCAAATAAGCTGATTTAGTTTAGACAAAAAAAGGTTTTCTGGTCATAATTGTTATAATACCTGACAAGGTTTTGAAGACTGACGGTACAGCTGAAAAATTTGGAAGATAAAAGGGCTGTCTCACATTCTATTTAAAGTCATGGATAAAACCAGCATAAAAATAAAATATACAGTAGTTGATGAAATAACTCATGACCTAAAGTAAAGTTTAATAATGAAATTATAGAAATTGAAACTTTCTTCTCCTTTATCTTACTGAGGTATGAATTTATCCATGAATAGGTACAGTAATAATAAATTAAGTGTGGGACATTGAGCCTTTTTTCTGTCACGTGAATGCATAGTGTGGGGCACCAACCGCCGGTTGTGCATATCTTAAATATCAGCTTTCAGCAGCCCCATGTGCTTTGCTGTCATTCTTTAAGTAAATAATATTGATGAGACAGGTATTTAACTTGGATAATTTTTGTGGTTTTATAGTTGTCTTATTCTTTAATAGAATTAATTGAATATATGAGAGGCATTTTTCTATAAAAGATTAATAAAAATTTCACTGGGTAGTGGAATTAATATTTATATCTTGCTCATGTAAATACAAAGGGGTTTATTTATTTATTTATAATTTGAAGATAGGTGTAATAGTGAGCATTATTTAGAGAAAAAAAATCCATTCGTTTGACTACTTACCTTGAAATTTAATGCTGCTTCAGTTATAAAACATTAGCACAAAAAAACCCAAAGCAGACAATATGTGAGTCCTGTGCTTTATGAGAATATTGTAATTGCAAAAGGAATATTATCTATCCGATGCTGAACTGTATCCAGGCCTCCCAGGGTGATGCAGCTGCAGAATTGTTGTTCAGGAGGGATGGAGGAGTTTCAAAATTAACTCCATATCAGAGTTTGGGATCTAATAAAGAGCAGAAGCTCTGATGTATTTTCCAAAGGATCTTTGTTCATCCTTTAACTGGAGCAGGCCCATCCCATGTAAACCTTAGAAACCCTATAATGAGAGGGTTATACAGACAGAGATGAACACTGGTGATGAGACTCTCTCTAGTAATGCTTTTTTTATGGAGAAGGAGACCTGGGAAGCATCAAAGAAGTAGGAAGAACAGTTCTGTGCATGATTTACCTTGATCTTTTAGAAAAAGAAATTGATTTTCATACCTTTTCAAACTACAGTAAGAACTCAAGCTCACAATTTGCTCCTCCCCAGATAATTAGAAATTGAAATTTTATAAGTGGTAAACTAAAAAAAAAGAAACCAAAATCAAAAAATCTTAAAGAAATTTCTAATCCTGATATATCCACATATATTTTTTGGTTGACAGTAGTTTTCCTGGCTTTCTTAAGAGCTAACTCTCAAGATTGTCAGTGTGTTCTGAGATCAAATTTAGACATATTTTATGATATAATTAAGATGCTTTGGTTTTCAGTTCTTGTAAATCATTTTGTGAGCAACAGTGAAAAAAAATTAATATCACAGAATTAAAGTGGCTTAGCAGAATTGTATTTTCAGTGGTTGTCTACCTGTGTGAATTTAACTTTTCTCTTAAACATTTATGCTGGTTTTACTGATATAATAAGCTGAGAGATAATAAACACTGTTTTCAAACAAATTCTGTCCATTGGTGAATAAAAAGAAGGCAAGTAGTTCATGGCTACAACCTGATCATTCTATTACCCATACAGATATAAATCCATTAGAATGGATTGAAGTAAATTGAATTAATTCTTATTTCTTTCAAACTGTGCCACCTGAATATTGAAAAAAATCAGAGTAGTGAATGAAATTTACCTCATAAGAGCTATAATTAAATTAATTATTTGTGTTGATGTTCATTGAGGAAAAGACTGGGAGAGGTGTTTAAGTCCTAATTCAAATGGGACGGAGGCTTGGGTGGAGCAAACATGTAACATCACTTTAGGCAGTGCATGAAAGATGACATCCAATATCCTCCTTGTTCTAAGAATACATTTCTCAAATAATATACATAACAAAGATAAAATAAAAATAAAAACATCTATATATGCTATGTACATGAGCAGTGTTTTACAGACGTTTATTGACTGAACTTTAAAGTGAAATAAATATGCAGGTTTTAGGGGTTTTTGCCACTTAACACTCAAAGGCAGTGGAGAGGAGAATCTCCTTTATGTTGAGGTGCTCAGACACAATGGTACAGTAAGATGTGGGTTTTTGTTTCAGCCTGACAGTCATTTAATTAAAAAGTCTATTTGTTATATCTGTTAGGAAAAGTTGTTCAATACGTGTATTTTTTTGTGTCTAGGTTAAGCTGGTGTTTTCAGTTGCTGCTTAAACTTGATTTTGAAGTTTATCCCTGCTATCTGTCTGTTAGGAATTGTTTTGAGGAGGAAATTCTAAGTGTATGGGAATGGATCTATGAAAAACTTCCTTAAGAGAAGAGGCAACTGTCTAGTCCAGATGAGAAATCCAAATGTGGTAGGGAATCTTAAGGAAACTAAATTCAGTAGGATATGTTATAAACCTATCAGAGAGCTAAATTAAAAAAATAAAATATTGTTGTCACTGCTGTTCCCTGCTTTGCACAGTTTAATGTTGTGGCAACATTGCACAGAAACCTCATCAACATGACTTTGTTTGAATTACACCAGCTGTTTAATTGCCTGTCATAACACAAAACAAGACCTTAGGAACTACAGAACAATACCTCATCTACCAAACTGTATTAAATATTGCTGTTTGTGTAAATATTATCATATGTTTTTAGAGACATGTGCCTTAAGGAGTCAGTGCACTTCTATTTTTTCTATATGTATGGCCACTGCAGTATAATAGGTGTAGCCAAAGAAAAGTTGTGCTGGTGGATTTATCTCCTGTTTGCAGTTTGCATTGCTGGTTGCAGCAGCAGACCAAAGATAGAGCTCTCAGAGCATCTTGGTATTCAGAGCTTTCATCCAAATCAGATCTGTTTTCTGAGTTAGCAATCATTTTCTGATATTATCAGAGTTCTGTTGTGTTTGTTCATTTTCCCCTCTAGCATGACTGACAGATTTATAACATTACAGGAGGAGAAATTAGATACTAGACAAAGAGTGTTAAAAAACAGGCTATGAAAACATTCCAAGGGACTTTTTATATTGTTACAAAATTTCCTTTATATTAAATTTTATAAAAGTTAGAGCAGGAAGATTTTTGTAGTAGTTGACTGGCCAATATTTTTGTTTACCTTCAGTCTTTTGCCTTTTATATTCTAGTTGCATCTTTACATACTTGTTAAAATAAATTGCTGACTATTTGTTTCAGTTTCCCCCCCAAAAAACCCCCAATATTCATGCTGGGGTTGACCAGCTCCCACCTGGGCTTGCTCTAAGATGGGGATCAGCTGTTCTGCCATAGGCAGGGACATCTCACTTTGAGCTGATCTGAAAAGTTTGTACTTTTAATATCTATGAGTTCTAGGCTTGATTAGTGAATTCGTATTTCACAAGTCTTTAACCCAGTGGCAGAATTTGGATCTTTAATACCCAGGGGTTTTTTATGATTTTCTTTTTATGATTTTCTCCTGGAGAGGAGGAGGTAGGGGATAACCAGCAGTTCTTTCTGCTGGAGAAAGCGTGTCCTTAATTAACTCAAAGGAGTGGTAAAAGAGTTAAAGATGATGGTGTATTAAGAAAAAATAATTTCTACCTTTAAAAAAATATTTGGAAGTACAGACAAGCCTGCATAGATAGTTTTATTAGAGTCCCTGAGATAACATCTCATTTTTAGTCTAGACACTCTGAATTACCACCCACAGTGTATGGTAAGAAATTATCATGAGGAAAATCTTTTGAAAATTTTTCTTCCCGTCCTTTTGTCTTGTACCATGAGAGAAGTTAAAACATAAAAGTAGAGCTTCAGATTTTCTCTGAAAATTAAAAAGTCTTTTAAAAGATCTAGGGGAAAAAATGACTTTTTTTTTGCTACTAACTAGATTAGTCTATCCAAGAAATCACTTTAAAGAAAGGGCTAGATCACATTGTATTACCACATGGGGTCATGTGCTATTAATAATCTTTAATAAAGAGAATGTAAAAATATAAACTTTACAGTTTTGTTTTTCTGCATTCAGAGGCACATTGCTGGCTAAGATGGGAGAAAAAGTTACAAGTTTCAAAGCTCTGTTAACGTTGTTTGTGATAAGCATTTGCATTTATGAAATTTGTTAAGCTTCCATATGTCATGTTGCATTCTGGAAACTATTATGTATAAAATTAGCATATAGAAATTGTTTCTAAGCAAAACCAAACTTTCTAGAAAGGTAAAAAGTGACTGTGTGGTCTACAAAGGAACCTTGGCTGCCAACCAAAGTTCCTTGGCTGAACAGAGGATGTGAGGGCACATCCTATGTTTTTTCTGATGAAGTTTCAGAGCATTTCCTCTGGGAGAAAGTCAGGATGTACACAGAGGGTCTGGTCTGGACTAGACACTGTGAAATGGGTCCTGCAGGCTGGACATCACCTTTCCAAACAAGGGGGTTTGGATGGATCAGCTTTTCTTCTGAGGACAACACTGGAATTGCTTGATGGGTGTTTGTCCGCTTTGTTTATGGTCCCACGAGAGGTAAAGACATTTCACCTACGGAGAAATAGGAGAATATTGACACCTATAAAACCATATACTAATTATATAACAGACATACGCAGTACAGGTGGAGAGATTAAGTTTCAAATAAGTTACTTCTACAAATCTCATTTACTGTTAATGGCAGTTGGGGGTTGCCTATATTTTCTGCCCTTGGTGCTTTCTCTCATTAAGGGAAATTAAAGAGTTGAAATTATGGATCTGTAATTGCTCTTTAGGTAAGGATTATTCATTGTCTTACTGAAGAATGTGATGTGGAATAGAGCACTGGCATGCCAAAAATGATTCTCAAGCAAAAAACAACTGCATTGAGCATTTCTAAAGATGCTGTACATGATTAATTCACCTCAGAACAGTAATATTCTTCATCTGCAGTATGGTGTTAGTCAGGAATCACTGCTACTTTTCTTAATGAAGTTTTAATAAAGTGTTTAAGCTGCTAAAGTTACCTGGAGGTTCAGCTCTTTGCTGCTCAAAGCATATGCAGCACATTTTACTTCAAAGAAAGATCAAGGAGGATCATGTGAGAAGTGTGTGATGGGTGGAGAGTGGCTGAACGTGAGCCTGGGTGTGCCCAGATGGGCAAGAGGCCAAGGGCACCTGGCTTGGATCAGGAATAGTGTGTCACAGCCCCAGGGCAGTGCCCATCCCTGTGCTGGCTCTGCTGAGGCACCTCCAGTGCTGGGGCACTTCTGGGACCCTCAGGACAAGAGAGACAGTGAGGGGCTGGAGCCCTTCCCCAGGGAGGGGGCTGGAGCAGCAGGAGCAGCTGAGGGAGCTGGGGGGGCTCAGCCTGGAGCAAAGGAGGCTCAGGGGGGACCTTCTGGCTCTGCAACCCCCTGACAGGAGGGGGGAGCCGGGGGGGGTCGGGCTCTGCTCCCAGGGAACAAGGGACAGGATAAAGGGAAACGGCCTCAGGCTGTGCCAAGGGAGGTTCAGGCTGGACATCAGGAGGAATTTCTCCGTGGAAAGGATTATCAAGCATTGAAACAGGCTTCTTAGGCCAGTGGTGGAGTCACCACCCCTGGAAGTGTTCAAAAACCTGTGGGTGTGGCTCTTGAGGACAGGGATTAATGGTGAACATGGTGGTGGTGCAGGGTTGGTGGTTGGACGTGATCTTTTCCAACTTGAATAATTCTGTGATTCCCTGTGCATGCATTTATGGGCAAGTAAGAAATGAAGAAAAATGTAAAAATAGCATTTTCTCAGTTTAGTTCAGCAGTTTCAAGGTAATTATCTTTATAAATACTTTATGGTGCTGTTAAAGCACACCATTGTTGGACAGCACAAGGATCCTTTTGTAAAAAGGGTAAACTGGTGTGGAAACCACAATGGGGTTCAGTGGGGTTTGTGTGTTGCTGCCTTTGGAACAGAATCAGCCTTTTTCAGAGACATGATATATTTGCTTTCTAAAGTTGCCTGCATTGTCTGGGGATGAGGATTAAGGCTTAGACTTTTTATGTTTGATCTCTCTGTGTCCAGGAGGTATTATTTATATGCCATGGGATTTACTACATGATTCACATTTCCAGAAGGAATAAAATCATTTGCTTTCAGTAGGAAGGTTCAGCCTGTGAAGAGGCAGATTATAAAATTGTGATACAATTGTTTTGAAGGAAAAAAGTATATGTAAGAGCTTGTAGTTAGACTTGACAAGCTAATTAAATGTTGTCCAACACTTAATTATTAGGACTGTAGTAGAAAAGGAATGTATAAGTATTTTGTAAATCCATATTTGAACAGGCAATTTTATTTTTAAAGTTTTACATGTTTGGGGGGGTTTTTTGTTTTGTTTTTATTAGTAGAAAAACCTTAAAAACAGAGCAAAATTTAGGAAAATTAAATCGGTTAATATACATGATATTATGAAAGAATTCCTCCCTGTGAGGGTGGAGAGGCCCTGGCACAGGTTGCCCAGAGAAGCTGTGGCTGCCCCATCCCTGGAAGTGTCCAAGGCCAGGTTGGACGGGGCTTGGAGCAACCTGGGCTAATGGAAGGTGTCCCTGCCCATGGCAGGGGGTGGAATGAGATGAGCTTTAAGGTCTGTTCCATCACAAACCATTCTATAATTCTGTGATTTTTCCAATAAAAAGCTCTTCGATAGACAAGGATAGAAATCCCTCTTTCAAAGGTGAAATTGAGATAAAACAAGGCTGGGATAAAGATATTGAGTAGAGAAAAATCCAAACCCTTGGGCACACAATGAAAACTATTCCAGAACAAACGCTGGAAATTTGTCTTCAATCATTACTGAGCTTTTTTGTGTAAAGTGATTTCCATTAGCTGGACACGCTCCAGGTTCAGCAGCCACCACCATCCTTCCAAGCCTGTGGAAATAGTGATCTGCCACCTTTTTTTGTCTGATGTACGAGAGAAAATCAGAGGAAAGACTTGTCCCAGTGCCACCTGGCAAAGGACAAGGACTATTAGATTAGAACAGGAACCCTGTTTGATATCCAGGAATAGGGAGCATTGCTGACCAAGAGGAACATGCCTTACAAGTGGGGATTCCAAATGGAGTTATGCTGATAAAGGAAATTAATCTGAGATTTTTGGAGCTGCTCCCGGTAGATATTTGTTTTGCACAGGAAGGATTATGTGAGCACTTGGAAGGAGGTGTTTATTTAGATTTTTTTTTTCGTTAGTTGGCCATATTTCTTATCTATGTTTACACACAGAACTGCTGAACCAAGAATAATTGAGAATATGTGATTTTTCTTTTTTGAATGTGTACCTCTACCACAAAGGTATTAATTTGTAAAGCGGGTTTTTTTGGAATATCCAGTAACATCCACTGATATCTAAATTGCAAAAGTAAAACTTGTAATTATTTGGATACTTTATGTACATATTATGGAACTATAAAAGCTAGGGAAAGTCTTATAAAATAGCAATGATAAAAGTGTTCCCAAAAGAGGAGAATACTTTCCATTAATGAAATCAAGAGGTAAAATATTTGAAGCAAAGTAATGTAATGAAGTATGACTCAGTTAATCTTAGCACTATTAAAAACTTAAAATATTAGAAAAATTCTATAAAATGAAATTATAGCCTTGCAGTAACATCCTTTTTATTCAGTACTATTTCTCATTTATCAGGTTTCTGCTAATGGCCTTAGAGATTTAGAGAAAATAATCTGAGTGGTGTGCTTCCAAGGGAACTCAGTTAAGTCTGCCTTTTGGATTATTGTTTTGGGATCTGGATGATTTAAAATGAATAAAACCTCCCTGTGTAACAGTGATAAAGATTATATGGTTAGCACAGTATCTTTCAACATACAGCATTTAGGGGAATCTAAGAGTGTAAATTCCTCCAACATTTGTCATGAAATGAAATAAGGATTTGGATCCACTCATAATGGAAAAAAAATCAGCTTCTATAAAATTTTTAATAAAAAAAAGCACTTTATGTTCTTGCACATACCCTGAATGAGTTGTGTTCTGTGTTTCAGCACAAGGTGCTCACATTTGTCCTAAGAAAATGGAAATATCGCACTGAAAAAATACTACTTCTTTTCATTTTCCAAATGTCATCATAGAAAAAGCCCAGTTTTTCTGTCTAGCTCTAAATTGCTTTACCAATTAATGTCAATTTTTGGGTTGTACCGTCTTTGGGGACCCATTTCCTGTTAGTGAAGTGAGAGCCATGAGAACAGACTGCCTAAGCTTGGGTGTGTTAAAGCAGGAACTAGACAGTATGGAAAATGGGAAAATAGTGCAAAATTCACTGTTCTTTACTGATCAGGTCAAAACATAAATAATTTCCTTAATCAGAATATTTTTGGGAATATGTACCATCTTTATATGGTGCTTCCTCACTTGATGTCAGCCTTGGCTTTGCCTTAGATGTTACCCCTGCAAAAGCTCTTCATTTGATGTTCCATATACAGCAAATATCTATAAAGTTCCATATATAGTTTTAGAGGTATGTTTTCCTGTCAACAAGTAATATATAGTGATATATTTTGCTGATATATAGTGATAAATTTTACTGCTATGTAGTGATATATTTTACTGCACCTGCACTTAACTGCAATGAGCAGCTTTTAAATGGTGACTGTTATGAGGATAATGAATACCAGCTTTTTTTCTCTAGGATATTTATCAGAGGAAATTACTGGGTTTGTGCAGTCTAATATTTAAATATTTTCAAATATTTAACAAATCACGTGTTCTCAGGGCTGAGACAATTCAATCATTTAATCCAAGAGAACTAAAAGCAATAAAATAGAAAATTCAGCAGTAACTTTAATGGATGTGGCTGTTGTTGTACAATAAGCTTTACAAAGTCATTCCACTATTTTGTTGTTTACATAATTGTTTCCATCCACTGTAAGTGTTGTAAACTATTTTCAGTAAATAACATTATTTTTGTTAGGTAACACAACTAACAGCTTTCTTTTTGAAGTGCTTAGAGTGCTATTGTTTATGAGACAAAGCAATCTCTAAATATATTTACGAACCACAAAGCAACTTGAAAGTTTCCTTTTGATCCGTTTGAGGTTCTTATTCAGAACTGTGTGAAAATTATCATATATGACGGGTTCTTTGGCTGCAATGACAATATATTATGGAAAAGCTTGAAATGCTATGAAAGGCTGTCTCATCGTGTTTTTGTACTACAAAAGGTTCTCATTTCAAGCCCGGGCTCTGAAAGTCTGCCTCATCCTGTGCTTCAACAAATTAAAGCCTACCTTCTTCCCCCTGCAATTATTTTATAATTCTTTAGGTATACAACCTCTTGTAAAAGTATATAATCTAATTTCAAGCCTAGTTTGCTTCTAATTATCTGTTTATCAGCAATTGAGATTTTTTTTTCTTCTTCCTCGTAAATTTGAGGCTTTGGGAAGAAAAGAACATCTGGTATCGAAAAGGAATGCATTAATTATCTAGTCTCTAATTTACTATTTAATTTAATTTTTACTTATTTTAATTATGAACATTTAATTTTGCCTTATTTTAATAATGGTCAAAAAATAGTTTTGTTTTGAGACTGCTGTTCCCAGTGTTCAATTTTCCTCTTAAAAAGTGGGCTCTGAAGTGGATGGAAGCTTTATGTGTTTGTTTGTGTATCATAAATCAATTTCTTGATAGAAGCTATGACTAATTCTCTGCTTAGCAAGCTAAGCCTCTTGGTTTTCCTGTGGAGGGTTTTATTTGATCCTTCTGATGGGCTGTTCATAGTCACAGTGTTGCTGAATTCAAGAGGTGTGAAGATTTTTGTCTTTTTTTAATTTATTTTTGGTGAGTGAAAGGCACTGTGTGAACAAAAATACAATAATCCACTGTAATATTTTCCAATTTTATTGGAGATTTGGAGTCCTCTATCCCCTAGCCAATACTAAATTTTCCCACTAAGTCAAGGAAGAGTTAAGTGACCAAATTTCATCCCAGTCTGCTGTGTATCTGTAAAGTGCAAATCTCAAGATAATGTCAGTTCTTTCTGACAGATTCCCATTTTAAAAGCAAAACCAAAGGCTGATCTCTGCTTTAACCTTTCCAGTTGCAAGATAAGCGTAGAAGTCAGGACACAAAGTGGCTTTGGCAAACAGAATGACCCAGTAGAGTTACCAATCCATGAACAAATGGGATGTGTAATTATCTAAAATAAAAAGGAAAAGCTTATGGAGAAAAAGCTAAAAACCCCAAACAACTTTCTCGACCAAGCACAGACCATCCCTGTGCATCCAAAGCTGCTGCTCTGACCCACAGGGTGGTGGGAATACCCAGGAAGGGTGTGGAATTAGAGGTGGGGGCAGAGAAATATCAGAAATAAGACATATTTCAGCCCTGTTTCACATGTATATCAGGAAATATTGAGAGAAAATACAGAGAACAACTTGGAATTAAGTCCAGCTTTTTGTGTAAGAGTAAATACATGCATTCTTTAAAACCTGTGTAGGTCAAAACAATTTGAATGCCTACAGAACCTTTAGTGATGCATTGATTTGCTAATATGATGATGAAGTACCTCTGTCCACAGTTTTGTTGTGGGTAAGGTTTTGTTAAATGTTTTCTTTTTATCTAACCCTGTAACAGAAGTTCTACAGTATCTCAAAGATCATTTTCCAAACACTTCATTGGAGAGTGATTCAGGAATTCTCTGATGCTTGGTTTATTACTCAGTAGTCACATCTACTTTTCTAAGCAGGGTATGTATAGAATCCAGATGCATAAGTGTCTTGGCATTAAACTGAATGATTTGGAGAATGGTGAATATTTTTATAGGAAAGATTTCTTAAGAATATTAAGGGGTGATCTTTAGCTGAATCCATAAGTGAAAAATATAGGTTTTTAAGTGAAACTTTTTGGAAAGATAAAGTTGTTTCTCCTGTCAAATCTTCATTATCCACTCTGCCTTGGAAGGAGGGTGAAGAGTCTGTGCTCAGATGTTCTCTCCTTTCTTAGTCTTGGCAGCACTAAAGGAAATTACCTGCTTTGTAATATTTATGAGAAATCATAGCAATCTTTTACATGATTTTGGGAAGTAAATTCAACTCTGCTTTCAAGAAAGGACAGAGAACTAGATACAGTAAAAAATATGCAAAATAAAATAGTGACAATCATATAGAGGTAATCAGGTCCTCAAAAAGGCAAGGCAATGCAAAATCAGGTTCACCGAGTTAAAAAAAATCTTGGTTCTAAATTCCTTGAGATTTCTGATCTTATCATTTTAGGTGTTTTTAGTGGCCACTGCTAAAATTAAAATATATTTCCTATTTTAGCATTAAACTCAATTAAATAGAGAGACTTACAGTTCAATATGCCAATGTTTAAACAAGATTTGAATGTCAATTAAATTTACAGACTCATTATCACACATAGACCTCTTGGATTTTCTGCCATTATTCAGTGTATATGTTATAATCCATTATACCAAATACTACCACCAAGTCATTATTTTTAATATAATCTTTAAAAAATGGATTATTTTTAATTTTCAAGCATTAAAATTATTTCATTTATCTTTAACTGATACAGTCGTCACTGTCAAAATCTTGGTGATCCTTTCCCTTTTCCCTTTAAAACATTCACTGAAAAGCAAAGCACAAAGGCACAAAACCTTACCTGGCACAAATAGTTATCCCTTTCAGCAATGAATTCTTTCTGAATAAGAGTTTATTTCATGGTCTGCATGAACATTAATGCCTTCAAGACCTGTTTTGGGTGAGAGAGGGTGATGAAGGAGAGCAGAGTTCAAGTGGCACCTGGGCTAAAATGTGCCAGTCAATTTCAGCTTGTTCAGAACTGTTTTATTTGAGACAGAAATCAGATTAGAAGAAAAATGGAGACTATGTTAATGTATTAAAATGGCTGTAAGGAAAGAGAAGGAACAAACAGCAGTAATAGACTGCAGAGGCAGAGGAGGTGACACCAATTGTGATTTTCGATGCATTACTGAAATCTAATGTGCTGGTTCATAGAAATGGAATATTAATGAAAATGAAAATGAGCAACTGAAGGAGCCATGTAAAAGAGAGATTTGGAGAGGTAGTATTATGTCAAAGGAATCTTGGTTTCTGGCATGCAAAATGAAACTCTAGGGAACACAGCAATGAAATCTTTGGGAAGTGGGAAATAATGCCCAGGAAAAAAAAGCTGGGTTATAATTTCCCTCCAACTGCTAATGCTGAAGGACACAGAAATTGCAGGAGGTATCTGAAAATTTATGGAGTTATGCTTAGAAGTGACCTTGTAAAATAACTAAGATCAAAGGAGGGAATATACAGAAAAAAAAAATTAGCACTCATTTCTGAAAGTCCAGATTATGTGCATCCTTTGGGTATTAAGGAAATTATCTGGAAATACCCTGTGTACCACTGAGAACTTCCTTGTGAAAAGTCACGTTTTACTGGGAAAGTAAGCAAATATTAGAACAAAGAAAATGGAGTGACAATTTTCAGAGGACAGAGGAGTGAACCAGGTAATTAAAGATAATTAATTTTAAAAGGCCAAGGCTTAGTTCACAAAAGGCATTTAAAGTAGAACTGGGGCAGAATACAGACAGTTAGTGTTAGTTGTGTCAAGAAGTGTAATCCTTCTAATTTCTGCCTGAATGTGAAGAGACAGCAATCAGCCAGTGCTTCCAAATGCTCCAGGAAGATTTATCTAAATCCTGGTCTGTTTTCTTACACAATATTGTACTGTTATATTACAGCTTAGACTGTTTCACACCTTGCCCTGGGTGAGGTCTGTAATTATTCCAGGTCCCTCACACCATACCTGATACCCAAAGTTCTTGTCCTCTTCATAGATAGGGATCTGTGGATGACCAAAGTATCACCATTCCTACAAGAATTCAACATAATCTGGCTATAGGGTAAAAAAAGATTACATAGAAAACTGAGATCCTGAGAAAAGCACGTGGTTGTTTTCCCCTAGAGAAGCTGGTCAGGCTGAAAGAGTTTAGATGGTTCAGTGGTTTCAGAAGAATTGGAACTGAACAGTGGGATAGCAGAGAATACAGAGCACAGTAAAGTTCAGGGTTGATTGTGGTAACAAGACAGTGAAGTGAAAAGAAAACCATAGTCAGCCAGACAGGTGAGGGCATTCTCAACTCAGTAATCAATCCCAACAGACAGAACGAGTTACGTTCAGAGTCACAGACGTTCTGTTTTGGCTGCTCTACATCCTTCCATGTGATGATGAATGTGAATACAAGAATGAAAATTATGCATATGTTCATGCGATTTTGACAGCAGCAACTTCTCCATGAGCTCTTGACTGAAATGACTGATTTTCCCTGTGAGAAAACTCGCCTGTGTGCCCAGGTTTCAGAGCTGTCATGTGTGAGACACAGTTATTCCCTTGACTATGAAAGGGTGAGCAACCAGTGGAGCCAGCATTCCTCACTTCCAAGGGCCTTCTCCACTCATGTGCAGAAATAATTATCATACTCTAATTGTGATTCTTTGAAATCTTCATTGTCTTACGTCATATATTCGATAGGGAGGTTTTTAGGGTGGTGTAAAGGAATAGGTTGAAACGTGCATTTAAAGCAGCTTTGAACCTGCCTACTGTACCTGCGTTTTGACTCTATATAGAAAGAAAACAGTTTTTCAGGTACGTTACCATACTCATTCTTTCTAAATCAAGAGATGGACCATCACTCTAGGATTATTTACAAATTCTGAATCCTGACAGGAGGCAGAGAACTTCTTGAACCCCCTGAGCTTAGCATGTAAACCTCAACAGTACAGACCTTTTTCCTTAATTCAGGTGGAACCATTCTGGGGTTTTCCCAGTCAATGCAGCAGAAGCTCTGAATACCATTCAGAGGTATATAACCCCTCTAGACACAGTCACTGACATTGAGGATGTGGATTTCAGTGAGAAATCTAAAAACTTAAGTATAAAAAGTAAGAGCAGGAAAAAATAAATCCTATGTTAAACTCCAGTTAAGTTGTGGTTGTAGCAGAGGTCAAGATTTTTCTCTGTAATGGCGATTCTGGGGTTAATCTAAGAGTAATTAGGACCTTTAATCATGTGATAGCTTTCATGGTGATGTTATTCTGAATGCAACTTGCAGAATCCCTTTTTAACAAATTGTGAATGGCAAATAGTGGCCATCAAGCAAATGGCATCAAACAACAGCAGATGAATCCAGCCTTGAACCAACCTGGCAAGGGATGTCTGGGAGTATAATCTCAAAGAGAGCAGATTTGCATGCTCAGGACCTAAACTGTTCTGTCTGTATGGATGTGTGATGACAAGCTGACAAGTGTGCCTGAAGTATATTCGAATTGCAGCATTTCAGGAGCAAAAGAACAAACCAATTACAGTGTAGGAACAAGGTTCAGAGCAAGGAGATGGAGTGAAATGTCATTCAGGAACTCGGATGAAACAGGACGTTTATTTTCTGAATCATAAATGACAGCAAGATTTCCTTAACAAAATATTCATGATTTCTTGGAATTACTCATAAAATGAGGCTCAGAAGAGTATAGACTGCAAAATTATGTCTCATCCATGTAAATTTTCCAGATATTATATTCAGGTCATGAAGTATAATGCCAGAATAAAGTATAATAGCAGTAAATATCAGAGGCATTTGTTAGACCATCTCGATAATTAGAGAATGTATTCCCAGGAGAGCAGAATTACTGTAATGTATGCAAGCAGCATGTTTGAAAACAACCCTCTTAATAAATGGAGTTGACAGAAAATACACTGCAAAAGGATTATTGGCAAAGGCATGTAAAGTAAGAGATTTGGCAGGAACTTTAAGAACACAAGTATGCATCACTCAAAGGCAAAGATTTCTGTCCAGGGAACAAGCTGTCTTTGTAAACAGGATTATACCCATAACAAGCATCTAAAAAACATATATGAATTCCATCAAAGAAAAAAAATCCTCCAACAGAAATAAGGGATATGAGGAATATTTCAGTGTCAGTCTTTTCAGGTTAATACTCGAAATAGTTAAAATTGTAAAGTCGGTTTTATTAATTTTTGAGTTTAATTGTTTATTTAATTGTTGCATTAACCAGTCACTTTGCTTCTCTCTGCCCATAACAGATGTTCATTATAAAAACTGAATACATTAAGATGATTACATTATTCAAACTCTTTGATAATTCATTTGTATTAAAACCATAAGACTCTGTTGACATTTCCCTAGGGTACATTTGGTGAGGTTAAGCAGGATAAATGTCACAGTTAGTAATGCTGTTAAGATAAAAACCTTGCAAGGGAACTACATATTATTTTTCTGCTTCATGGTCCTTAACAGCAACTTTTAGAGCTATATTTCCTTTTTAAATTATGCATTATACCTTGAAAAGTAAAATAAAAAGACTTGAAATTATGAATCTTGCCCATTTCCTCAAGAATAAATGAATAGAGGAGGAGAAATCTTAAAGAGCTATGCATGTTTTTCTTTTTTTAAGTTTGGAGAAAAAATGCTATGCAAAGTATAATGGCCACAGTGAGCTTTGGTATGGAAGAATGTAGCTTAAAAATGATGTAAGATGTGCATTAATATCAATGAGAATGCCTTGAAAAAAGGAAGTGAGCCATATAAAATCACTGGGATTCAAAGAGGAATCTCAAGTACAGCACATATATCAATATTTTAGAAATACCTCAATGTAGAACATCATGTAGCTGGAACTGGAGAAAAAATTAGGTTGGGATGACTTGTAGAGGTCCCTCATTTCGTCCTTTTTCTCAAGCCAGGGATAAATACTAAGATTAATTGAAATAAAACTATGTCCATTCCATTTATATTTGTAAAATTTTGAAAGCAAATTTGGGTTGGTTGTGGCCTCCTCCAGGCAAGGTTTGAAAAAGTGGAAGAGCATTAATGGATTCTCCAGTCTGCACAATTTCTTTAGTCCTGGGACCCAGAACGGGACATTCTGAACACCAGGCAACATTTGCCCACCACAATTTTCCCTCTGGAATATTCTAGTGCCTGTGAGTATTCTCAAATATTAACACAGTTTGTACCTTTTCATTAATCCCAAGGTGTTGTTCAGCCCCCAGTGAGGAGGGATCAGTGTAACGTTAATTGTTTATGTTTCAGTTCCTGAAAGTTTTTCTTCAAGTCTTTTTTCAAACACATAAAAAGGTAATTAAGTATATCTTATTGAAGAATAATTGCAACAGCTCCAGTTGGCAATGAGAATAGATGGATGTAGAGGAATATAAAATGTTTTGCTTATTTTTTAATTCAGGAAAATTAACAAGAAGCCACTGAATAATGAAAGTTAATTTGATACTGCTCAGCTACTTACAAGGGGGTTTTAGGTTTGATCTATTTTTTTGTGTCTGGATCATGCCCAATAACTGAATAAAAAATTAATTACATATATTACTGATTATCAAACAAGTGACAACTTTGCAGTTGTCTTTAATCACAACACCTTTGACTATACCGGGGTGAAAGAAAGCTGAAAAAGAACTTTATTATTAATAAATAATGCATTTTTTTGTGAAAAGAGAGTCACAATGTCAGAGGCTAAAACCATGATCAACCAGCTGAGAAAGCAAAAAAATGAACTATTTGGCAGTTTTGTTCGTGATCTATCAGTTTTGGAAATGGACTTCTTGTTTCTCTTTAGAGCATGCAGATGTTCAGGGATGCTGGGAAAACCAGACACAGTTCAAAGGTAGCATAGGAAGAAACCTGGGATAGAAAATCTCTCACTCTTGTGACCATTTCAGGGATGTGGGGAATACTTTAAGGACTATTTTGACTTTTTCAGGGTCTTAAATGAAAAATACTTGACCAATTCTGTAGTAAACATGATCAGTAGCAAAGAACTAAGTCCTTTAGGTCAGAGAAACAACTGAAGCATCTGCTCTTACAAAAACAGGGTGTAACCATGCAGATGGGGAGGAACAACTTAATTACTGGGGGAAAAGTAGTTCATTGTTTTCCATTAGGAAACCTTTCTCCATAGGAAGTTTTAAAAGCAAGATACTGCTGATGACAATAGATTGTCAAAAAAACATGAAAGAGTTTGCAGAAAAAGGCAAGACATTTAAGTCATTACACTTGGATTTGCTATGTAGTGTCTTAAAATTTCTAAATTATTCATTTTAAATCTACCTTTTTTTTTCCTACATGCCAGAATGGAAGGTGACTGCTTATAAATTAATAAGTAATTTGAAAAATTGCTGTTAATTTCAGGGATTTTACAGGTGTCCAAATGTGAGACTTTTTAAGTAATGAAATTCAGTATTGTCTTGTATTTTAAGTTTATAAACAACCTGCTGTGCAAACATACATACAATGATTGGTACTCTCTTCAAGTGGATTTATTTTTTTTCACAATTAATTCTTCTGTTTCATATAGTGAAGTGAGATCTGGGATTTACTTTATTTCAGAAAGGTACTAACTGTGTAAGACAAGAGATTTGCCAGTGGTACAGTCTGATATTATGAAATGTTCTGTTCTTCAAAATCAAAGAAACTGGTGATAAGTTTAAATGACCCACAAAAAATAGCTCTGAAGCATTTGCTGTATTTTAATTACACTGAAATACGGGGTTTTGCCAAAAATGTCCTTTAAAATACCTATATACAATAGATGATTGTTTTATAGATACAAAAAAGAAAGTGTTTGAGATAGTCCAAGATTTCCCATAGCACTTTCAGTGTGAACTCCAAATCTCTCTTGAAGGAAATCAGTGTTTGAAGAAAAGATTTACAGAAGACTAAATGACATTTTAGGAGTTAAATCTACATTGTAAATAGACATGTTGTCATCTGGGGGGCAGTTTAATCCATGATGGTTTTTAAAGTTCAGTGAGTTGCACAACAATGAATTACAGTGGAAATCTGGAAATTCTATTCTGCTCAATCTTTTGTTTCACCAAATAGAGAAATACTCAGTTTGGAAGGAAGAGAGGGAGGTGATATCTGCCTAGTCAGTGAAGCCTGGAAGTCAAATATGGATTTCCACTCCATCTAAAAAGTAGTTTATTTTAAAGAGATTTCTTTACATAAAAATATCTTCCTGTAATTCTGGCAGAGCAGGTACAGAGCATATACAAAGTCCTAGATTATAAGGGTTTTATCATCTGTGTTGCATGCACAAAGCTGCTCTGATTAAGTCTGATTTCAGTGGAGTTGTGTAATCATTAACATGATTAAATTATCAGCTTGTTTAAGTAACTGTTGAGGAAATGCCAAAAGGAAAGAGTGTTACAGAGTATTCTAAAAACCTCAGCAACTTGCAGAAAGCCCTCCACATAAAAAACATCCTTCCAAGCAATACTGGTGCAAGTATTTCGTGCTTTTCTTCTACATTATAGCACGTTTTCAAAAATGTTAACAGGAAGTTTGTGAAAAACACCCCAAGCCCCATGAATTTAGATTTTCTGCTCTGTAAAATTTTTTTTAAATACAGTGAAGGAACAAGTAGATCCACATGACAGAGAGTTGCTTATGGTCACCCTCTACAGATTTGCATTCCTGGATTGCCATACCATTGTCCAGAGGTAAGAACTCTTCCTTGTGTCCCACAGGGGCTCTGTTCCAGATCCAGAGCCCGTGTTCCTGGTCCCTGTGGAGATGTGGATCCTCCCATTCATACCTGAGCGTGGCCCTTTTGTTGCCCTTTTCTAGTGGTGACTGTGGAACTTGAATCATGGAATCACAGAATGGTTTGGCTTAGAAGGGACCTTAAAGATCACCCAGTTCCAAGCCCCTGACGTGAACAGGGACACGTCCTGTGACACCAGGTTGCTCCAAGCCCTGTCCAGCCTGGCCTTGGACACTACCAGAGTTAAATTAACTTATTGCCATGTTACTTCTTTGTGGTTGCACTCCATGTGCCAAAAATTAGGAGCATTAAGGATCCGTGTCAGGTCCCTAATTTTCTGGTGTTCATTCTGCTTTGTCCTGTAGGTAAGTTGTAGGTCAGTAGTAGACACCCTCCTGTCCAGTAGGAAGTTTTACAGATTATTTTAATTACAGAATGAGCCTTCATGGTAAGTGAAATGAATGTTGCCTTTGGAATATCCTCATGCTTGGTTGCTGTTAATAACAATGGTGGAGGGAGGTTTATCTTCCAAAGAATAAAGCATTTCCCAGTGTGCACTACACAGCTTTTTATCAAAACCCTTTAGCCCAGAGGCGGATCTTGCCAGGGCAATCTTTGATGTGCAGCTGGGATGGCACAGTAGGTTACAGTGGAGGAAATAAATGCAATACTAACCACTCAACGCCCCCCCAGCCCTACACATAACTTGTATTTACAGGTTGTTTAATTTTAAATCTTCTTTCAGCATAAAAACGCTACAAGTTTATCACTAACTTCTGCCTCTCTTAATAATTCATTTGTGTGGCAGTTGTACAGGTTTAATTAGCTGCTTCTGCTTTGGTGTTCTCGTGTCATGTTGTCTCTTTCATTAGATCTCTCCTCTTCAGCTGTGTTAGATGTTTGCACATTTCCTTGCTTTAAGCAATGTGGGCTATAATTGGGATCTAAAGTTGGAACAAGTCTTCAGTTACCATTTTGTTAATTCCTTTTATTTTCCTGTCAAAACCGTATGTTATCATGTACTGCCAATGAAGTGAAAGAGGAGTCAAAGGTAATCCACATCAGCCTTTTTGCTTCTGGCAAAGGTTTGTGTCTTTAGACTTGTTTTCTGTTATAAATGTCTCTATGAAAATATCCATACCATTTTCAGTTTCTCTTTCAATAGACACTGTGCCCAAGCATGTTATAGAATGCTGGAGGCTTTTAAGCTTCTAAAATCAAAAGTGTCAATGACTTGGTTTATTCAAATTATCTGCAACTCTTTTATTGCTCTTTTTCCTGTCACATATAAATTTAATTTATTTTTTTAAAATAATATTAAGCTGGGATTGGATTAGTATGAAAAACTGTGTTGAAATTTTGCTAAAATTGTTAAGCTAAAAGGTGGGAAAAGAGAAAATAGAAGGCAGAAGTAGCAGCCTGGAAGTTGGAAAATGTGATCAAACAGAGGAAGGGCAGTCTCAACATGCAGGCTGTTTGTCAGATGTGTGGAATGGGCTTTGTTTTCCATTCCGAATGACTGTGGGGACAGACAGGGATGTTTTGCAGTGAAAAAGTGTGGAGACAGCAGTCTTCTGCAAAGCTTTGGTCTTCAGGTGCTGAAATTTTGGAAGACTTAAATAAAAGTAGTAATGGACAACACACCGTTGTTGGGCAAAATGACATTCTGCTCTGAAATGATTGATTTCATCAGCTTTTCGGGTAAGATCTGTATTCTGTAAGTGTTCTTGAGCTTGAAGGTAGTTACAGGTGATTATTCTGCTGAGCCAAAAATTAAGAAACTTGCAGAAGTAAACTAGAAACATTTTAACGTGTTCGTGCCATTCTGTGCCATTTTCACACTAAAAGAAACAACACAAATAAAAAACAAATTCTGTAGGAAAATCTTTAGGATTGGGATGCAGTTCTGTCACAGTGACAAATAGTTGCCTTCCCAAAATGTTCATTTCCATTGTGCAAATATGTGTGTTTTCAGCATAATGAAGGACAGGTTTTGGACATGTACTGCCATGAGTTTACCCAGGTATAGTAAACTTTATGTTTGCTGCTTGCTTATTACATTCAAACATATAATCCATTGTACTGTGTAACTGATTTTTGACTATGACAAAGTTCATAAAGTTAACTTAGCTGGAGATAAAAAGTTAACTTAGTTGAAGATAACTGCACTGTGGATTATTCATTTTTTTTTATTTACTTCTGCTCTTCATGGCATGCTTTAAAAATAATTTTATTTATTTGTTATCTGTTGTAGATTGTAATTAAGTAAAACCCACATTTGAAAATATGGAAAGGTTATGAATATTTCTGCTACTGCCATGGGGATGATATGACTTTTATAGTTGAAGATTGAGAATGAAATGGCTGTGATAATGGAACATGGTTTTGGTTTTGTGAAGGCTTGGAGGTCTTCTGATACAGTAAATTAACAACCAGCTGATGTTCTGCAGTGCTGCTTAAAAGGGCTCTGTTTGATTTAAAAACGGGAGGTTTCTTTGTCTGAAACAGCCATTAAAATTAAATAATTGCAATAACACACTTGCCATTGGATGGGAACTGAATCTCAGCAAGTGTTTGAGAATTAATTTCAAGTTCAAAAGAAAATGAGCAACCAACGTCAAGTCCAACCCCCCCAGTGCCTTTGTCTGTGTAGTCACAATCCCACACCAGGGCTTGCTCATGGCAACTCTGTTCTGTGGTTTCCAAACCTCTCTTCTTCCGAGGCTGTGACAAAAATTCCTACATTAAATTTGGTTCAAATTCTGCCCAGTGACAACTCTTATCTTGCCATAAAGATCACCCCGAAGGGTCAGTTCCTTATATCTTTATGTTTTGTTTCAATTCTGTGCCCCCTCGATGTTCTGCACAGTCCCTCACCCTGTTTCAGAATCAGTGCAGTTGTGTAAGACAACCAATGAAGGTGGTTTTGTCATCAGTTTCTGCTGCCAAACTGTGAATATGCAAAAGGCTTGATTTCTGATTTGAAACGAAAAAAAAAAAAGAGAAGTTTCTTAAATTAGGACAATAGGAAAGATTTATAGGTTAAAGAGGTTGTGTACCATGGGGGCATTTTTAATTTCTTAAAAAGGAAATTTTAAATTGATTCTGGTTGAATTGACTGTTTCATTCTAAGATATTTATAGATCAATTACATGAAGTAAAGCTTTGGTTCAATATTAAGATGCAAAAGGATTAAATGGTTGGAAATATCTATATTTTAAACTGTGATATGCATACTAAACTCTCTTGATGAAAACAGTTAATCTCAGATGGACAGTAACCTACCCTGGAGCCAGCACTGAGGGCCAAAACATAAAGATCTTGGTACCAGAATCCAGTAAATAATTCCTTACAAAATGTTTTTTCAGTATTTTGTCAGTTCCTGTCTCAATTCAAAACTCCAACGGGAAATGAATATAACATAGATTAAGGTAACATATATTACCCCATTAATGTGCTTTAAATAGTGTCACCAAAACAACCTTTTTATAGGCCATTCTATGTATAAAATTAAATATGAGATTTTGTTTAGAAGGAAGAATCAATCTGTAAGTGAATCAAACAAAAGACCAGAAAAAAATCACATTCATGTGTTGAACAGAAATACAAAGAAAATTATGTGAGAAATAACAAATACTTACTCTGTTATATGTTATAGCAGGACACTAGATTGAATAAAAGCTTTTCACTTTTCAAAGCAAAAACTTAAAAAAAAAAAGGTGGAGTAGAAGATGGAGTTCTGAAACACAGATAATTAAAATTACAGTTAAAATAAGGCTTTAAAAAACACATTAAGTGGTTTTAGGGTCTTTGTTTTCATTTTTATTCATGAACTAGAAAAACTAGAGATAAATTTTTCAAGTTTCTCAAACGTGTGTACAGATATACATAGATGAGGAAGTACCTCAAATATATCTATAGATCATGGTATATGCTATAAATATATCTGTGATGTGGCACAAGGTGCAGACACACACCCTCCTCCTGTTTGTACCGTGACAGGACACTTGCACAAGTCCTTGGAATACAGATTCAAATTGAAACATTTGGGGGGATATTTTTACCAATATTACCAACAGGCAACAACACTGTACAAATAACATGTTAAATGTTATAGATGCAGCCAGAGCTCAAGTTTTATTAAGTTCCAGAGTATGTGTTCCTATTCCTGTACAGGAATATCTGACTCCAGCAGCATTAAGTTGGGGTTTTTTTCCTGTGTCAAATCTTCTTGGTTTCAAAAAAACAATAATAGAAGTGTTCTTTAAGAGCCATCCTGACTAAAACAGAGGAATTGAGGAATACTTGTTTTCAGACAGTTGGGTTTGAAAGGAAGAAAAAGAGGCAGTGGCAGACTGGTGTAGCACAGTTTGGGGAAAACAGCCCTATAGAGGTAAGAATCAGAAAACCACTTTGGGGAAAGATTGTGAAAGAACATTCTCCAAGTCAGTGTTTTGTTCTGCTCCACTTTCCATGGATGGATTTAAATAGATGCTGAGATTGTTAATGTTATGGAGAGAGGAATGCTACCAAATCTGTGTCATTACAGCAGAATTGCATCTGCACACATCGACTGGAGCAAGTGCTGCCAATAATGCCAGAAACTATGGGATGTGGGATGCATTAGGCATTAGATTCCTTCATCTGGGCACTCGGGGAACCAACAGGAGGGTGCACTATCAGCTGGTCAAAGAGAACAACCTCGGAATAAATAATCACAAATTGATGCACTTTCAGTTAAATAGAAGGATAAACAAAAACAGGTTGGTGACTGAGGTTTCTAATTCCAAAAGAGCAGATTGAGAAACTAATTAGTGAAGTCAACAGGATTGAAGTGCCAAGGGACTTAATGTGAAGGAGCTTTGGAGTCTGAAGTCAAGGCTTCAAAATCTGTCTGAACTGCAGCACAAAGAAGGAAGCAGCAATTTACACAAAATGGAAACGTCTCTTCAACATTTGTTTAAAACCCAAAGGATTTGGAAGATGGCAGCCATCAAAAAGGTAAGATGGAATTGATTTTCAAAGAGAAGTCTTTCTTGAATGGCAAAGGTGTAACAGTGCTGCCCAAAATCAGGCCAGATTACGCTTTACAAAGAACCCTTTGGTTAGTGGATATCAACCATAAAAAATAAAAAGTACAGTAAAAGAAATGAGTAATTAGTTTGATAAAGCAGATATCTGTATTCATAAAAATGATTTTTCAAATAAATCACCAAAATGTTTATAATTTAAACTTAATTTGCATGAGAATAATGAGGTTATCCAAGGCAGATTAGTAGCAGGTTTGAGCAATCTGTGCCTTTTTGGCCTCAGAACAGTGTTAAGTCTGTGTTTCTGCCCTCCCATAAATGTGTAGCTGTGCCAGTCACAAAAATAAACTCCTGAATGGTCAAAGCAAACAAAACAATTTTTTTACAGATTATTTTTACTGTAAAAGAACAGCTGTTGGAAAGATTTGTGATGTGCTTCATATATTCTGATGATTAGATGAATGTTTTGTCTTTACCACTCTATAGCTTATAAGTAGTTTTTTGATTTCAGTACACACAGTTTGACAAGAATTGCTTTTAGAGGGTCCTATTTATTAAATTTTTCTCTGATCTCTCTGGGCATAAGTGTAAATCTTGATGGATTTTGAAGTTACCATGCTAGAAAGAAGGCAGCTTAACCATAAATACTGTATTGTAATGTAAGATGTGAATTCATAACCTACTTACATTGCCTTTCAACATGTAATGAGTAATATGTATTTTGGCATTCATATCTTAACCATAAAAGTGAGCTTTTAGCATCTATTGTAGTGTGCTTCAACAATTCTATGGATTTTCCCCTATGCAGCCAGCTGGTTTTTGGGGTATATTTTCTCCAGATTTACAGTCAATTCAGTGAAGTTATCAGGATCAGCAATTCCAAGCATCTATTTCAGATATAATGGAAACTGCTGAAACATCCTCGTATATCAGGTATGAGAAGAATCTTTCATAACTTGAAATTTTAATATTTTAAAGCAGTATATTAGGTCACACATTATTTAAAGCACTCAAATTTATTACTTTCATGCATTTTCTCCCACTGCTATCGAATTCCCAAATAATAGAGCTGCTACTTGCAAGCTGTGTTCAACTGAACAAACCCCTCCTTGGTCTACAACATCCTGGACTTGGCTGCTTAGACTTGATTTACTTGAGCTGTCTCATCTGTAGTCAGACCTCTATGTTCCACAGAAGTCTTTTAGTCTTTAAAGCCCAAGAGCTTATCTTGACATCCTCAATAATCTCAGATTTTCCAAACTCCAGATAACTGCAAAGAAACCCTTGTCTCCTTTCCCATTCCTCAAGAATAAATGAAATAACTCTGGCTTTTTGCTCCCCAAATGGAATTTTGAAGAACTTTAAATGTTTTCACACTTGATTTTCTCATTTAGGATTGGCTTCTTTTTAAAAAGGTATTTCTGCTGAATACTGATGAAGATGGATATGTGAATTTAAAAATGCCCTATTAATGCTGATTAGAATTAAAAGTTAATATTTTTAATGCATGCCATGAAATAACAGGTTCCATTAATTGAAGGCTTTCAAGAGGTTAGAAGAAAAAAATTCATGTCTATTGTAAAAGGTTTTCAAAGTAATTTATACACAAACGTAAAAGGTGTTATTAAGGTACACTTTTTGAGTGGGAAACCACTGCTTAGAACTCAGCAAAGGTTTCAGCAGGATCAACACCATTTTTGTGAAGGTGAAATAATAAAGTGAAAATGAGTAAACAGTCCCTGGTGTCTGGGGGAGTGCTTTGGTGTGATGAGGTAAAAGAACCAAAGAAGTTTCATTTATAGTAGCTGTACTCTTTTTCACTACTATTTCCTACTATCCTTCAAGCTCTATTGCAATAGGATGTCCTGTCTACCCCTTCAGGAATCAGGGCTATGCCCAGTTCAGTCCAGCCACAACCCTTTTCCCTGCTGCCATCAATGCAAACTCAGAGTAAATGTTCAACTGTGGACAAATTAGGCACAGGTGATAATTTTTGTCATTTCAACTCATAATGAAGGAATTCTTCTGAAAGAAACTAATGTTCTGTCTAGAAAAGGACTTTGGGTCCTCACACACCCAACAGCCCATGGTGTCCCAAAGCACATTCCTGGTTAGCAGGGAGTGATGAGGTACCTTATCTCCTCCTACTATTTTAGTCCCTGTGACTACACCCTGCTGCTTGGCTGTTCCACTGCTGTGCATGTCCACACAGTTTCCCAGGATTTCGTTCAAAATTAGACTCCTAATGCAGTGTAAATGTTTCCAGACTAGTGAGTACTTTTCCTAGGATATGGATTGAGCTGTTCTGTACAAGGATGATTTATCAAGGCTTATCTGTCTTCTCAGGTTTCTTAACATGTCCACATAAAATTTAAAGTATAGGATGTACTTGATCAGGTTTGCAACATAATAATCACAGATGTTTGGCTGATTTTCCCTCTCTCTGTCCTGATCTTACAAAAAACTCTTTAATATTTCATTAATATTTGAAAGAATATTGGACTACAGGGAGAAAACCCAAGGTTGGACAGTGGCTTTAGCCATTATTAATCAAATTATTGCTTATGACTTTAATTAAGGGAGAATAAGAAGGCACAGAACTGCAGTTTTTAAAAATGGGATGGTTCTCATACTTCCTGCTGGGGCAGGAGTTAAACACCATTGGACTGCAGTATTGCTGCTGTTCTGACTGTAGGTTTTGTCCTAATGGTAGCACTGAATGCTTTATGGGCTGCAATACAATCTTCCTCTGAATAATAAATCACTGTTCTTTCAGTGCCAGCTCTGACCTTTTCTCACCGAGGTTGTAACACATCATCATAAAATAACGTCAGCGTGATGGAGAATCATCTGCCCCGTGAAGAGGGATCCTACTTCTGGATCCTTCAAGAGTGAGCTCTGATCAGAATGACTCTTCAGGTACAAATGGGTGACACTAACCTGACAAACTGCCCGGAAAAAATAGCAGCACTCTGCCCTAGAATAAATATGTGCTTTCAAGAGCTCTGCTTCTGGAAGTTTCTGAAGGTACAAAGGAGACAAGCACACACAGTGATGGGAGTTCTCAAAGGTACACCCAGGAGGTTCCCTTCAAAGAGATGCTGCTGTCATTGATATTAGTCAGTATAAATATTGAAATGAGGTCTTTCTTTAAAGATATTGGTGTGTTTTCAGATCAAACTGCTTTGAAAGCTCCCCATTGCTCTACTCACAGCAGGTTTTTTTTATACAATGAAATGTATTCTGGACAATGCTTGATTTCATTTTCCTCTCTGGAAAATTATTAGATTTTCGTAAAGTTTTTATCCACTGTGAACAGGCACGAGGTATGTGAAGAAGTTCTTTGGATTGCATTTCTTAACTGTCAAATAATTTATTCTCTTCATGTAGTCTTTTGGTGTATGGATTTTCTACAAGGTAGTGACTGTGTTTGTTTTATTTATTGCAAATTCCAGATAACGAAAGAAGTTCAGAGAAAGTATGGGAATGTAAAAAAGTCATATTAATACATGTCCGTGCTGGACTCCCAAACTTCTCCTACGGTATTTCCATCTACCCTTCTACTCATGTGTCTACACATACATATATTTTAAAATATTATATATAGTATGGAAAGAGAGAGAAAGAGAATATGAATCTCTGAGGTGTATGGAGCCCAAGGGAGCTCGAGTGAGGTTTTCTCAAGCAGAAATTACTTTCAACTAATTTAAAAGGATATTTCTAGTTTTCTTCCTTGTGTGTTTATTAGTAATCTCTGTCATTGAAACCCCAGTCCATTAGTTCTCTGTGCACTCTGGATTGCACAACACATATATATGATCTATATAAATTATCTGTGACTTAGAGAAATAGTGTGAGTTATGAAAAGCACAGTGAAATTTTTCCTTTCCTTTTTCCCCCGTTCTATCATGTCCTGCTTGCACTTAACCTTTACTTATTTAATCCTACTTTAGTCATAATTGCATACTCTCTACTCCATTCATTTGGCATCACTCAATTTTTGTGTGATCTTCACATTTTGCAGTATTGGAAAGTAATCTTACAAAAGTTTCAAATGTTTCTTTTACTTGCATTATGACACAAGAATAAAAAATATCACCAAGGAAACGGTAGACTTCAGAGACAATTTATTCTTTTAAGTCAGACCAAAGTTTAATTTAGATGAAAATCCTGGAAGACATAATTCCTCACAAAGTCAGTAATGTTCTTCTCATTACCTGGTAATGATAGTCTAATTCTATCAAAAGGAATTTTTAATAATATAGCTGCATGTCTGAAACTTAACAATTTAGAATGAAGATGACACTATCCAAAGGCTTAAGAAAACACATTAACTGAAGGTAGAATAAGTCACCAACAAAGAACATTGTCATTTTCTCAGCTAATATTTCACCCTTTTAGCCTCATCCCAATATAGCTTTTACATTTTTAGGTAGTGATGGGCACATCCAACCCCACAGAAGGGCAGAAAAGGTCACATTTAGAAGTTTTCTTTAACTTCTAATGTTCTTCCTTATTTTCTTTGTATCCATCAAGCACCATCCTGCTTTTCTGTGTAGTTTTGCCATAATTAACTCTGTGTTTCTGAGGCAAGATCCAACTCCTGGAGGTGGACACAGTCCTTTAGGAAACATTTAATGTTGTCCCTCAGAGTGGGTCTTACAGGTCACTGCAACTGGTTGGTGACTCTGATTAAACTCCATAAAGGTGCTCAGAGTTCACCTGCTGCAGAGGAGTCATCAGTGGCAGCAATTTAAAAGGGGTTTACTCTGAATTTGTGTTTAGATTAGATATTAAAAGGGGGTTCTCTTTTTCCCATTGAAATGTAGGAATACTTAAAAAAGGAACCCAAACCTTAGTTTTGCAAATTCATTCACAGCTTAAACATGACTGGATTTCCAAATTTTTGGTTTATATTTCAGGTTATTAATTTATGTTATTAACTTGCAATCATAGGGTATAAAATTTCAGCCTGAGTTATAAAAAATTTGTTACTCTCCTCTAAGTGCTAAAACATGCTTGGAAAAACATGGAAATATATTAAACCTTTCATCTTCAGACTATTAAAGTAGTATTTGCATTTTAGTGTTTTCCCCTTTGTTATTATTTCTCCTTTCTTACAAGCAAAATATAACAAGGAAGTTCCAGTTCTTATATGCTTTTTGATTATTCTTCCATACATTGCATTAATATGAAAAAGGCTGAAAGTTACCTTTTCATTTTACATTCTTTTAATAAAGAAAATAAATTTTGTGATTCATTTTATGAGCCCTTAATAGTGCTACGCATATTGGCTACGGCTCAGAGTCAGAGCTGAATTTTCTGGAGAATCACAGAAATTTAACCTTAGAATTTAACCCATGATAAGCAGGTTCTAACAATACCAATTTTAAACTCTGAGTTTTCAATTTTATACGATGCCGTGCCAGCAAAAGTAAATGTACATTTCTGCCAGGTCATTTGACTTTTTTTTTTTAGCCTGTTATCCACATTAGTCTACATTTTGGTTGCCATTAATGGTCTTCATCCATCCCCTAAATGATTTAAATAATTCTAAGATATCTTTTCACAAAATTTCTGCATCCTCTTGTAAGTGGAATATTGAGAATGTCTGAGCCTGTTGAGAATGTCTGTCCCTTCATTTCAAACTGGAATAACCAGCAGTAACAGGAACAAAGAAGGAAGGATCTATTGTAGTAATGTGAGCACTTCATAATAAGTGTTTTGTAGATTTTTATGATAGTGATAGTTCCTCTCATATTCATGTCTCAAGAAGTCTTTGCTTTATCACAGAATAATTCATGAAAGAACTCATGAGAGACCAACTGTGTATATCTCTGAAAGGTTGCATCCTAAACATCTGCTGAAACCTGTAAATTTAAGTAAAATCTGCAGGACTGATGCTGCAGTTCTTTTCCTTTGTAAATACTTATTTTCCATATGTTTCTGGATCACAACTGAAACGGTGCACCTGTAATTATACAGAAAATACCAGGGAGCTCTGGCAGGTTTCCAGGATGTTTGAGAGAGCACTGCTCAGAGGAAGATCTAAAAATGACCCAGTGGATGGACTGATGATTGCTTGCAGTTTATGTCTGAACTTTCAAGGGTGAAATTCTAAACTCACTATAACATGGTGAAGCATAATCTGCATTTTGATGGTGGTGTTAATTCACTTATATTTTTCAGCAACAATTTACCATGTTTGAATACTTGTAGCTCATTCATAAGAAAAATATCTGAATATTGGAAATTCAAAGATGACATAATTTTGTTTCTCTTGCATGTTTTCCGTGTGGTTTGTCCTAGTTATAAGTTAAAAACAGTCAGTGAGATTTATCAATTAGTGTATTTTGTTCTTTTCAGCAGGAATGTTGTGTGTTGATCTTGGAGTACAAATCCCAAAGAACTGCGTCTCACATTTGATTTTGTACAATCTGGAGTTCCATGTGAGTTCATTACACCATCTTAAATCAGCTCCTAAGAGAGATGCCCTGATGAAGGAGCTTTTACAGTTCCTACACAAGAGTTTCCTCACAAATAAAAACAGATGCCATGTAGTTTTGACACTGTTTGCTGACATACACAGTGCAAGGTCCTGTTATGTTATAAAATATTCATTTTAGTTAACTTTTAACAAATAATATACAGACTAAAATATCCAGCTATGGAAATAATTCAAGCAATGACCTGGAAAGAGGTTTCTCAGTGCCACTGTCCTTTCCTTTGTTCAAACAGAAGTGATTCTATCTTGAAAACTATCACTTATTTAAAGCTGTGAAAGTGGAATTAGGATTGTGCTAATGACTTCTGGCAAAACTGGGCCATATTTTTTCCTGCAACATTATAAATGTCTGAGACAGTTGAAAACAAACAGGGTCATCTGAGGGGATAGTCGAGATGACAGTCACGGGGGAAGCAATCAGAGAGGTTCCCAAATATCCTTCATTAGCATGAGGGCAAATACATTTCACAGGGCATAAATCTAAGAGGAAGTTGTTGTGAAATGGAAAACTGCCTCAGTGGCAAGAGGTTTGGAAAATCGACTCTGGATTTCTTATAGTTAAAAAGCCTGCAGCTCTGTGCCTCACACACATACGATGGGGAGAAACGGAACAGATGCTTTACTAAGGCACTGGAATATAAATCAGTCTGGGAGCGTTAATCTGTGCACAGCCCAGGGTAGTTTTTTTCCTGAATAAATACTTCTGAATTAGAGGAGTTAAACAAGTGTGATTTTCCACTCATCCCACTGTGAATTGCAGGAAGTTTTATGATAAAACAGTTTAATCTTGGCTAACATTAAATCTGCGTGTGGAATGCACTGATTCAGCACATTTGCACTGGATTAAACTGCACTTTTGTAAACATCCCTTCTAATTCTCCATTATTTGCTTAATCAGCTATTCTTTTCCCTTTCTGTGAATGTAAGAAACAGAAATATATCATTTTAACAGGATGATTGACATCAGTAATGGTTACCCTTCAGTGTTTCTCAGGCCATTGTGTTCACGGGGCCACAAGTGAGGTTTGACAGGTTTCCAATTAAATATTAACCCCCCTAAACATCACATGTCACCAAATTGTAGGGAAACAACAATTTTAGTTAAATTATCTCAATTATTAAGTTCTGACAGTAGTATATAAAAAGAAACAATGCATTTCTATTTTGTCACTGCTCAGCTATGGTTCTACCTGTTGCCTTCTTTCACTCCGTTTTCATTCTCAATTAATTATGTTTAACAAAATAACTACAGGTATCGCTCTGTCCTCAGCACTGAAGATACAGAAGTGTTACAAGAATTTGCAGTTGTATCTGTTATATTTTGAGACCTGTTAATGTTTTTGGTATCATGTCCAAGGAATTTGAGTCTTCTTTTCACTTGTTGTTGGGAACTCTACATTAATTCTCAATATCATCAGTTCAGTGTCTCTTCCTTTTAATTCAAGGTGGTTTATCTTCCTTAAACTAGTATTGTAAATTAGATTATAGACAGCAATGTGTGTGGTTTAGTCTTGCTTTCAGAAATGTATATTAATTCCAAACCGTGGGGTTTGTAGATTTAAAAAAGTTGTTGTTTTGGGTTTGGTGTACTTGTTTCGTTTCAAAAATTTCCGTATAATTAGAAAATAGTGGGATGATAAACTTTTGATGTTTCTGGGGTTTAGGCTTTTTCTTTTTTTACTTGATTGCTTTGAATTGCTTGTTGAACATGGTATTATGCTGGAAAAATATTTAATATTCAAGAATTGGCCACAGTGAGTCATTTTGAGGTATAGTAACATTAGAAATGGGAGATTAATGGACAAAATAATATACATTATACACTTTTGCTTAAGGGTGCAGTGACATGAAGAAAGGTTAAGATGGAAGAATCTAAATGAAAATGCATGAGTTCTGCAGCTTCCTGGAAAAGAATGCCAACAGAATACTAAAAGCTTTTTTTTTTTTTTTTGGAAGGACCATGTGTATTCCTATCCCCACTAAAAGTGTATTTTCCAATTTTATTTCAACATTTTAGAACCAGAAAAAACCTTCATAAAAATGTTCTTGGGTTTTTTTCTTGTTTGAGGTTAGAGTTGGAGCCTTTTGCTCTGACCTTTTAAAATATGTTTCTCTTTATGTTTATGTTTACATTTAATAGTCTCTGGAGCAATAACTAAAATATATCCATCCAACTAAAATATATCTATCACAAATCCATCCCTCGTTATCAATTCTTGTCTTTGTCATATCTTTTGTCAGAATTAGCTTATACAATGCTGAACTAATGACTGTGAAGAGTTTTCATTTGTTCAGTTTGTAGAAAAGTGGCTTCTTTTAACAATAAAATTGATAACGTGATACATAATTGTGAAATGAAGTATAAATTTCAGGCAAGATTTTGTGTTTTAAAAAAGGCTGGGTAGGAAGAAATGTCATAGCAGCATTCCAGACATTTTTAGAATCATAGAAAAATCTGGGCTGGGAGGCATCTCTGGAGCCCATCTGGTCCAACCTTCTGTTGAAAGGTTATCCCTGTGAAGCTGAGGCAGGAATATTTCCAGCCAGGGAGATTCCACCACTTCTCTGGAACTTATTCCAATGTTGTTGTTTTTTCTTGCAATTAACTGTTTTCTTATTCCAGACCAATATTTCCCCTGGAGCAACTGAATCCCCTTGTCCTCACTTCCTTTTAAGAGGTTTGTGATTGGTTTTTCCCTGAGCCTTTTCTACTCTTAGATGAACACTTTCATCCTCCCTCCACGTGCCAAGTTCTCCCAATATTTGATTATCTTGGTGTCCCTCTGCTGTACCTTTTCCCTTTATTCTTGTCTTTTGGAAGCTGGGGCATCAAAACTGGACAAAGGATTCCAGGGGTGGTCAAATGTGTTGGAATGATCCCATTCCCTGATCTTTGTGGCTGTTCTCTTGCTGATGGAACCCAAGATGCTGTGAACAGTCTTGCATATTTCTGGCCAACTCATTGTTTATTGTTCAAAAAAATCCCAAGCTAAACCCAAATTCCTGACAGTCATGACCTCTTAGTTTATCATATTCTAGGAGGTGCCTCCAGACCTGCCTTTGGAGACATAACATTTCCCTCTCTATGGAAAGAAACTCGATTTATCTTTGGAAACCCACCTGAAGGCTTTTATTGAAACAACCAATACATTTCAGAACATGTTATTTATCCAGTCCCTTTACTTAGACTTGATAATTAGTGCTAGATGCCATTGGATTTTTTTTTTTTTTAGTGATTTTAAATCTCCTTTAATAGTTGGCCAAAGAAAATGAAGATTTATTGATATACTCTATTTGCCCCCTATTGTATGTAACCTTCACACAATAATCAATCCTGCCAGGACTATGGATCCTGAGTCTACCACTCAAAGGTCAAAAGTGAGAAAAATTGATCATCTGTTGTATACCTGTATATCAAGATATATAGTCTTTCTCCAACATGCCTCTCATTAACATTTCTAGAATAACACTCTTTTAATAGAGTTTTTCAGCTGAAGTCTAACATCCCAACTTTTTTCACCAGAATTATGCCAGAATTTAAAAATTACAGCTGGAAATCACAGCAAGATATTTTTACTATGAGAGGAACCTGTTAGTTACAGAAAGAGAAATCAACCATTATGTCATTTGGAAGTTTTTACAATTAAAAGTTTTATTCCTGGAGGAACTGAAAGACAATTAAATGAAATGCTAACAACAAATTAAATGCTTTATAGGTCAGTCATCCCATTAGGTCTCTTTAGGGAAGCTGTTCTCATATAAAGCATGCCATAACCTATTTGCATAATGATTCTATCTTAACTGTGCCTTCTGCTCTTTTATGGTGTGTTGTTTATCCTAGTGCAGGGCTGATATAGGAGAATTGCAAAGAAAGTAAAAGCTGCTATTTATGGCAGACAAAACATTGCACCATTCAGATATATTATGCAGGACAGTGCCCAAACTGCAAATATGATTTAACATACAGAGACATTATTCTCCCCTCTCATTGCAGTGACTTAATTATTTGAATTATATATACTGTTTCCATCCTTGTTTTTATAAGATTATACACACAAAAGCAGTTCCAGCCTGAGTATGTGGAAGCTTGGGAAAGAAAATACAAGGTTTCTAAAGACAGTGCTAAAGGTCTGAGCTTGTTTGAAAAAGCAAAACCGTTTCCTAGAGGGGAAAAAACCACTTCTGAGAACACTCATCTCTGAATCACACTGACATAAATGTTGTTTCAAATTTTTTGAGGGAAAGAAATTTCATAAAATGAGTCTTGATTTCTGGCTTTGGATTACAGCCTTGTTGTTTACAAGGTTGGCTTTGTCTCCACGGGCAGAAAGTGAATCGCTAAAAATCTTGGTATGCAGTCAGAAACCTCTGTCTTTATTTTTTTTAAACTGTATTGTTTTCAAAATGCAAGGAAGAAACATAAGCAGTTCTATTAGCAGCATTTGAACTCACAACACTTTCCATTGACTTGACCAGCTGCAGGGAGTTCCTAAAGCTTATTTTCCTGAAACCTGATTTTGTCCCTCTGGCTATGGATAACCTGAGTAAGGAGTCTCAATGTGCAAAGTGTCTTTTTTCCACTGTCTGAGCAGAGCTTCCTGGGTCTAAAGGACATAAGTTGCATGTGGAAGGTATTGGATGTATATTTTGCAGGCTGGGGTAGGAATTGCTGTGATAAAGCCATGGGATCACAAGCCCTCAGTGTTACCATCTTTAACCAATTAACTACAGAGTCAGTCAATTTATAATTCCAACACAAGGGAAGCAAATTCGAGAGCAGGGCTGAACCTCCTCTTTCAGTGGCAGAAAACCATTAGACAGGTTTATTTATCACCAAGCCACAGCAAACTGTCCTGAACAGGCTCTCCCAGTGTTACAGCACAGCTTCCATTTAGGTTTTCACAGATGTTTAAGCCTTTTAAGTGTCTGACTAATTCCTGAAATAGTGCTGCCTCTCTGTTTGGGAACTCGGAGTGGTAGAGCTTTCAGAAAGGCCATATACTCAACAGTTCACAATGGCTGCAAAAGGAGATATTAAATAGCTTCAAAAGTAGATATTAAATAATCACTGTTTACAAGTGGCTTTACTCAGGAGAAATCTCTCGAATTGCTAAGAAAGGGGATGTTAATTCTTCACTTCTTAATGTTTCAAGCATCATATTCTGTGTGGCTTTTCTGTTCTTGTGTTGATGCAATGAAATCTAGACTGTCTTCAAGAAAGACAGTTTTAAACTATATTCTGGCATATTCTGCAAAATTTTGTCTCAAGTGTATCAACCCTGTAGTTGGAAATACTGAGATACAGCCCTTTCTGTGAACCTTCCCTGGATCCTATGCCTGGACCACTGTTGGTCACATGAGTAAAATGATCCTACTGGTTTTGCAAGTGAGGACTCTGGATTTTGCTTTGTACGGAAGGGTTTTCATGGATGCAAACCTCTCCTGCTGTTGGCATGAAGCCTTGTTTCTCTTTTCCAGACCTTCTTGAGAGCATGTCATCCACACTGCAGCCAAGCATAAGTCAGCATCAATTCCAGTTGGAAAACTTCAAGGCTGGATGCAGAAGTACCAGACACAGCCAATATTTTTGTTGCTGTTGGTCAAAACACAGCTCTGTCTTTATATATTTTGCCTGAGTATCAGCAGGGTTTGGACTTCCCTCTGTACAAAAACCTTGGAAGCTGAGAATTGCCTTATACCCTTTAATGAATTATTTCCTTCCAACTAAATGTGTATCTCTCAGCAGGAGTATGACACTAAATGTCATGCAAATGAATTAAGCAATTTTCTCCAGAGACCTGAAATAACTTCCTTCTGTTGCTAAGGAATTTCAAGGAAGATCCTCTGGTGGACTTTAGCAAATTAAAAAGTGCTGTTCTGGTGTCTCAGACCTTCCTGTCAGCACATATCCAGTATTTACCTCTCCTCTTTATAGTATGCAAATGTTCACTGCAAATGTAACTTGGAAAGAAAATAAATCACTACTCTTTTTAGAATTAAAGACATAATCTGTAGATGAGGCTAGTGTGTATATTTAAGCTGAAACGAATGTAGACAACTAACTGCTCTTCAAGTTAAGTGCCCCAAAATGAGGCTTCTCTTACTTCTTTATTTGGAGCACACCTGAAATAGGTCTTTGGGTTTAGAGGTAACTCCCTGCTGTGGTCCAAACTGTTAAGTAATGAATGGAGTATTTAACTTGCTTTTAAAGGTCTCCAGTGATAGGAAGTCCTGTAACCCTTCCATCTGCCAGGACTGATGTAGGGATTGGCCTCCCAATTTTGTCTAGATTGCTAGAATGTGACCCTTTCTGTTCTATTTCCTGGGTGATGCTGAGTATGAAGATATTTAAATAATTTTAGAAACTTGTAAGTTCTAGAGCATACTCAGTGTTTTATTTGATCCACTGTCTGCCAGAGGTTTTCGTGTGTTGTTACTTGTGGATGGAAAAATGTGGAAAAATGTGGTGTCTCACAGGTAAAGATATTAGACTATTATATTAGACTGCCATGGTTCATCATGACCTTTTAGCTTTAAGCTTATGATGCAACACTTTCTCTCTGTGCATCATGTAAAGTGGAACAAACCCTCTTTTCAGTCCAACGAACTCTCTTTTCAGTCCAACAAACTCTCTTTTCAGTCCAACAAACTATGAATAGTAAGAAAAAAGTGCTCTTTCTGGTCATTCTACTTTCATGTTATTGAAGATAATCAGGAAACATTAAATAGAAAATACTAAGAATTAAATTAGAAGTATAGTTTTTTAAAAGTTTCTTTTACTTTCTAAGTTAGATGTTTAGCACTTGTTTACTTTCCCATAAATCCAATTCCTTTGTGCTACTGAATTTTTGCATCTTTATTGCACTACTTTTGATTTTATTTTTTTTTAATGTGAGTTCTCATACACGATCTTACTACAGTAAGGAATAAAGGGTAAAAGAGGAAAATAAATTTACATACAAAGTACAGGCTGGGCACATTCTGCTGGATTGTGAATCTTCAAAGACTTTCTCTGGAATTATATTATAAACAAGATTTCTTCCAGATTAGAGTGATCCAAAGTTTTATGTTTGAATCTATGTCACAAATTTTCCTCCTCTAGTTTAAAACAGAGGTTGCTTGTTGAAGCTGTATTTTATCTACACTGTGCTGCATATTTTAGACAGTTATTATTATAGAAAATATATAATTTAAATGATCAGTCACTAGATTTAAAATGGATTGCTTAGCATTTATTTCCAGACTATCTCTGTAACAGTACATGACACTCAACAGAGCCCATGCATGAGATATAATTCTAGAATTATGATTAAATGCTTGAATTTACTAATTTGAGGACAGAAATTTGTGTCAACACCTTGAAAGCTTGTTATGTTATGACTGCTGTTACAAAAAGAACATTCTGCCAGGTTTTGATTCATTGTTATTAACAGTTAGCACTCCAAGCAGCACATAAAAGACCAGGCCAAATGTTTCAGGTTCCCGATGTTTTCCTCTGTTGATATCAGCAGTGTCTTCCCAGTTTTAACACACTTCATTAATGAACACCCCATGCCAGATGTGTCCCTATTTAAAGGCCTAAAAATAACTCTTAGGTTGTTCCCTGGCAAATGCTAAGCTGACATAAAGATGAGCTTATGGCAATAATTATAATGCTGCCTTTAAGGTTTATGTTGCAGCTACAATTGAACACACAATTTGGGATTTTTACTCTGAAAATGGACTTGAGGCTACCACTTAAGAATAGCAGAGAAAAGTTGTGATGTAAAGAGAGAAAAGCATATAATTAATTTTGTCTAAGACTTCTACTTAAAGCAGTATAACTTTTAGCAGTATAACAGAAGGACAATTTTTAAATCTGAAAATCCCACCACTTGCCAGCTGTACTATGTCACATAGAACATGTCTGCCTCAAAAATACAGAAAATTCTACTTGAAATGTTGGCAAGTATCAGGAATATTTTGCCAGTTTTTTACTGTTACAGAAAGAGTAATTGCTGTTTCTCACAAAATAATGTGTGGGATGAGGGAGAAGCTGATATTTAATATTTTAGTCAGAGAAGGAGAAACATGACAAGGAATAAAATAAAACCTTACAGAAACTTCCTCCTGATGATTCATTTAACACATGGAACTTATTTTGAAGTGCATGTGTAGATTATATATTCATCCCTGGAAGTGTCCAAGGCCAGGTTGGACAGTGCTTGGAGCAGTCTGGTCCAGTGGGAGGTGTTGGGATAAAATGAGCTTTAAGGTCTCTTCCAACCCAAACCATTCTGTGTTTCTGTGATTTAATCAGTTCTGTTCTCTTATGTACTGATGAAATATTTGTTGAACTTTAAGTCTATTTTCCCTATGTGCTTTTCAACCTGTGGATGGTATGCACAGAGGTTATCTGAGGAATGACAGGTGTTATCTCATATAAAACATTTTCTATTCCATCCAACAGGTAGTTCCATCTGTGTTTGTAATAGCACTACTCTGTGATTTGTTTATTTTATTTTATATATTTATTTATTTTACACCTTGCAAAGATGGTTTGCCTTGCTGCTCTTCTGGATTTCTCTGCTGCCAGGGAAGATGTTTATAATTTTCCAATAAAAGTTTTTCAGGTTATTTTATATGGTCTGTTGCCCAAATCCTATTCTTGCACATGCTTTCTATTGGCTTCCATGGGAGAGAATGTCAACCCATTGACTCATTCTCTGAAGAAAATATTAAGAGCCAGTGATTTTCATTCACTGTTGTCCAGAATAATTGCAAAGATTTATTATGACAAAGCACAGTCGTAGAGCTAGTCCAGGCTGCTGTCTCTTAGAAATGAGAATGAGAAAAAAAAACAAAATTAAAAAACAACAAACAAAAAAAACCCAAACCAACCAACCAACCAAACAAAAAAGTTATTCTTCTCCATGTCTTTCATTACATGAGAAAATGGAGAAAATGGGAAGAAACATCTGGAGCTGAGTGTGAATTCAAAGGTACAACCTGAAAACTCCTCTGTTGGCTCGTTATACCCATTATCTGTCTCCATTTGCTGCCCTTTTTCAGCTGAATCATTCTCTATTTCCTTCTGTATTGCTGTTATCCTCTGCTTCATTAGCTGCTAATGAGTTGAGACACAGAACAGTATGTCTTCTTTCTTTATTCTTTCCTAACATTTACTGAGGTGCTGGAGGCTTTATTTATTTTTTTTTTCTTTAGGTGAAGGGCTGGTTATTTGAGAGGGAGAACTGGAGATGTCAAGGCAGATGAAATCCAGCTCAATACTCAAGGATTTGATTGTACTTATAGCAGATGTTTGGTGCAAATGAAAATTAGCTCGATTATTTTAAATCTTAAAATCTGTTTGCTTCTGTCTTCAAGAAATCTCTTTTACACAGAGCCGTAACCTGTATGGTCTCATAACTTAAGAATGAAAATGAAGGTAAGTGGAACTATTAACTTCTAATCCCTATTCTGGTCTTGACTAGCATTGGAAATGTTGATTTCCACCTTCTCTGCATGCCATTTACATGCTGACATTTTAGTTATTTATTAAAAAAAATTATTTAGGAAAGGGTTCTATAACAAAGTACAAGTTTTAATGATCTGGTGGTTTGTGATTTTTTTAATTTGCTCTTTGTTTTTCCTTTTTTTCTTTTCCTTCCCAATTTGATCTTCAAGGCAGGAAAGAAAAAGAAGAAAGCAGCTTTGAAGTGTTGACCCTCTTCAACTTCCAAAATGAAAATCTCAGTAAAGAAATAAAGTTCTAAGTTCTGGGACTTCTACAGAAAAAAAGTAACAGAGTTTTTCTGCAGTTCTGTAGGTAAGTTCTCCCAAAATGATTTCTTAACTGGGAGCCATGGTAATTCCCCAACAAGGATAAAACCAGTTGGCAAAACCAGTTGGAATCACTGGCTTATTACTGGTATAGTGCTCTGATACAATAACACATTTGAAATGCAGCACACAGGATTATAATGATATTTTGAAAGACATTTGATTGATAATGTCTAATACTGTCCTTATTTTGTCCACAAACCATGCAAAATTTAAATGCAAGTAATTTAAAGGTAATTAAATTTTTAAAAACATAATTATGTATTTGACTCTTCAAATAATCCTTAATTAATGTTGAAATGTCATGGCTGGAAATTTGTTAAGTATGTTCAAGGTACAAATTTAATCCACATGTTGTACTAGCACCAGATTATGAATCACACCAGCTTTTAAAATTGATCAGCAAAACAGAGTCTTTCTGTGAATACCTTTTTTCTCTTCATGTATTTTTGGAAATATATGCAAATTTGTTCTCAAGCAAATGTAATTTATGGGCACATTTTTTCCTTCTCACCTTAGACTTCATTAATGACTTTTGAAATGCAGGTTTTCTCATGCAAATCAACATTTATTACTTTATATCCCCTGGGTAGAAAGTGATGACACGTAGATTTTATTGGGATTATTTATCCATGCATTTTGATTTATAGTTTGCTTTCCAGGAGTTATGTAGAGATGTAAATGTAAACTCAGACTTTCAAGGTGTCATATAATTGCATAAAATAACAATTCCTGGGCTTAAGTGTATGTTTCACTCCAAGTTTTTGGCAAGACCCAGTGCTGTATGTAAATACTGCACCTCTCTGTCATCAAGCCTGGAAATCCAGGTCTGCGTTGAGAGAGAATCTCTGGTGCAAAATTCCCCTTCTGCAGCATTTCCATTCTTACCTGAAATTGGCCTTTTGTTGTAGTATTTCTAGTGACTGAAGTACTTTATTGTGTTTGTGTCTTCTATAAAATAATATGGAAAGAACACATTCAAGATAAGACAGCCTTGCCCTAAACTTTGTAAAATGTGGCCACAATGAGATTTCTCTTCTCCACTATTTCGTGTGCAAAAAATAAATTGAGACATTTTATTGCAGCAGAACCAAGACGGCAAAGGAGCAGACCTTGGACTTGAAGAGGAACTTTGGGAAACTTCTCCTTCCCCAGGTAATAGCAAAATTTCTTTCATGAAAGACAAAAGAAATGAGGCAAAGAAGTCACTAACTAGAACAGATTTGACAGAGGTGTGAAATTGAGTTAAAATAAATTGAATAAAATCTGAACATGAGTATAAGAAATAGGAAATAGTTATCATGGTGTCTACTTAATTTACAGACTCGGGTATAGATGTGCAGCAGATCAGCAAAGGAGTTGTCTGGAAAAAATATGAGAGGCCAAGCTCAATGAAATGTATGAGAGGGAAAATTTGAAATAATCATATTAAACCAAATTGAAAGGGCTTTAAATCTCTGAATAAAGTGTATTTGCAAAAAAATATGAGGAATAGTGCCCTGTGATTCCATGGGCTTATCTAAATCTAGCACATGTAAGCTCACTTAAGAATCATGTGCTTTTGACATCTACACTTTTTATATCCCATCAGATTACTGGGAATACAAATAAATAAGTCCATATGCTTCTCAAAATGAAAGAATCGCAAAATTCCAAGATCACTGATTTGCCATTAATTCCTAATGACTCCCCAGAGTGTGGCTCAGGATTCTCTCAGGTACCTGTCCTGCAGGGATGGTTCAATGTGGATCCTCACAGAGGAGGAAAACAAGGAAAGTAATTGCCTTGGGGAAATCATCCCCATATTCTCTGCTTCCTTTTCAGGATTATGCACAAAGCAATTTACTGAATAAGAGTGGTACATATTTTTCAATGTTCAGCTGTTCCTAGAAAAATTTAAAGGACAAATAAGAGGAAGAAAAGAATATTAAAGGGGGGTAAATAATTAGAATTTATGTTTCTTTTTACTTTAATTCTACAAATTGCAGTGTGTTGTCAACCTGTGACTGTGTTGACAGGTCATGGCTGAATCATTTCTCCAGTGCTGAAAGAATCAAATACGGTAAAAGCTACAGCTTACACAATAAAAATCGTCTCTGGGTCAGTCATGAGGCAACTTTCACAAGTATCTAAAATAAACTGTACTCAGATAAGCAGTAAAATGCTATTACTCATTACACAGCAACAGGCAGCACTAAACTTAAAATATTATACTTGAATATTAAAACTTCCCCTTAGAAAGTCAATAATACAACGTGATAATTTTCCACCTCTTTTGCCATCAACTCTCCTTTATTTAATAAACAGTGCTCTGATTCTGGATGTGCTTGGGATTTATGATCTGGCTGTTTTTCTGAGAGGGATCTAACAAGTTCTGACACAGCCCTTCAGTGCCTGCTGGTGAGAATGAAAATTGGAGTGGCTTTACAGGAGAGATTTAATTTGAATGTATTCACTACAGTACCTGTATGGAAGTAGGCACAAATGGCTGTGCCTGCCCATATATGTGAGTTGAAATAGAGGCTAATTTTTATGACATTTAAAAAAAAAAGGTGTATCTAGTATCCTTTATACTTCATACTTTTTTTATAGGAAAGACTTGAAAAAAAGAAGGAATAAGCCTGATAAGCAGTTTGGAAAGAAGAGAGTGCATCAAAATTTGTGAGGATTATTAAGGCAGTTGTAGTTAATTTGTTGTGTGAAAATGTGAATGGAAGAAAGATTTTTTAATGTAGGGATGATTACTGCTGTGTTATTAAAGGCCCCTCAGAAGTAAGGCACGTGGGATTTAGGGATGTTCTTGTGTGTCTCAGTATTCCACTTAGTAGGTGATGGGATTGGTGCCAAAATCCCACTAATATTTGTTTATAAGAGAGAAATGAATGAAAAAGAGCTAATTGAGAGAGTGGCTGTTAGCAGCACCAAGAGATGGAGATGAGGGGAGGGGATGTGTTTAATGCCATTTCAAAGCAGCACAGATCACTGTTTAGATGGGAGAGTTTAAATTCTGCTTTCTAGCCTTGATAAGACAATGAATACATGGAGCTCTTTCCTACCATGAAAATTTAATTAAAAAAAAACAAACCTCAGTCTGAAAGCAAAAGTTTTTACAGAAAGTTCCTTGCACTCTCCAGTGATGTTTTTGTGGCCAGGAGAGATAAGCCATTGCTTAAGATTGGCTTCACTGTCATGGTTCTGCTTATGGAGATAAAAATTAGAAGTCCAATTAAACACAGCTAGAAGGAGTGAAAGAAGTGAAATAATTATCTTAGACTTCCAGTGCTTTCTAACTTAAAAAAAAAAAGTATTGAGATTTTCAATAATCTACCTAAACTCATATAACAACAAAAGGAAAGAGAAATAACACACAAAAAAAAATACCCTAAGGCTTTAATGATAAGTTTTTATACAGAGGGAAAAGGAACAATTTAACTTCTCTGGTTATTATTTTATCTCTCAGTCATAGAACAGGTAATTAAATCAGTGTCTTCAGCTCTGTTCAGATTTCCTTTATCAATGTATATTAACTATTTTAAAAACAGTGTCTCACTTAGCAATTAAGTATTAGTTTCAAACTTAAAGAATAATGAAATATGAAATCTTAAAGAAAAAATATTAATATCTTTTAACCTGGTTTGCCAGTATGTTTCAAAACAGTCATTTCAAATGGGAACAGTATATAATACACTGAGAGAGAACTGCAGGGAATGATAAAAGTTAATAAATCATTAATTCAATAGTTGTCAAAAAAGAAATCTAGTTTTCCCAGTCACAGAATCACTGCTTGATGAACAGGTAACTTCTTTAAATCTGATTGTATATTTTCCACAAATTAATTGTCTTTGATTTTTCACTCAGTCAAAAGAAATTTCATATGTTCTATATCTCTGGCTGTGGATAAAGCAACTTTCTTCAAAAATATGGCTATCTTAATCTTAAAGCTTTCATGATTTTCTTGAGTGTTATACACTGCTAATAAGCCTAGATAAATTAAATTTATTTAATTTGTCTATTAAATAAATTTTAAAGAATTCTATTTGCTTTCCATAAAAACTTGTTTTTGAATGGAAGCAGACGTGTTTTCATGTTTTGTATGTGTAATTCTTTTCAAGTTCTCCCATCTTAACTAGCTTTTTGCAATGATAGTACAGACAAGAGTGTGTATAAAACCTGTTCAAACTGTTCAGATATCCACCTTTTAAAGTTCTAATATTTTAGAAAAAGTCCTATTCTACTATTCGTTGCCTCATTTTCTTGTAATTAACAAAACCTTATTTTCAGGCTGTTTTTTCAAAAATTTTAACTGTATAATTTCTTCTATAACAAATTCAGGTCTGTATTCATAGGCAGTTTTCTTCTTGTGGAAGTTTTTGGATTGGTTTCCCAACAAAAACAAAAGGATAAATGTTTCTTTCCTTGTTCTTAAAGGTCTAAACCACCAAAGAAGTTTAAGCTCCTGAAAATGCAACACTGCTGAAAAACAAGTGGCCTTAGAATAAAGTTTGGATGGTCTTCTCGAATTCAATCTCATAAAGTAATGGTTTTTATTTAAAAAAAAAATAATTGTCATTTTACACTTATTCAGCCTCAGATAATGGATTTTGTTTATTTGTCCTTATTTCTGCCAGTTAAATCTATGATCTATGACTTGTTTAAATACTTATGGAAACGCTCTGATTTTGTTTTTCACTTTATGTCACTCTGTATTTTATTATTCCTGAGCATCAGCATAGTCACATCTGTGTCACTTAAAGGCTTCTGCTCAGTCAGTCACAAGTCAGGGACATGACCCACCCCTGGATGTTCTTGCTTTCCATGGAGTTGTCATCATGAGGCTAATTTTAATTTTCACAGATTTACTCACTGTTAATTAACTCTGAAATGCAGAGCACTGAAGCCTTTTATTTTCATATGCAAAAGTGAATGCTTCCATCAGTATTTATCCTGCAAAACTAACAACCCTGGGAAAAAAAAGAACCTAAGCAGCCAAAAATACTATATAAAATATGCATTGAGTCAGAGGAGGGAAGAAAATCAATAGAGTTCCTATAAATTCTGTTAGCCCAAGGGCACCAGTGATTTGCAGTATAAGCCAATGAATTAAGTGCTTTGTTTTGACAATTTGCTTATAAATAAATTTATACTTTCTCAGCCTAATATAGGAGCACTAAAAACCCCAGTGCTGGCACATGGATCTCCCCTGCTGTAGTAGAGGTTTAACCTCTAACCTGCATGTGTACCTGTAGCTGTTTCATAAATGCCATCGTGTCCTCTTTCAGCATCTGTGATTTACTGAAAACAGGTAAAAACTTGTATGCAGATGGCATCAAAGTTTTCATAAACTGAGGCATAAGAAATAAAATAGAAAATAATTATAAAGCAAATGCATTTTGTTAAAAAAATGGTTGTATTTGCTACCAACAGATTTTGCTCTCAAAATCAGCATTTCAGGTATAAAGTGAGCTGTATTATAAAAACGAAAATATGTGTTCCTGTTTAAGATACTGGAGCATGGTTACTCAGCAAGAACATCCTGATACAATCACTGTTGGAACTGTGTTTTTAGAGCAATTAATCCAATGTTCTATTTATGTCTACAGAAAGGCATGAACATGATAGACTTTCATCAAGCTCCAATAAACACATTTATTTTCAAGAAAAGTTAGTTATGCCTTTCAAGTCAAGAAAATTTTTCTATCCTTTGGTCCCGTTTATCTGCCTGTCAGCCACAGCTTATAAAATGTAGTTTTCCCAAACAAGGAGGAAAATGATGTTTGCTCATAGTTGCAGCCAATTTTCAAAGCAGCCACTGTTTCAGCTTTTAATATAGAGTGGATGTACTTCTGTGGGATAAAATAAATAAAAAGAAAATAGCCACCACAATCCAACAGAAAGTGGGTCTGACAGTGCTATTCTGTTGAGAGCTTGTTGATCTGTTGATAGTTCTGTTCCCAGGTCAGTCAGTCCCTGCCCTCAGTGAGGTCATGGAGAACCACAGAATGGTTTGGGTTGGAAGGGACCTTGAAGCTCATCTTGTTCCAACCCTGTGCCATGGGCAGGGACACCTTCCACAAACCCAGGTTGCTCCAAGCCCCATCCAACCTGGCCTTGGACACTTCCAGGGATGGGGCAGCCACAGCTTCTCTGGGTAACCTGTGCCAGGGCCTCCCCACCCTCACAGGGAAGAATTTCTTTCTGATATCCAATCTAACCTCTGGCAGTGGGAAGCCATTCCTTCTTCCCCTGTCCCTCCAGGCCATTGTTTAAAGTCCCTCTCCAGCCCTCTTGGAGCCACTTTAGGCACTGGAAGGGGCTCTAAGATCTCCTCAGAGCTTCTCTTCTCCAAGTGAACACCCCCAGCTCTCCCAGCCTGGGAGCAGAGCAGAGGGGCTCCAGCCCTCCAGCCCTTGGACCATCTATGGATGCTCTCTTTGGCCTCCTCTGGACTTGCTCCAGCAGCTCCACGTCCTTCTGATGTTGGGGGCCCAGAGCTGCATGGGTTGGCCTCACGAGATCAGGGCAGAGGGGGAGAACTGCTCTCCTCAACCTGCTGACCACAGTTCTTTGATGCAGCCCAGCACACACGGGGGGGTTCTGGGCTGTCAGAAACATTGTTAGATCATGTGGAGCTTCTCAGGCACCAATACCCCCAAGGTTTCCTCCTCAGGGCTGCTCTCCATCCATTCTGCACCCAGCCTGTGTTTGGGATTGCCCTGACCAGGCACAGGAACTTGCCCGTGGCTTTGTCAAACTTCATGAGGTTTGCACAGTCCCATCTCTCCAGCCTGTCCAGGTCCCTCTGGATCCATCCCTTCCCTCACAGCACCACACAGCCTGGGGCTGTCAGCAAACTGAGGGTGCCCCGATCCCACTGTCCATGGCACCAAGAAGGATGTTAAATGTGTCTCTGTGTGTTTCTCACTGTGCCTTAAGCACAAATAGCTCATTGCAGATGGTCTGACTGGATGATCAGGATACAAGAGATCCCTTAATTGTAAATTAATTTGCAGTGTCAGACTGTCAGTGTCATCTGTGTTACCACCAACACTTGCTGAGGTTTGCCAGCAGCACTAGGCCTGCTGTTATGCCCCTGTATCTCAGTGGCCTTGATCTTACTGAGGAAAACTTTAAAAAAATGTTACTCAGAGCTGACTTTATTACAAAAAAACCCCAAGCACAACTGAACAGTTCACAATGGCCCTTTCCAGTCTTCAAATCTGCAAGGAGAGTGTGCTAATAATTTTATCCACCTGGTGATGTTTCTCTGTCAGGAACTTAGTGATTTTTTTCTAAATTTATTTATTAAAATCTAGCACAGGTACATTAGAAGAGGTATTACTTATTCTTCATTTTTTCCTCAAAATTAAATACGAAGTCCCTAGATAACATTGCTATTACTAATTTTTCACTGTTGATACTAAATTTAAACATGTGCATCACTACCAGACTGTTCCTGTTATCCCAAGACAAAAATAAACTGAGCTTAATACTTCTTAAAGAGTTTTTACTCATCAGTTTGTACAAGTAATTGTCCTTGATACTGCTGTCCTGCACTGCTAGTATTTTTCTGTTAGGTATCAATAGAAATATTTTTGTATCAATGTTTTTGTTTATTTTCAGTATTGTTGAGAAGTAGAGGTTTGGTTAGTATCTGTTTTTTCTTTCTGAAAAGAGCATTTTAGCCTGGAGATCTGACATTACAACTTACTTTGAAAGGAACTTTTCTTCTAAAATAGCTATAGGAAATATTATAGATGGATATATAAATATATATATTCACTTTCTTTACTTCACATTTGTGAAGTTTTTTGTTACAAGAAGTCTACCATATTTCACCCCAGAGGTGACCACTCTTCAGTGACATATGTGTGATGCTACACCTACATTTCAGAGTTTTTTTCTCTGTTTAACCACCTCGATGTTAATATAATTCTTTTATCTGCAGTTTCAATCCAGGGAAAAACATGACTGAAAATGTAACTGTATTTCTCATTTTAACCTTTCTTCGGAAGTGTCTTTTTTGCTTATATTCCCTCTGTTACAGGAAGAACTCTGGAGTTCTTTATGTTGATGCACAGGTAGGATTTAATAACAGGAGGATGTGATTTATGTCTGCTGCTTGGAGCCATAGTGTTTGCAAACAACAGCAGCATTGAAATGACAAGTCAATGCACAATTTATTCTCATCAAACAGTGTGGGTGTGTACAAAGCTGGCAAGGCATAAACTGTGAAGTGGTATCCCTTTTAGCCAATATAACACTGATGTACACTGATACAACACAAAGGCATAATGCAGCCTTTCAGGAACTGAAACTGCAAGAAATATGTAGAATATTTGGGCATTAATTCTACTCTTCTGGTCTAAAGTATACAGGATTATTTTAATGACTAGAGAGTTTGAAGTTTTTTGGGCAAAGAGTTAGAAAGACTAATAAGGAAAAAATAGTTTAGAAATTGGACACTTAAGTGTTATGATTGTTATAGCCACAGTTGTCACGTGTTCAGCATGTGGAATAGAAAATAAATTTATTCAAAATGCCTTTAGGTTGAGACTGTCAGAAAAGCCAAGGAAATCAGGAACAGATATCCCATTAAAATACATATGCTTTCAAATTTTATGAAGGCAAAACCGCACATATAAAGACACATGAAGAGAGTCAAAGTTGAATTATTTCTGAGGATTAAATTAATAAAGCTTTAATTCTGAAGTAATGGGTACAGTTTAAGATATATTATTAGACTAAGAGCATTGGTTCTTGATTTTTGCCAAGTGCCATATGCTCTCTAAGTTACTGATATAATTAATGTAACACCTCACTGTTTGCAGCATTTTGAACACTGTGTTTTCATGCTGCTCATTTGCTGGTGCATGTGTGTTATGCGGGGTTTTAATGGGTTTTACTGGGCACCTGGTACAATTAATGGTAAAAACTATGAGTTTATAACCTAAAACCGAGAGAAGGAGAAATGTTAAATTCATGCACCCGAGTCTGTGTCTCAGGATTTACCATGGTGAGGAACTGCAGTAACTGTGAATGTTTTAGAGGTGCTCTGGGGGAAATATTTTCACTTTTCAACAATTTTTTAAAGAAAGTTTCCCATGTTATTTACCATGTAAATTGAAAGAGGAATTAAACATATAAAATTCATCAAAATTTAAACAATTTACAAACAAGTAAATATTTACCTAAGGAAATTGTCTCTTGTGTGTGCTATATGTAGTGGAATAGAACAATTAAGGTCTGTGGATTTTTATAAGTTTTTATTCCTTAAAAAGAAGGAAGTGGGAAAAATAATTAGGAAAATAATAACCAGTTTTGAGTATTTGTGCCTAATTTCTTTTAGTACAGCACGCATTTCAGCCTTAGCTGTCGAGCTTAGTGCCAAGCATACTGGTTTTAATCACAACTTAAATTCTGGCTTATTAAAGTTCTCCCAGGTTTACACAATAACCTTTAATAATTAAAATTTAGTTCACTGCTCTCTGTCAACAAAAGTTTGTTTTCAGTACACAGTCAGCACTTGCTGGATGTACGTAGAAATTCTTTTCTTTTACAGGAATGCATCTTAGCAACCATGTCCTCTGGATTCCTTTGGGTCCACAGGGGAAAGAAATTAAAGTTTCTTTTCTAATTAACATAATGCAGTTAGTCCAGATTGACGAAGGGGTGGCTGTACATCTGTGACTGAGGGAATAAACCAAATATGTCAATTTGGATAAAAAAGTAAACATTCCTAGTTGAGCACAGAACTTCAGATTAATTGTCAGCACAATAATTATGTAAGTGTAATTAATGTTTAGGCTCGGGAGTCACTGGAGTACCGAGAATGCCCCAGTACAAAGCTAGAGTGTTGTCAACATTTGTGCAAGTGCAGGAATTTTAAGGGTGCTGTTACATGTAATTAAGTCAGCAAGCTACCTGCTTATCAGCTAAATAAAATGATTAATTGTTATGAACCCTGGTAAATTTTTGACAGTCACCTTTTGTAACAAGGCTGTTTTATGGAGGGGGGGATTTTGACTGCATGTTGTCTTTTCAGTTGTGTCTTTGCCTTCACCTTGCTATGCAGGCATCTCCTCCATCTCAGAATTACAACTTCAACTAAAAAGGCAGTTGTTAAAATTTTCATAATTAGATATGTTCTTTCTGCAATTACTTTGTGCAGACTGAAATATGGATTATTTGTTTCAGCACAAGCTGTAATTTTTAATGTCTTGACTTCAGGTTGAATTTGTACACTGAGCTGCTCACAGAAGAATTTCAGTCCCAAGTTTTATTTCCATTCATTTTTAAAGAATACAAAAGATGTTATTTTGTTTCTGCTGAAATAATACATAAGCCTGGGACAGAGGATTTATACTTAATGAGTTCATAAATCACATTTGTTAAAGGTGGCAGTGGGACAATAAAAACGAGGCAGCTGGGGATTCCACTTTGTAGGAATACAGCAGAGGGTGCTCAGCTGAAGGGCATTTCTGGAGAGGAATATGGCAAACTGAAAGAAAAGAAAGAGGCTGAGTCATGAAGGCACCCTCATACAGCTGAAGGGGAACAGAGTCTTTTTTGCTTTGTTGTGAGTCCAGCAAACAAGGAATAAAAGTTTAGAAAAGCAGAAATCTTGAGAGAAAAAAGTTATGCTGGTTCTGTTTGAAATTTATCCCTAGAGATGACAAGATTTTTTTTTAAAAATTATCATTATAGAGATGAAAGTCAAAGACTCAGAAATATGAAAATGTGAAATAAATTACACTAATTAAATCTTATTTTTTCCTTTCAGAGCCTGTCTTTAGTCCATATGCCAGCTACAATTAGGTCCTCTAGAATGCAAGGACTTGCTTTGGAGGACACTCCACTTTGATCAGCTCATGGCCAAGTGCTTTATTGGATATAAATGACTTCAACTGGTGTGGAAAGTCAGGCTCGCTTTACAGCTCCCAAAGGCAACCCAGACAGCCCAGAAAATCTTCCTGGGCTGCAAACTGTGGCTCCAAATTTACTTCCCTGGCCACAGCACAGGGTATGAGTGATCACTCATAGTGCTTTGCAGTGCAGGAAGGATGCCAGGTTATGCTTAACTTTGTGAACTTTTCCTCTGAAATTTGACCTCTCTTTAGCACAACTGTTTTATATTTTCAAATTCTTACACTTGTTTTAAATATTCAACAACTACCATCTATACAGCTTTAAAGTAATTTCCTAATAATGTCAAGAATACACAAATATATCATTCTTAAGAGAAAAATTACGTTGTGTTTATTGTTCTGTTTCAGTTCTGATTCAATTGAATTAGGAGGATCAGCTGAAATAAAGGTACTTGTAACAAGTACATAATCTTTCACCCTAACAAGAGAATTGGGTGGTGGTGCCAAAGAGCAAAAAAATAAATGTGTGATAAAATGCAAGTTAAATATTCTGTGTAGGTCAGTGAAGCAAATGAAGACAAATGGAGTTCAGTTGTCTTGGCTTTGCTGCAGCTCTGCTCTCTGAGTGCTGTCTCAGAGTTATTACGGTGAACATTTACAGGACTTTGGCAAGTTTATCCTGTATATCTAGATATGATTTCTTGGCTTTTTCAGTGATTCTGACCTTCCCTGGACATGCACATTCTCTGAAATGCTTTTGGAATGGCAGGTACTAAACCTCACCTGTGGCTTCCTTGCACTGTCACTTATTCCATTATAGTCTGGTGCAAATAGTTAATTTTTTTGCATGATTTTTTGCATAACATGTTTGTCTCTTTGGACATGGTAGAGCTGAATCCAGGACCTGTCAGATGTGTGATGCAGCTTTCACATGTAGAATCTCTCTTCCTAGACCTCATTGCAATCTTATCCTACGATCCAAGACTTTTGTGTGTGCTGCTGTAAGGTTAATATGGGGGATTTGTTTTCTATGAATCAACATCACATGTATTGTGGGGACTTCAGAGATGTAATACACTCTGCACCTCTTTTTCGGCAACTTGGTTCTTGCTATTTGAAATCCTTCCCTTCTTATCCCCTGGCTTTGATTTTTTTCTCCCCCACTGTATGTGTAGATTGAAGGATATTCTTATTTACAAGTTGTTGCTGTGTATGTCCTCTCCACAAATCTAATCAATGGATTATTGAACTTTGTCTCAGTGTTTAAAATTTGAGAGAGAGGCAGATATTGCATTACTCTGTACACCAGTAGTGCTTTTGAGTATTTTTGTTATTGCTTAGGACATTCCTCCCCTTCCACACTGACCTTTTCTGACACTTGAGGTCTCGTGCCTGGTCCATATAGAAAAGAGCCCTTAAACTAAGAACCATAGTTTTCTGTCTTATCAGAGACTTAAGTTCCTGAGATGTCCTTCTAAAGGACATCATGTGGAAACAAAGATGCCCAGATGCTACTGGAACTATGATCATCACAGCTGGAAAGAAGGTTTGGAGAAGCACTCTTAATTTCAATAAATGCAGTGCAGAGGGCACAGCTTCATGGGGAAAAATAAAAAATACAGGTTTAATAACATGAAAATATATTTGGATTCATTCTTTTGAGTTTGTAAACTGTGTTTCTTCAGATATTATTCAAATATTTGCATGAAAGCAACAAATAATTTTAAACTAGAATTAGGTAACATTTAATGTCTCCAACAGAGCTCAGTTTATGGATGTCCTTCTCAGCATGAACAGATAGAGAAATTCCATCTCTGAACCATCCCAAACAATACTTTCATTCATGTTTAAGAACCTGAGTCATTTCTCCTTGCATTTCAGATTTGAAATGTGAACTGAAATGTGTTTCTGTAGATAATAAACAATAACAATGAACACTATAAAAAATTTAGTTGGCAACTCCAACAGATTTGTTCCTGGAAGCAAAGGTGATGTGAGGATATGACAACTGAGATAAGCTATAGGAACATCCTTACCTGGTTAACTTCATATTGTCAAGAATACCTCTGGAAATGCTTTGTTTCTTCCAAAAGAAAGCTCCATTCTTCACTGCACAAGCAATTGTACCAATGCATTTAGTCTTTTATTCACATGGTTGTCAATCTCTGCAGTTCAGATTCCCGGGAAACAGTTTAGGACATTCTGCTCTGTCATTTACGTGTTGCTTCAGCCCCAAATTACTTCAACTATGTTCTTTTTTTATTTCCTTCCAACAGCATTCCTTCCAAGATGTTTCTGTCTTCATATCTATTGCTTCCCTAAAATGCCATATGTCAATATAGAAATGGTGCTAATTTTCCACCCATTAATACACAGATATACATTACTTCTAGGCATGTATTCTCAGAAGGATGCCTGTTATCTTAATTGTCCACAAAATGCAAGAATAACCAGACAAACAGCAATCAAAATGCTGAAATACATGTAGGAGAGAATTTGCCAGACTTTCTCCTGAATAAGGTTTCTATTGTATGCCAGGCATATACAGTGAAATGAGAAATTTATCAAAAACTTTACAGATAGAAAAAATTCTTGCCAGTCTTATTGCACCTTTTTTGCACATATTCAGCACCATGTATTATTATATTTTCTTTTCTAATTTTAAATGTTACCAGGCTATGCAGTGAACAGTTCACAACTGCATAGCACAAAATACTGCAGAGATGATAACAGATACAATGGGATGACCACATTGTCCTTCCCCTCCATCTGTGTTTGTCTTCAGAAGAAAATAATCACATTATTAACAGCTAATCCTTGCAGCGCAGACAATCTATTAACAGAGAGGATCAAAGCCAGGAGCTATCTGAGAACTTTATATTCCATAGCCAGGAAGAATCTGAATGAAACACAAAACCCCCCCATGTAGTTAATACAAAGAAGTTTATCTCTTGTCTAAGAGGTGTGGGGGATGCTTGGTGTGCCCACCCCGAGGTCAGTGGTTCCCTTGGAGATGAGGGAGCATGAACTGAGTTTCAGGGGAAGCAGCACCACCAAGGAACGTTTGTGCAGGTCCCTGCTCTGCTGGAGCATCACTCCTGTGATGGGTAAGTCCTGTTTTCCTGTTCTTCCTTGGATTTCCAGATATTTCCAGTTTCTCTCAATGTTTAACTATGAGAAAACCTAGAGTTTACTACAGCTGGTAAAGGGTGAGTAAATGGTACTGAAACTCTCCTGCCTTCGGTAGTGTGGAACCAGGACACTCCACCTCCCAGCCATCCATCTCTGCTGCCTTCCTCCACAAGGGCAACCACTGATTTTCTGGGTTCTGGTAGATAACAATAACCAAACTGATAATAACCAAAGGACAAGAGATTAAAAGTGGTAAAGAAGAAGAATCAAGGCCTTTGTGTTTAGTACCTCGTAGTGCTTCCAAACTGGAAAGGAAAAATGAGATATTTTTATCTTTTTCTAAAAAAAGTAAGAAGTGCTTAAGAGAAAATACAAAATAAAACATTGAATAAAAAAAAATCTCCAGATGGTCATTAAATATGTTAAATGGCAGCCTGCTTTCAGCCCACCAGGCACCAAGTTTATTATTCTAATAACATCTTAAAATGAAAAAGATAAAGTCTTATAAAAAGAGGCTGTTAACTTTGATGGGCCTTAATCCAGACAACTTTTAGAATCCCCATTAATGTGCAAAGATACAAAACATATATTCAGCACCACAATAGTTGTCTCCTGAAGGGCCCTTAAGCAGGCACTGCCAATTTTTTCCTCTTCTCTTTTGCATGCAGGTGCTTAAAAAGCTAAAGCGTCAAAGGAAGAAGCAGAACAAACACTTAAAATGAAACAGCAATTTATAGAAAAAAACCCCACAAATTTATGAATGTTGAAAATGCAGAAGGGTTGAAAAACCAGAATTTGGAAAGGTAATTCTGTTTACAGTCTGAGCTTTGCCATACATTGCATTTTATCGCATACATATGTTGTTAAGATTTGGTAGATATGCCACATACATATTAATAATATTTGATCATGCAATACAGTAAATCTTCCTCAAATATTATACATTTTACAGTAATTTACAGAGGCATCCAGTTTATGCATAGTGGCTTGGAATTTCTGTACTCATTTTGGGACAATTCCACACATATATATACATAAGGTTGATATTGGGTAAATAAATATTATCAGGTTTACTTTAGGTTTTCAGAAACTGAAAGCAGAATCCTGTGATCTCTGTCTATTTACTTCATTTGGATTGGATTGGAAAATCTCCTTCTCTAAAAGGCCTCAAGTATTTACAGTATTGTTTCAACTGAAGCCTCATTTTCTGTAAGGCAGTTTTAGGATACTCAGTTTATGTGGAATTCTAATTCCAATGCTAAGGCAATATAACCTTCCAGATTTAGATATTTAATAAGATTTTTATATTGTTTTATATTGTTTTAAGAGTGGATACACTTTTACAGTGTATCCAAAGAAATTTTGCTCATTTCTTTGATTTCACACTCTAGATATGATTGCAAATTTTTCATACAGTCTTCACAACTAATTTAAACTTTTCTATTTTCATACTATGATTTAGTTCTAAAATATTTTTCTCTGATTTTCAAGAGGGAATATTGAATTGATGTGGTTATTGGAGAACTTGAGTCTGAAGCACAGCACAGCAGTTCTTAAAAATCTACTCTAAAACTTCAGATTTATTAGTTGCAATATCTTCTGTTCTTAATAATACTGATAATAAATTGTATGCTAAACTTCACAGTTACACACTTGGACAAAATTTTAATTTGATTAATAGTTTTCATGACGTTCACAAGTGCAGATAGTGCTTCTGCTGTAAAGTTTTGTAACAAATGTAAGTTTAAATTACTTAATATCGAATCAAAATGCAAGAATACAAAATTACAATTTTGATACCATTCAGTGTTACCTAAAAACTGAACAAATATTAAATAGATGTCACTAAAGCAAATTCTAATTTATTCCACGTTCTCATTCAGCTTCATTGCAAGTGTAGTCTTTTCTATTTATTGTTTCTGGTGAGTGTAATGTCAGGTCCCAACCTTGGGGTGACAGCAGATGAAGGAAGGCATGGACTCGTTCCCAAAGTTGACATACAAGATTGAAGGTTTTCTTTCTTAATAATAGTTCATATTTTTCAATAGTTATATACTTGGTTTTCATTTTCAAGTAGGAAATGTGTCAAATACAGTTTGCTTTTTTTATAAATTCACTAGGGCTTAGATGAAGCTTAATTTATTTCGGGACCTGAAACTTGTCCTCTTCATCAAGTTTCATCATTTTCAAATAATGAAATCTTGCAGCAGTCCCATATTAGACTGGGATGCAAAGTGTTTTGTAGCTTAACTTTCAGGGCTGTGGAATGCTGTTATCACCCCAAAGAGGGAGGAAATTTTGCTTATCTGAACTAGTCACATGTTGAGTTTCAAATAGAAAAGTCACAAACCATAAGGGTATTATGGAAATAGCAAACAATACCTTCATATCCTACACTGGGACTAAGTCAGGCTACCTCAGCCCTTTGAAAGGGAGTCTACAACTTGAAATTTATGTTTAAATAAATATATAAGGCATCATTCAAAGTCTGCCAAAGCTAATACATTGCTAAGTGTCAAAGCTCTAATCCTGCTCGGGGAGCCAGGCTGCTGCTCTTGTTGGAGTAACACCCACCAGCCTCAGTTCTCTGCTCTCTGCTCCATCCCAACCCACTGCCAGACTCTCCCATTGTTGGAAAATTGAATTAGCCCTTCATTATGAAGAAAATAGGTGCAGATAAATGTTTGATACTCTGCCTTCAGCAATGGCTAATACTGTGTGCTTCAGAGAAAATAAACTCCAGAAATATCCCATAATAACCCTAAGTCCAATCTGCAGTGCTGGATGGAAGATAACACTCTTCCTTTTGCCTGTAGGGCTGAATTCTGCCCTGCTGCATGAGACTAAATTAATCTTCTCCTAAGCAGGATATTTGGGATATTGCTCTTGGTCAAGTACACAGCCCCTCTTAAAATTCCCTGCTCAGCTGTTGTACTGCATAAGTGATTATTTCCCGTTGGGTGTTATATGACTACTAACTATGAATCTTAGTGAATAACCACTTGTTTTCCTGTTCTGACAGATGCTCCCAGGGAATGCTTGTTAAGGGAAGAAGGACTTCTGTCTGCATCTGGTGCAGGCAGCCCCAAAGCAGATGAAACACTAAACAATGCTGGGCAGAGATTTTGCATCCTGATGCTCACAGGTAACCATTCCCTTGAAAGGAAAGACACTTGGAAAAGCACCACGTGAATCTGCTGTGCTCACAGTCCATAAGGATTCTGGTGTTTGCTCACTACAGATCACACTGATTTAGAACTGGGCTGTGTCATTCATTGCCTCAGTAATCATAAAGGAAAAATAACAATTCCAGGACTTTTTCTTCATGAAGTGATCTTGCCTTGGCTGAGGTAAAACATTTGATATGAGAATGAAACATGGAAGATTCTGTCATTCTTCTGTCCTCCCTCTTATTAAAATTGAAAATAAAAAAATATAGTATATGATGTGGAAGACACTTCCACTCTAATCTCAATGATTTTAATATCTTAATCTATATCTTTTTAGAACTCCCCCTCTTCTGATATATCTTCTGTACACTGGTGACTCAGGGTTTCTCACAGGACTGTAATTGTCATTAAACAAAGGATATGCCAAAGAATAGTAATGATTTAACAAAAAAAATTAGTTTTAACTGGGCTCCAGTCAGCTCAAAATTGGTCTCACATCAGGTTCAAGGCATATAATACATGAGAAACAAAATCTCTCTTATGAAGAGCTCTCTGTGGGAGCTGGGCCTGGTCAGTCTAGAGAAGAGGAGACTGAGTGAGGATCTCATCAATCCACACAAGTATCTCCAGGGGGTGTCAGAGGATGGTGCCAGGCTCTTCTCAGTGGTGTCCAGAGACAGGGTGAGGAGCAATGGCCATAAACTATAACACAGGTTCCACCTCAAATTCTTTCCATGAAGGTGGCAGAGCACTGGAACAGCTGCCCAGGGAAGTCGTGGAGTCTCCCTCTCGGGAGACATTCCACACCTACCTGCATGTGTTCCTGTGACCCTGCCTGGGCAGGGGGTTGGACTGGATGATTTCCAGAGGTCCCTTCCAACCCCAACTATTCTGTGATTCTGTGAAAATAGAATTGTTTATGTGTGAGAACATATAGAATGATGGAAACATACCAGGCTGCCTAAAAGAAACAGTTCATCTTATCAATAATTCTGCCAGCTCTCTGCCAATTTGCAAGGTCAGCTTTATTTTTCTTTTGATTAAGGCCACAGAAGAATTTATTAAAAGAAAGGCAAACTCTGCCTGATGCACAGCTGACTGAAGAGGAAAAGGGGTTCTTTTGTTTAATTACTTCTTTTACATAAAAATAAGAGCACCTAAAAACCCTGGGCAGTTTTTAACTTTTCCCTACTAGAGACAGTTCTTTGTAACACTCAGATATCCATTCCCATCTCCAGGCCTGACTGCTGGGTGACTGTCACTCGTTTGGGTGATCAGGTAATGGCCAGAGTTTTGTTTTGTAGCAGATAGGTAAGGAGGTATCCCAAAGGAAGATGGGAATTCCTAGGATCCGTAATGCACAACACACACGCAGCTACATCAGCCCCAGCCTTCTCTGTCATTTCCTACATCTTCACGCTATTTTTTCTCACACAGTTCAGTCTGAGTTGGTTTATTCCTTTTTATTTTTTGGTGCTTTATTTCTCCCTGCTGTTCCTTGATGTCTCAAACACTGTATCTCTGCCAGGCCTAGTGAAGCTGTTTTCTAGACAGAAATGTCAGAAATTCAGTACATAATTTTTTTGCTATTGTTTCAGAGGAACTACTTTTATTTTATTTCAGCAGCCTTAGGGTCTTCAGCTGTACATTTTTTTACTAGGGTTGGTTTTCACTGTAAAAAGTAACAGTTAAAAGCAAGATACTATATTTTATTATAAAGTAAAACCACTTTACCTGTGATGGGAATGAAGCTGAGTAATCAACTGAAGAAAAATGCTGTAATAATGAGGAATGGATGCTATGGGTAAATGCTGCTCTATGCAGCTCTATCATGGGTTTAGATCAAGTGGGACTGTGAGAAGCTGCCTGTAAACTGGGTTTTGATGGATGTGTGAAGCCCTTTCTCAGGTGTGCAGTCACTGCTCAGCTCCTGAGAGCTGGGAGAGGGAAGGGAACGATGAAAGATGGCTTGGAGATACAGAACATCAGCTGGTTTTCCTTCTGAGATTTTTGTGAATGACAGAACAGGAAAACACAGAGGAAAGTTAGTGTATTTTGAATGTATTGAATTGGAGGGCATGCATAAAAAGAAGGAAAAGTACTTCACACTTGCATATTTGGATTTTACCAAGCAGCTGCTCAGCTCTGTTTCCCTGCTGCCATTTGAAAACTGATGTTTCGATAATTCATGAATACTTATTAGTTGAGTACAAAATACTTATTAATTAATTAATGTTTTTCACTTTTGATTCAGCATAAGTATGTATCAAGTTATTAGTTCTACATGAATTCTCTGGGTCACAAATAAAAGTTATGGCACCATGTTGATCAATAACAATGTTGAGCTTGCAGAGAATACAAATTCATAGTAAATAATAAATAATTACAAGGCAGGCATACTTCTAATAATTTTATAGAGAAATTAGGTTTTAATGCAGTATTAAAATGCTTCATTCTTTAAAAGTTAAATGCAAACTGGGAATGAGTAGCATAGATATCAATCACATTGTATTTTTACTTACATATGTGCTTAATAATTTTTCCTCTATTAGGAACAGTTAAAAACCTTGTTTCCTCCAGTTTGGTTTTTCATGATTTGTTATTCCAATTTTACTCGTTAATCTGTGATGGTTAATCTAGTTTATGTACTATGATGTATTTATTCAGTCGTTTCTTACATTGAGATGCTGAGTCCTTCTTTTATGTTGTTTACTCTGGGGCAAAATACCAAAAGTTCTAATGGCAAATGGATTATCTCATTGTTACAGAGAAAATGCACAGTCCTCAATGCTGTAAAATAACGAAGATGAAATTTGGCATTCTTAGCTTTTAGTAATCTGCAGTCTATCATTTCAGTAAATGAGAACAGACAATTCTTTCTTTACTATTTAATCAAATAGCTATATTAAAACTAGAATAGGTTAAGGACTTTTAATAGGCTCTGAAAACACAGCAATTTCAAGATGGTCCACGTTAATTATTCTTTAATTAAATGCAGTATGTTAAGCCTAAAGAAGTACAGACATTTGCTTTGCAAAATGTGGGTAGGGATCTACAGAAAACAAACCTATTAATAAAGCTTATTTTGTAAGATGGAGGAGGGAAAGGTGAGTTGACCAATTGTGTCACATTTGAAGCAGAGAGGAAAGAGAACTATGTAAGTAAGAGTAGAAAAACAACACATTTGTGGTTTTATAAAAGGCTACAGAGTGAGTTGACTATGCCAGTTCAGATTTTCAGACAAATCCAAAGAATTAAAAGAAGAAAGCCAATCAGTTTGTGAAGGCAGTCAGGAGCTGGGCTTTTATAGGTTTCATTCAATATAAAAGGTTCTTTGTCATAAGAACTTTAAAAGTATAAAACAATGTGTATGAAGACTCACCCTGTGAAGACTAAATTTTTTACCTGGCAAGGTTTACACAGGATGTCACAACCTTGCTCTGACCATCTGAATATTGCATTATAATGTACAACATCTGATCCTATAGGTGAATATGAGCAATAAAACCCAGGGCTCATAAACTCCCTCAGACTAGGCACCTGTGCTGCATTTTAACACCATCTCTCTACTTTCTGTGTCATTAAACCTGACACACCAAATTTTATTCCCTTTAGTAGTGTTGTTAGGTTGAATGCCTACTAAATATGAACCCTAAGTGAAGATGACTTCACCTTGGTGCTGAGCTTTCTTTGCTTCAATTACCTTTAGTACTTCCCTTGCTTCAATTAACTTTGCAGGATCTGTGAAAAGGTCTCCTTATTATTGTGAGATATTTTTCTAAGGAAGGAAAAATATATTTGGGAGTACATAGTGATACAGAAATGAATTAAAAGAAATGGCATTTCTGGCAGGTAGAAGCAGCTAAAGGCCATATTTAAGTAATAATAATTGTTATAATCTGTTTATAGTCTGTCTTTAAAACCTAATTCTTTTGCTTAACCATCTACAGACATTCTCAATACAGAAATATCTTTACCTGTCTTGTTCCTGTGCTCCTCAGTTATTTGAATTTTACTTCAAACTTCTCAGGACATTTCAACAGGAAAATTACTGTGTGCTTTCTACTCCAGACATCTTATATATGATAGTGGACAGATATTTGAATATTCTAGCAGCTCCTACATCAGACAGCAGTAAAGAATTAGACTTGGAGTAAGGATAATACAGGTTTCAAGTACTGAATACCTGAACCTGCAAGGGAACCCATGCAAAAGAAGAGGGAAGGAAATTAAAAGTTAATTTGTTTGCTGTTAATCTCATGGCCGGGCTTCATGAACAAAGATTTGGGAAGGGCTCTACCCACGTTTCTTGCAAGCGCGTGTTTGCTGTTGTCTTACAGCAAATGTCACATGATTTCTGAAGCTTTAAAAAGGGAATGGATTCTGCCAGTTTTTATTTATTTTAAACCTCAGTGGCCAACTGATTTAAAACTTTTTAATCTCCAGACTTGGTTAACTTGCTGTGTAAGGTCTAGTCCTGTCCATGTTCCAGGTTTGAACAATTTGTCTAACAGCTTCAGTCAATCAGGAATTACTTTGAAAGGAAATTTCTCCTCACTTTTATAGCTCTGTGTTTCTGTTGAGTACTTTTTATCAAATGCTCCTTTCATACAGTTCCCACTGAACGCTCTGCACTTGTTCTCTGTGGTAAATCATCACTTGGCCTCTGTGCTTTGCAGGTTTGCTGCGTTTCCCTTGTTATACCACATAAAACTGAAGAAAAGAAAGTTTATGAATGGATCTGAATGCATGGTCCAGCTTTCTCTCCTGTAATGTCACACACAAAATAAGGGTTTTCTCTGCTGGAAGTCAGAGGGGTGAGATGTTTTTGGTGGCATATCACAGGCTGCATTCAGTGGTTGACATGGTTTGAACCTAACTGGAAATCAACGATTCATCTTTGGTTTATTGTATTTCCTTGTAATTTAGAAATAAAAAAAATGCTTTGAAGGTGGATATCTCTTTAGAGAGACAATAATCAGGTCGATGATTAATGTTTGCTGCCCTCACTGGGACGTTTGGATCCATGAGCAGCCTGTGGGAAGCTGTCTGAGCACATGGTCACACCATGGATGGCAGTACCAGGTCACTTGCTGCTGACCAGTCTTTAATTAAGCCATTCTGTCTTCTATGTAACAAATATCCAGAAACATATTTGAAAGATATCTTCATTGTAGTTTTTATCATCAAAACTGGCATATTTCTCTCTGTAAACTATTTCTACTGCTGAATTTAGATTTACATAAAGCTCTTCCAACAGATCTTCCTTACACCTGAAAAGATTTTAACCCTTTTGGTTTGGGTTGCTTTTTTCTCTTCTTCATCAAAGTAAACTGAAGTTTGGGGTCTTGGTAAATGGAGCATTTTCCATTGGATGTTTTAAAGGGCAAGCAGTCTGTAAAGACCCCTAAATTCTGTCTCTAGTCAAGGTGGTCTTGATGGAAAATGTGTTAAAAAAGTAATTACTTTTCTTAGAAATTTTTTTTTTTTCTATTTTGCTACGAAGATCTGCTGTTCTTTCCTTGCATCTCAGTTCCTGCCTATCTGGAATTCTAATATAAATTTTACAAAGAAGAAATATCAGTAAAAATGATCATTCATAATAACTATAAAGAATAAGAAGGTTATAATCAAGGCATAACAAAGATAAAGGAAAGGATGGCCATGGGGGACAAAATCGTTAACTGAAACCAGTACATTGACTTTATTGCTCTGCTTTCTGTGGTGCTGCTTATGGAATGTTTGAATCAAAGTATTGGTTATAGTGACTTTGATGATTTTGGAGAGAGAGGGAGCTGCATGTGTATGAGAGAAATGTCTCTACAAGTATGTGAACACATTTTGGGGCAACAGGGGAGAAACAGGAGAGAGATAATTTGGAAACTATGCTGTTGAATTCAAGAAGATTGGCTATAACTACTTTTTTGAACAAAAGTAACCAAGTAGCAGAATAGTTATATATTCTAGTTAAAAATATGCAAATTTTTGTCATATTTTCAAACTTCATGCTTTTATCATTATTATTCTATCCTATTTCTGTAGTGATATTCTGTGCCTTTACCTTGTTTTATGAGACCCATGGTTTGTCTTTTTTCCTCAAGGGGAGCTTAATATGTTTATGTATTTCTAATATACTGTCATGACACCCGAAAAAATCTTCAAGCCTGTTGGTTGCACATAAACAAGTGGTATTGTAAGGGGTGAAATCTGCCATGAGCTCCAAGATTTGTGACTGTTTTTTTCAAAGTCAGTGTTCCCAAACTCCTCAAGAACATTTAGGAACGTGCTTTGTAGGTTGTTTGGCACATTGCTTTCTTTTTCTTATGCAGTTTTCCTCATAAATCCAAATAGTCTGCTAATGATTTGTGTGGCTTGTAATTGGTTCTCTAATTTATAGAAGGATTTATTGTCATTGTAGTGTAATGCAGTTATTAATTGTTGTGTTTGCTAATCTTTGTCAGTCTTGCATTTGGTTGCCTTTGTGTTTCTGAAATAATTTCTTTTGCTCGACTAAAGCAGAACATGGGCTTGTATTGAAAATGTCACCTCTCTGCAGCAGAGTTGGCTTTCCCTTTCATGCTGATCAACATTCAGGGATACATTCCTGGATGGACAGTGTACAAGGTATGTAGTGTTGAATGAACAACTGTTTTCCCTCCTGTACTCAGAAAGATCAGCCATGTAATTAATGTGCTCAAGTAGCTGTGGTCCAAGATAAGTCGATCCAAACGTGTGTTAATAGCTTCAACTTCAATTAATTCTCATCAGAACTGTCATATACCCCCCAGTGACCCAAATACTATTGGAAGGTGGCTGGCTGTGTATTTTTTAATGAATTGACACGATAGAGAAATAAATGGGGAGAGTAACTTGCAGAAACTTCTGTGAAATAAAATCAGGCTGTTTTCCCCATGATCATTTTGTGCTGTGTATAGATCTCAGCCATTGATCCAAAATGAGAACATAGAAAGTATGAAGATGACAATATTCAGATTTTTGTTTGCCCTATAGATTTTTTTTTAGCAGATTATTTTTATGGTATGAACAAGAATCAGCAAGGCAAGGTGAAATGGGCCCATCCTGCCTCCAAAATTCTTCTCTATGGTCATTAGAGGATCCTCCCACAAAGAAAAGAGTAATTCTTGGTTTATGTCTCTGATCTTAATTTTCTATTCTCCCAGTATATCCAAATGCTTAGAATAAAGGAAATAAACAGGAGAAAGCCTGTTTATATATAATCATGATTTTTCTTCACTAATGGCAGATGAAGTATCTTAATAATGTGTTAAACTAATCTAAATTAATTACTGCACTGTATTTTCATGACACAGAGACAACTTGTGTAAAATCATATGTAGGCTCAAACACAAGGAGCTTAAAGCTAAATAAATGAATCCTCTTTCTGCAACAAGTGAAAGCAAACTGTAAGATATCTTTATTAAATGTATTATACAGACTTTTGATATTTAAAAAATATAACAATAACATAAAAAAATCTACAAGGGATATTTATGCTTTTCATTTGTACATAAAATGTATTTCTGTCAATCTCTGTTGATCTCTTTATTGTTATGAGTACATACAGGTTATACCTACAGAACAGATCTCATCCAATATGTGGGATGGGACAAAGACTTGATTTATCCTAAATGTAAATTTTAAAAGTTTTAAGTGTCTTCAGGTTTTCCTCTGCTAATGTCAACATCCTCAGTACATGAACTTGACGTAAAGCTGTGGAACGTAGGATTATTTCAGGTTTGTTTGTTTTGTGTGTGCGTGTGCTGTACCATATTCCAAGTTGCTGTTCAGCCAGGGCACCACTCAGAAGTCCTGTTGTGAAAGAAATAGGTTATTTGCCTCATAACCTTTCTGTTTTTCCAGTATTTCTAAATCAGGTCCCTTGGATCACTCTTCAAGGTCAGTGGCTTTTTCATTAAGTGCAGAGAGCCTTGGGTTACTTAAATTCCCTGTGCTCTGAGCCACTGGTTTTAGTCTTGGTTCTCTTTCATTTTTGGATTTGGCCAAAGTTAATATAACAAGCTGTATGTGTTGTCAGCTTTTTATTTCCCTCCCCCTTCTTTCTTTTAGTATGAGAGCTCCTTCTTTCAGTGTGCCAGATCACCTGCATGATTGCTGGAGTATTAAGACCTAATTCTGTCATTACCTTTCAGTAGGTCAAGAACATGGGTTGCACAGCAGGCATAGATCAAAGACTGCAAAATGGGATTTTTTTTTTACATTCTTTTTGGTGTTGCCATTTATATCTGTTAATACAAAAAGGACAGGCCTCTAATTTACTTTTCAGAATATGGTTCACACCATTAAAAATCTCTAAGCTCCAACTCTTAGGTTGGTAACTTGATGAGAAAAGCGTTTCAATGAAAGATTATGGATAAAGTAATGTGTGACTAAAGATTAAATCTATAGAAAATATAATTTCTATCTTCCAACTGTATGCCAAGTAAGAAATTTCTGTAATTCTGAAAAATGGTATTTGCTTGAATTCTCATAGTAAATACTTAAGCTTCTTTAACATCTCTTATCTCAGCATGTTTTTTAAGTTTGAATTCTGTCCTTCAGTTCCCCTGCACGGGAGGTCACAGTTATTATTTCCTGTGAAACAAGTAAAGGAGCTTAGGAAAAAATACATTATTTTCCTCAATAATACGTGATGAATAAATGACAGAAGCAGAAATAACATCCTGCTGTTCTGGCTGGTACACTGTTATATTTTATGGCTTGTAATACCATGGGAAGGGAGATCAACACCTCGTCAGAGTGACTTAGCAGTTGGAGGTGCTGTGCTAATGTGGCAATATCTCCCAGGATTTGGTTTCACTTGACAATTACATTCAATTAGAAAACACCACTAAGTGACTTCTCAAGGTTGTGATTTAACTTGGTGTGATTTCCAAGTGAAGAAGAGCCCCGGAGGAGATGTTATTAATTGTACTGTTCACAGCACTGCCTGAGGAGCAGCCAAGGTCGGTGCCACCAGCCCAGGCACTGCAGGGGAGTGACCAGGACTTTCTCCAGTTTAAACAGTTTGGAATCTGAATGGACAAATGAAAAGATTGTGGCAAATGTCCTTTTATGGAGGGAAGGACAGAGAGAGAAGGATCTCTAAAAAGAAATTTAAGGTGATGCCAAGAACAAAGTTTTTGGGCAAAACATGGGAACAAAGCTCTGTTTTTTCTTTGTCGTGTCACAATTCTTGGTCTGATGGAAGCATAAATGTCATGTGCAATGGTCCTTCATACCCTCCTTGCTCTGTCTGCTCTTCTTACTCTCTAGCTTCCTTGTACTTGTTTATTTTCTAAATTAAAGTTGTTTCAAAGCACTAGATGTTCAGAGAAAGACCTACTGGAAAGTCCTCCCATTGGTCCAATTTACTAAGCTTTCTATTCTTTTTTTGAGGTTTTTTTTTGGGCGGGGGAATTGTTTTGGGGGTTTTTTTGTTATTTATTCTTGTTGTTGTTTGTAAGATCAGGTTGCAGAGAGTTCATCTCATGAGAACGATAAACAACAAAACACAATTTTGAGAGAAACATCATCTTAAGAATAACAGGTACCTCTACCTTGTTGCTTGCCAGCATTATTAGCATCTTAAATCTAATTTTCCAAAACCTCTTCTTCTAACAGGAAGGAAAGAAGACAGTGCTTAGTTCTGTAAGTCTTCATTGTAATTTTATTTCTTTTCCAATACTGAACAGCTTTCCAAGCAGCTGAGCCAAGAGCACAAGTGAGTCAAGTGTTCAGATTAGCCTGTAAACTGCAGGGAGACATGGAGGGAACTAGACTCTATTTGCTTTGTTCCTATGCTTCCTTCCCCAAGTGCCCACTTCCCACTCTCCAAGGCAAGAGTCTCTTAAACAGATCTTCCCTCCGATCTGGTCCTAAAGATGGTGCTTTATTTCAGCAAGGAAATTGAAAATATCTTTCAAGTGTTTGGTTAGAAGAAAAAGCTATAAATATCCATCCTGCAGTAGTTGATCAAGTATCCCCTTTCTTTATTAAATCTGCTATGAAAAATAATTATCCCTAAATATCAAACAAATAGTGCAATGGTTGGAGATAATCGTACGTTTTTACAGAAGTATTCATATAGAATATCAGTTGAGAATAGCTGCAGATAGAGTAAGATTACATTTTCAGTGAAAGAGAGCAAATATATATTTCTTATATAAGGTACAATTTTTAATGTTCATATTGATGTGGTACTGGAAATTTTCCCTAGTTGTTTTCCCTCATCATTCCCTCTACAATGTTCAGCTCTCTGTGTGTTTAATGGAACTGTATGACCTTGGCCTTGCAGTCCATGCATTCAGTTCACTGCTAATGTGAAATAATTAATAAACCTACTTATAATATATCCAATAATTGGAAAAAAATTGTAATGTGTGAAGTTATGCACCTTATCCCAGGTGTAGGTAGAATAATTCTGCACCTGAGTTTTATTTAATTTGTCAGAAACAAAAGTCAATGCCACATTACTGAGACAAGATTTCAGCAAGTGCATCAGTACACAATTAGTGAAGTAGTTCAAGGTCAAAGCTCTGCCTTAACAAATGCAAAATTATTTATTTATTAAAAATGTTCATGTTTCAAACCAATCAACAATCCAGGGTTTTCACACAGATTATTTATTTTTGTAATTAAAATAATTTCCTTAGATAAAAACAGCCTAATAGCACCATCTTCTGACAATCTCCAATTTCTGCAGTAACCTTGAAAAGCACTTTTAATCCTTTGCGTATGTATTTTGGTTGCTGTCACAAATAAAGCAGAGACTCTAGGGGAAATAAATGTAAGTGTAATCTCGTGTATCCTAACAGGAGACATTGGCTGAGAGTCCTGAGCAGCCACTTACTGTCCAATTTCTTCTCTTCACTTAAAACAGTGAGAAAGTTGCATTCAACTGCAATTGTAGCACAAATTGTTGTTGAAAGGTTGGCTGCAAAAACATTTCAGGGGTATATTCCTGTCAAATATTTGGAAGAAGTAATTTATATGTGATTTGAACTGTAGGCAGTTCTAACAACCTCAGATATCCTCCTACATTACTGTGACAGTAGAAATATTATATATGTCCCATTTTCCTACATGGTGTTGCTGCACTTATACAACCAAAATTGCTGTCAGTTTTGTAGTGAGGAGGACAAAATAAATGAATATTGATCATTTTAATACATTTGTGATCCATTTAGGGCACCAGTGCTATTAGGTGATTGTACTTTGGCAGTAGTGCTTTTATTCATGTTTGCATTACGTTATCTATGAGCTCATGCACTTGATCACTTCCCATGAAATCACAGGAGCAAAGCTGAGGTGACTGCAGGTTCCCAGCCAAGAAAAAACAAGTTCCTAATTTTTTAATGGCTCAGGGTTTCTTATCTTTGGTTTTCAGAACTGATTGGTTGCTCATGGACAACATCTACTCCTATAAGTAGCTTCATGCCTGCTCCTCCATAGGCTTGTTCCTCATAGTAAACACCTTAAAGATGTGGATTTCTGACTTCTTCTTCATTTTACTTTGGGATTGATACACCACTTGTTCTCCTTATTTAACTCTCAAAATGACAACTGACCATTCTGGATATTCTGATGCTTTGGTTTGGTTCACCTTGAGTTCAATTCTAGTCTTACTTCTTGAAACTCCATTGTGGTTTGGGCTCAATCTTTCACTCAGATCTCTTATTTTCCTGTCAAAATCCATCATAACATGCAATCTAAGTAGTTATTTGTACACATGGTTACAGATGTTTGTATTTTTGAGTTTTAGTTAAATTTGAATTGTGATGAGCACTGGTATTCTATGGAATGTGATTTATACATGATAAAAGGTAAGGGATTTATACTTTGGAAAGTTTGCTTACCTGCTTTGTTAAAACAGAGAGTTTTTATTTGACACAGTGAACTCCTGGAATGCAAATGTCATGGAGAAGTGTTAGATACACTTTTGCTGGTGTAATAGATGCAACTATAATGAAAGTTTGTCAAGTTTTGATCGAGAATCATCCACTCTCCTAAAAAAAAAAAAAAAGAAAGTGATAATAAACACAGTCCTGAAACAATTTATGGAACAGCACCTTTGCATCTCGAGGGAACAAGCTCTATTTCATATCATTCCAAGTAATTTGTGAACACGCACATTTACATTAGAAACCTGCAAGGTGTCTTTTTAAGTAATCACTGTTTTCATATGTATTCATGAGTTTTTAGTCAACTAATCCCTGTACTCACGAATTACATATTCCCATGTTTAAATGTTAGTTGTAGCACCACTGCCTTAATGAGGAAATATATGCTGTACACAGCTGTAGTGCCTAGAAGCTTGTAGCAGGAATATTCAGTCTGTCATCAAGAAATGAGTGTGTTACTTAGGGATTGAATGAGAGAAAAAGCAAAATTTTTAGTGCTAAATTAAGAATTGAAGAATGAAACACTACCCTGCATTTCCAGACTAAAAGGAACTTTGTTGGAGGAAAGAGGAAATGGAAATTTGTTGTCATTATTTTGGTGGCTGCACTCCAACACTATCAGATCTCTGAGGTTTGATGTGCCGGAGGAGGGCTTACACACACAGACCCTTAGAGATCTAAAAAATAGAGCAGTAAAAACCTAGTATTTTACTTTTGAAATGAAAGTTTATATTTTCAGATCATTGCACTGCAACTTGAAGACAGCAATGCCTTACTCTTGCAGCTGTGTACTTGGCAAAGGTATTGATTTATTGTATCGATTTTACTTCCAGAAAAAAGTATGTACTTCTGGAAGAAAGCAGAACTTGACATTCATAAGTGCACTCCATTTTCATATACACCTACCAGGGGAGGAGGGCTCTGCTTATAGTAGTCGATTCAGTTCTAGCTCTCTGTCATTCAGCTTACAAATAATTCTGTTATACTTTGGGAAGTCAAAAGTTAGTTGTATGTTGCATTTGATTTCAAAAGGGTTTCAAGACCAAAATATTGATGGCCAACTGAATACCTTTGTAGTTTTTGTCTTGCATATGTTACAAAAATCCATTATTTTGAGAAATAGAACAAGATGATCTTTAAGGTCCCTTCCAACCCAATCAATTCTATGATTCTGTGACTTTTCTGCAGAAGAAACTCTGGAACTTCTTTCTTGACTTTCTGTTTATTTAAGTTGCATCATCTAACAATAATTAGAATTGATAAAAATGATGTCTTACTGATTTTTGACCAAGTCTTCAACAGGCAAGTAGAAAATACTTGAACATCAGTTGAGTTCACTCACTGAAGGCTAAAGGAATTTTGGTTTATTCTTTTCAGGTGGCATCTTCTTCAAGACATAAAGCGAGTCTTTCATTAGAGAAGTTCACCCTTAGTTACCCTCAGGGAAGCAGAGGTACAACTTCTCTTAGGAATATAATAATGTATTTTGACAGGAGTGTGCAACTGTGGGAGAGATGAGCTCCAAAATCTCCTGCACTGTCGTGGAGGGGTGAAGGTAAGAAGGAGAGAATGGGCTTTTAAATATATGTAAGTTTGTTTGACAAACTGAGGGAAAAGTGTGCTGTCTTGGAAACACTTAAAGATTAACAGCTTCAGGTAAAACAAGCCAGAAATAAATAGATTGCATTACATTACACCATAATAATGAATTTCATTTCTTCTAGGTATTTTATTTATGCTAAAACACTTTATTTGTTTTCTTTTTATTCTCCCTTGCTACTCTCTCATCTGTTTATACTTGTATGAAATGCAAGTAAAACAAAACACATAGATAATAGACCTAATTATAAGAGACAAGAGGAGGTTGTACTTATTTCCACAGTTGGAACCTGAGACTTTCAAGTTTGATATGTTTTCTGATGACTTATTTGTTCACATCTTCTAAAAAATGTAGAATGTCCCCTGTGATATTCAAGGCAAAAAAAGATACCAAAAATTATGTGTTTCTGAGCTTCTTTGCAATGATTAAAAATATAGTGTAAGTTAAACTGTGTGAGGAAAAGAAACCAAGCAAAACCTAAACCTGTATTGTTACTGGCAACAAAATAATTTGCTTTCTTTCTATTTAGACTTAAGAAGCAGAAAAAAAAAATGAAAATAATTATATGTGCAAGACAGGGAAAATGGACTTGTCATTGAAATTAATGTAATAATTCCAACCTGTCCCTTTCCAAAATCTTTCCTTTATTCTTCATAATATACCTTGTCCTACTTATTGCCTCAACCAAGTCACTACTTCACAACTAAATGTTTGAGCTGCATCTTTCCTGGTGAGAAAAAAGAACCTCCAAGACATGGTTGGTTCACAAACTTCCTGTATTGGAGACTGAGATCCTGTGTCAGATCTAGATGATGGGTAATTCTGTGGATGCTTCTGTTGTCTGAATGACTTTTTCTTGGATTAATAGAAATGTTGAATCTAACATTCTTTTATATTTTGAACCTGTTATAAAAAAATACTTTCCTTTTTTCAAAAGAGGTAAAATTTCTCACTTGTCTTCCTGAAGATTGCTTGTGATGCCTAGTTGATAAAGACATACTTCAAATCCCTTCCTTTCAGAAGAATATTATATTTGTACTCATTTTGGATCCAGGAACATGCAGGATTGGAATTCTTTGGAGGCAAATGGTTTGACTTTCCTTAGGAAGATGAAAAAGAAATGTACAGCGGAATTCTAGGCAGGTCTGCAATCCTTTACGTGGTTGGATCCAAACCTGGTAGCCACATATTTCTGCCTCTTCTTCTGAAAATCTGTTTTCAGCACCGATGATTTGTTGTGGGAATTATGTACTCTCTGGAACATCTGTGGAAAACAGCAGGATACTTTGCATGACCAGACAGGTTACACCAGAACTGAGTCAGACCTGGAAGGAACTGTGGGCTCCTGGGTTGGTCTGAAATTGCTCTTTCAACTTCTATTGTTATCTTACCTTGGGAATTGAATAAATAAACTTCAGGCCTGAAGTTATTTTCCACAAAAAAACATCCAGAACACTGAAAAGGGGTTGGGGTTTTTTTGGTTTTTGGTTGTTTTTGTTGTCGTTGTTGTTTGGGGGTGGGTTTTTTTGTTTTTTTGTTTTAGGGGGTTGGTTTGTTTGTTTGTTTTGTTGTTGTTTTGGGCGAGATTTTTTGTGTGAATTACAATTTTATGTCCTTTTCTTCATAATATTTCTTTTTATGTAATTGAACAAATTTATTTATTTTTCTCCACGAGTGGTAAAGCCAGAAGCAAGACACATCTTGTAGACCAGGAGTTAATATACAAAATATCTGTTTCCCAATTTTGTGCTATAGAAATTAAGTAATAGATATCATGTCTATAGAGAAAGATTATAACATATTTATATTCAAGTGAAAAAAAGAGCATTAAATAAATTGACAACATTACCCTAAAAATCCATGAAAAGGCTGTTTTCATATACATTTACCTGTTAATTTTAATTTTTAAATATATTTTACCAGATCTTAATAAATGTGAACTATATCTGTTGCACTTGGGCATTAAAAAGAAAGGTGTATAAATCCCCTTTTCTTCTCTGGAGTCCTCTAAGCTAAACCTAAACACCTGAGCCTAACTTGGAATGCCCTTGCTTTTCTAGGCTTAAGTTAGACCCCTGATATTATTTGTCCATCCTGTACTTTTCTTAGTTTTAGTATGTGAATCTGCTCTTTGTTGTTTCTCTCCCAGACTCAGAAAACAAGGCTATAAATCCCAGTGGTGGAACTTGAAAAGTTGAGTTTGTGTGGTTCAAACCTTTTGAAAATTCTATATAGCAGCATGAGACATTGTTCTATTCAATTTTTAGCTATTGATCCACCGAATGCTTGTTTGGAGATTGCCTTTGCAGTTCTATTTGAACAGAAGAAATACTTTTCTCTTTAGAGATGGGGTGTGTGGGGACTTCACTTACAAGGGATACGTTTCATGTGTACAGATTTCTCATGCTGAGGGCAATAAAATAGTTGTGCCCTTGAAGCTGAGCTTTCCACCTCCAACCTGCACAGCTCAGATGTGTGTTAATTACCAAAAGGATGGGGAGCAGCTCACAATTGGGAAGATGAATGCCTTGGCCACCAGAGGAAAATAGCCAGGCCCCCCTGTTTCTATATCAGGCTCCCTGGGATAAAGTCAGTGTTGGAAAGAATTCAGCACTGAAAGGCTTGGATCCTGAGCCCAGGGAAACCACAAAGACAGAGAGATCTTCCATTATGGGAGGTGATATGAGTTGGCCTAATTGCACAGTGGCTGTTTGACTCGGACAGATGTTCTTATCCAAAGGGTTTTATTCATGTTTGCACAAATAAGAGGCTTTTCAAAAATAATTACAAATGCTAATCACACCTACTTACACCGTGTTTCTCTTGATTTTTCCCATTCAAGGGAAGGCAAATAACCTCATGTTCCTATTTCTCTTTTCGTTTGTTTCACTGTTATATTTTTTCAAGTCATATTTATTTGTTAATGTTCACTTATGTCTATGTGTGCTTTATAAGAATATACAATGAGCTTCTGTGAACTCAAAACTGGGTTGCAAGAGCAAAGAAAACAATATAGTAAAGATGGTCTGTAAAACATTCTCAGGAATTAAGGAACTTGCTGTTCATATGAAAATTCAGAGTTAAACCTAGAGAGAAGCATTAAAGCATACACAGAAAATGCCACACAGTTGGATTTGGACAATTTAAGTTTGCATTAACTTCATTCTTTGGGTTTGAGGGGGATTTTTGGACACTAAGGTGTCTTTGACTTTGGTGTTGGCCAGTGCTTGGCTGAATTAATATCTTTAAACAAAATTTCTTGCCTTCACTGGTCCTTTCAGGGTTAGTTGATGTACAGAACTGCATTATATTACAAGCGTGATAAAAATACAGTATTGACTGAGTGTTTCATACAGTTTTACAGTCTTATAAAATGGTATTGATCCATCTTTAGTTTGGAAGGTCAGCATAAAGTTTACAAAGAGAAGCTATGAGGTTAGGAAACATAATGCAGTAGTGGCCCAATAAAGTATTAAAATGTGACATGCTGTTGCAGGAGCTTTCAACAAATCTTTTAGTATCCTCATCAGTCCCAACTTGCACACATAGGATCTAATAAGAATTAACATAATGTTGTAGTGATTAGGATACTTTGCACTGTAATCATTCTTCCCTTGGGACAGCTCAAAGTGCGTTATTGCCCCTTTCCTTCTAAACATGGAGCTATTTTATGGTACAGTAAAGCCATTACAAACTTGGGAATGGGGAACATCTGATTTAATGTGTCTCTTTGTTCTGGTAGTACTTGATTCTTCTACAGTGTCAATGTCCTTTGAAATGCACAACTTGGTATGTTGTCACTTGAGACAGGCAAATATAGACACCTTGAAAAGGAAAGTGAGAATTAGACAATATTGCACTGAAAGTAAAACTGGAAATGGAACTCACAGCTGTGAACTTGCTAAATAAAAACTTGGGGGATTTAATTTGAAGCAAGATTTGGAGACTACTCTGGTCCTTTCATTGATGTGGAATGCACAAATCTCACACTGACTGAACTTTAACATTGGTTCAGATATCTTTGTAAAAGGAGCTGAGTTGTGCTGCCCACGTCCATTATCTCCATAAGTCAATCACAGGGTAACTCTCTCTTGCATTTGCATATTTTTGTGTAGTCACATATCCTGCTGTACCTTAGTAAGGTTGGTTGCTTCTTTTCATTTAAAATTCTCATATATACAGTAGCCCTGCTTGTTTGTTTGTTTGTTCGTTTAATAGAATAAATATTCATAATTTATTAGATAGAAAGGGAGTTATTATTTAAAAAGTCAATATCAATAATGTATCAGAAATAAATTCTATTAGATATTGAAACTATAAAAATTTTTACTGTAACTCATGGATGACAGATTTCATTATGTACTGTATGGTACTCTACTTGTTGTACTTTTTTCTGGCTTTTTTTTAATATACAGCCTTTTCAGACAACTCAAAGGTAGTCAAAATTAACCTCACAACTTCCTTCTAAGGTATTATTTCCATACCTTAACATGATCATTTTCAGTGAAGGTTTTTCATCTGTATGTTATATAAATGGTAGATAGAGAGTACAGTTCATTAAGCTGAAACTCATCTTTTACATTACAGAATTCTGTCACTCTTAGGGAGTAGATACATCATTTATAAGAATAAATTGTGAAGTATATAAAAATTTAACATTTGAAAACAACTTTATGTCTGGTTCTGAAGATTGAAAGCAGTATTCCTCTTTCAGAGGAGTCTTTTAAGACATAAAAATTCAATTGCTTCCTTTAGATCTAGACTATTTACCTGGATACAGGGGAAACAGTGTTCCTACAGAACAAGAAAAATAACTCCTAAGGAATTTCTCTGCTCTTTGGAACAGAAGGATGTAAGGTGTGAATTGGGTGCTTTGATTATCGACCTTCGTGAAACAAGGGCTCTGCAGAACAAAAACCTTTTAAGAATCAAGAACACAGGAGTATCTCAGAAAGTTGTTAAGTGTTTACAACAGCAGCAGCAGAAGTTGGTGGAATCTTTGACACTTTGCAGGAGAAACCTTGTGTTTTGTCAGATTGATCACGAGCTGGACGTGTTTATCAACCTTTGCTGGTCAAAAGGAGCATCAGCTGAAACCAGTGGGAGAGTCTGGGTTGTAACATTTAGTTCCAAGTAATATATTTAGTAAAAGCCCAGCTCTCTGTTTTTATAGTTTCCTAGTTCTAGTCATAACCTTTACTCAACAGGCATTTTTAAAACAGAATATCCTCGATAAATCCTCTTGCTCCTGGTTCTACCCATAACCTTTACTCAATGAGTGTTTTTAAAACAGAATATCCTCAATAGATGGAGAGGGGGAGATTTTAGCAAACCCTTTGCTATAAACCTGTAGAAAGTGTTTGATTACTGACTTTTATTTTAAAAGTGTAAATAAATAAAGGTATTTAATAATCAAGTGAGATAAGGAGCTTGTAATTCTGTCCTACAGTTTTATCTCTCTAAGCTTCCAATATTTATCTCCAATAATCATGTGAAAGAAATTTGTTTTTTGGACTATTTATCTTAGTAAAACTGTTTGCAATTGCAGAAGATGCCAACCATATTATTTGCCATTTTTCTATTGTATTTAGAAGAATATCTAAACAGAAAATCTGAAGTGTTAGATATTGATCTAAGCTATTAACAAAATCTCTTAAATCTAGATGATTCCCAGCAGAACAGGGATAAAACTTTTATAATCCTTGTTGACTTTGTTATCCTTGTAATATTTTGTATTTAAAGTTAGTGTAATAAGTACAATGTTCATATAAAGGACAATGGCAGCTTATTGGCAATGTTGTAATTTTTTAATTCATGGTTTCTTTGGTTACATGGCTTTATATTAAACTTGATTTTTGTGGCCATACTTACTTCCATTCTACATGTGTCCCTAGAACAAAATTGTGCCTTTTCTAAATTAGCAGTTCATATTTGACCCACACCAAGGTTTTCCAAGGAGAATATCATCTTGTGCCTCTCAAAGAATGTATTTTTTGGAAAAATATGAATAATTAAGTTGCATGCAATGATACCTCTTGCTAGTAATTTCATATATTATTAAAAGATTGTTATAATTGAGTTATGCTTACCTTTCAAAGAAAGCTCCAGTCATCAGGATGATTGTTTCTTTTATAACTTTTATTGAAATTAGTATAACAGTAATATTTTTTTGACATGCTACACTTTTGTTTCCCTACAGATTTCCTTTTTAAGGAAAATCCATTTTTCAGTTACAGCTGGGAAGATGTTCCCCATATGGTATATAATCTATCTTTTTAAATGGATTTGCATATTAAGCTTCAGACATTATATAAATTGAATGGTATTTGTTTGTTCATTAGTCAGTTTTTACATTCTCATATCTGTGTTAATAGTACAAATGCTGGTCAGTCTCTTGTTTCTGAAATCTTGTGCAGTGAGAGAAATGAATTTGTGACCATTGCAGGCATGGTATTACAACCTCAGGGCATCATTTTTGCTGTTGAGACTTTGCCCCTCTCCACTTCCCACTCAAAGGAGTCTCTGTAAACATAAAAAACAATTATTACAGATATTTCCCATAAAGGTGGAACACTTACCTTTATGTAGATTATCTGTTTTTCCCTCTCTCTGCCTAAACTGGTAGAAACCCCTAAAACTTCATGTTTCTATTCACATCATTCTGGGCCTTTTAATTTCACTTTTTTTCCTCCAAGATCTCTTTTAACACATACATTTAACTACAACCAAACAGAAATAAACAAAAATCAGAGGGAAACTGGTAAAACATTTATTAATGCACAGGAGAGAATAAAAGGATATTGTTATTCTTTTAAAGAAATTAATATTAATAAAATTTTATATAAAATTAGATAATTTATGCAATTTAATCATATGAAAAAGAAAACAAAGTAATGCTGTTAGGTATTTAGAAGGGCTGGTTTTCAGTATTCACTGGATGGGAGATTATGATTTGCTTTGGGCTTGAAAATGGATATTTGCATCTGTTGAGAAAATAAATTTATAAAACGCATTAAGAAAACTAAATATTGTTTTAGTTAAAACTGTTATGGTACATGCATATTCCTTGGTCTTATTTGATAGAAGATTCATTGGATAAAATGAAAATAATGTAATTAGTTGTGACATCCAAGTGGGAAATATTTTTGCAAGCAGTGTCTTGTTACTGGTTATTTTATCGATGAAATATGTTGGAATAGAACTGCTACTTTTTCAAAAATTTGGAAACCTTCCTGACTTACCAACATTTTCCACCCTCAGGTTTGCTAGAAATTTAGACAACCAACTCTGTGTCAAGCTGATCACAGGCATCAAATCAAAGGGAATATTTTCTTTCTTTTAATTTTTTATACTTGTCATGTTCCATCAATTGCATCACATTCTGGCCCCTGGTACTGTGTTTTTGGCATTATATGAGTTTGGTATCCCTGCACTGAAGTCAAAGTTGTTACAGCAATGCAAAACTATCAGGAAAAGGAAGAGAATTCCACCCCTTGTGATAACGTTTCATGGCTGTTTAACATAAACCAGAACGATGTTGAAGTTTCATGTTTTGGAAGTTTTATTCTCTCAATTGGAAAACACCTTTTGCAGTTACAGTCACAGAGCTGGAGTGTGAAGAGGTTTGTTTGCTAAGTTCCAGTCAATGCAAGGCTGGGGGATCCCGAAAAGGAAAATTTCTTTCACACAGTTGGATTGGGTAGGACTGTGATGGGGCACACAGAATAGCTTGCTTCTCATTCTTCTTGAAAAAATATGTATTCTCCCTTTGTATTGGTGAGAGCTCTGAAGTTCAGCACTCATGAAGAGCATGACACGGTTTTCTGGAAAAAAAATATATCAGGCATTTCCCTGGATTTCTGAGGAGAGAGTGGACAGGCAGGTTCTGTCACACTCCCTTTAGAGTCTGAAGTATCTTTCTTTTCATAGAATCATGGAATGGTTTGGGTTGGAAGGGACTTTTAAGATCATCCAGTCCCACCCCCTGCCACGGGCAGGGACATCTTCCACTATCCCAGGTTGCTCCCAGCCCCATCCAGCCTGGCCTTGGACACTTCCAGGGATGGGGCAGCCACAGCTCCTCTGGGAACTTTATCCACTCATCCACAACTTCATCAGCCTCTATCTTTCACTGTCTTTTTTAGCTCTTGCACTGAGATTTACTTTCTTCTAGTTTAATATTCAGTCATATCGTCTGCTCAGTCTGAATTCAGAGCTCACTGAGGGATACCTGCTCCTTCTGTTCTTCTTTCCCAAATGCTGGATACTTCAATCTTCTCCCACATTGCATTTTTCATAGATGACTGCTGTAGAAATTATCTGGTCCTTAACATTTACTGACAGAAATTTGATATATTCCTTACACTTCTGCACTAATCGCTCTATCCTAAATATGCAGCACCAAGTTTTTTAATGAGCCAGCAGCCTTAGCTCAGTTACATGGTGCTGGATATGCTTTATTTGATGACACAAGGCTGTCTTGCCTTAGGGAAGCCTAATCTTAAATGCAATTTTTTGCTAGCCAGATCTTCTCTCCTTTCTGTGACACTGGGCTCCTTCTTTTTGGTTCCCAGGCTTGCAGGCTCTGGAGGCAAACATGCCTCTCTCTATCAACAGGATAATTTCTCTTTTTCCGTATAAGTTGGTAAAAATGGCATTTTATAGGGCTCAAAGACAGAAAAAAAACCCTAAAATTTCAAAACCAACTTTATGGAAATATTTGCTCATGCCAAAACAGGATATGACTTGCAAAAATGTGTTCAGATAAAGAAAAATTACTTCACTACAGCCTTTAAAATGGCTGGAAATCCTCTCCAAGACTTTAAATAGACTGGCCATCAGATGCAGACTTGGTGCTTCTGAGTATATGTTGGACACTGGAATTTGTGCAGGTTTGTGTACAAGGGAATGTTCATTATCCCACTTGCCTGTCTCCATTTAGCTTGTTTTCAAAGAGTTTAAAGGAAAGTATTACATTATTTATTTATATCAAAGTTCTGAATGTTTTTTACAAGACATTGAGTGTCAGGACAAAACAACAGTGAACAATAAAAGGCAGTTTGCTGTGAAATTACATTTATGTAAAACCATATATACTGACTTCAAAGGCAATGTCTGTCCTTCTGAAGGTATTTGCTGTCCTATCACTTCAAATTTACAGACGAGCAGTGTCTGTAATAACAGTATCAAAAACAAATTCTTAGCTCAGTACATTAAAAATGAATGATTACTGGATTCTTTTTTAAGAAAAAAGTGCTTTCAAAATAAAATGTTAATTATCTGTGATCTTGTAAAAATGAAACAAAAAAACACTGGATGCAGTAGTTGCAGCAGCTCTGTAATTTTAGTGGTCTGCCATAATATAGCTACAGATGTAAAAAACCAGTATGGAATTTCTAATACAAATTTAAATATTTGTTTAGTGCCAGAAGAAAAAATTGACCTTCCTTGGCTTTAAAAATTTCTGTCCATTGGAAATTCACTGTATTTAATTCTGAACGTGGAACACTGAACCTCTCTTTCCGAAAATTAGAAGAGAAGCCTGTGTCAGCCCTCGGCTGTTCACAATGTTGCTGAGCCACTGTGCTGTACCTCAGGGTGCAGTTGGACTGCCTTATTTACTTAAGAAAGACACACACACATCAAGGTGGCTTCAGAAACTAAGCAGGGCTTTAAAATTGCTAGAGGGGAAAATTGCCTAGAAGGGGGAGAGTGTAGGACAATATGGAAAAAAATGTCTATCCCTGACTTTCTACTACTGGTGTTTGTACAAGTAGTAAAAAAAGTGTTATTCAAACATCCATGTTCTGTTGAAGAGATTTTTGTTATTAGTGAGATCAATAGTGCTCTGATGATCTTTTTTTACCCTGTTTTCCATCATAGCTAATGCTTGGAGTTTGTATAGAAGCACCTAAGTTAAAAAACCCCGACACTGTGGTCCAAGAGGGCGTCACAAAGCAGTCCAGAGGCACAAAACTCCTGCGGCACCTCCTTCATCTGGGCTGTTACCCCTGGTTGGTACAGAAAGGACGGAAACTCTTCCAAAATCTGGGAAGATTCAAATATTTTGTCATGCCTGTTCATTTGCATAGTTGCATCTGCAAGGTCTTTGCCTTGTTTTTTCAGGTAAGTTTTTTAGCTTGGTGCAGATGGAGGGATGGTAGGATCGGTCGTCACTCCTTTCCTAGAATATCACAGGGTGTGCTTTCCTTAAAACTGTGGTTTTGCAGAGTTTACTTGTATAAGGAAGCTTTTTTTCTGGAAGTTCACACATTAAACTGGCACATAGTCAGACTGTGGGCCTGCTGTGCTTGGCATAGGGGGCAGTTCCAGTGGCTTTATACTGTTAATCATCCAATAACAAGGATTTACATGTAAAAGTGGGGCTCTGATAAGGTTTTATTGGCTGATGTTGAACTGCTGCTTGTCTTTGTCACAAATACTTTTGATAATTGATGCTTCAGAATTTATCCTGTTTTGTCTGTGAGAAAGATCCAGTTGCCCTCAACAGCAAAGTGAGATGTTAGAAGCCATTTCCCTTTAGAAATTGGGTGAGAGAACAGCTCTGAAGAGGTGACTTGGTGGGAGGCTTTGGACCTGGGGAGTATCATCTGCATGAATTAGGTTTCTCTCTTGTGGTAAACACAGTGCTATGCCTTGAGTAGAAATCCATACCCAGGCCACAGGTATTGGAATAAGGAAGATAAAATAGGAAAGGTGTTTTCCCTTTGGGTGGTGAGTGGGGACAAAGAATCAGAGAATCATAAAATGGCCTGAGTTCGAAGGGACCTTAAAGATCAGCTTGTTCCAACCCTCCTGCCATGGGCAGGGACACCTTCCACCAGCCCAGGTCACTCCAAGCCCCGTCTAACCTGGCCTTGGACACTTCCAGGGATCCAGGGGCAGCCACAGCTTCTCTGGTCAACCTGTTCCAGAACCTCACTGCCCTCACAGGGAAGAATTTCTTCCTGATATCTAAAATAAACCTGCTCTCTTTCAGTCCAAAGCTGTTCCCCCTTGTCCTGACACTACATGCTCTTGTAAAAAGTCTCTTGTTGTCTTTCTCATGGGCTCCCTTCAGGTCCTGGAAAGTGGAAGTGCTGTTCACACTCACTCCTCTGCCAGGCTGTCAGTCCTGTCAGGAGACTCTTTATCCCTGTGCAGGGATGTTTTATGTATTTGTCACTAAAACAGAAACATGAGCTGTCTATTTAAAAAAAAACAGACTAATGCTCTTTTTTATAGGTATAGATCCTTTTATTTGGGATATAGTGAGAAAAAAAAGAGGAGATTTAGGAAATGATAATGTTTAGGATTCTTTGCACAGTTACCTCTGAACTTGCCTCTGAGGGGTTTTGCTATCCTGAAGTTTGTTTTTCTACCTTGACTAGTTTGTTAAATGCTTTCATCTTTTATAGTTACTAAAAGAATATTTACAGCATATATTCTTAATCTTTTTAATTATAAATTGAGATCTTACTGCGTTTGATAGCTGGGAAATTCTGGATTAGACTTTACCATGATTTTAGACAGAGAGCAAACAGCATTTCCTAATGGCAGTTAGTAATTATTAACAAAACCTTTCTATGTCCTTGACATTTTTGACACTGCCAATCAAAATTTGTCTTCCCTTTGGGCACGTCTTATGAGCTACTCAGATTCAGAATAATTTATAATGAGTAAATCAAACAATTCTATAACATGTTAATGGCCTTAATTTCCTCTTTCTCCTCAAGGTCCAAAGATTTGATTGCTGTGTTGAGAATATAAAAAAGAACATTATAAATTGAAACCTGTCAGAGATGGTCAGAATGAGAAAAGTGCTGATATAAAAAGAAATGTTAAAGGTTCATAAAAGTGGAAGACTTCTGGCTCTTGTTCATACCATGCCTAGCAAATATCTTCTCAATTTACATCATAATAAATCCTGTTTATTTTCATGAAATGTGCACTATATGGCACTGAATCAAATATACAAAAGATGTAATAGATAATCTGTATCCTAGTATATCTAGATCAATTCCTTTTGTTGTAAAGCTATAAAGGTATTTGCTTGCATTTTGTGTGTGAGGGAAAACTGATGATCCAAAAGAAAATTATGAAAAAAATAATCTGTGTCCTGGCAGTATGTAGGGTTTAGTTACAGCCCATAATATGAGCAGTATATCAGTGAAAATAAAACTGGTGTATAAAAGCAATCATATTATGGGGCTTTGTCCAATAATTTTGTATTCATTACAGTTTGTAACAGAGGCATTTATGGCACTCATCACTTACATTTTATTTTTTTGCATCAGCAGAATATCACTTTAATTCCAGCCTGGAAGGCACTCTGCAGGTTACCTTTTCCAACCCCTTCTGCCCCTCAGACACCTTCCAGCAGGGCAAATTGGGTCAGGTTGCTCCAGCAAGTTTGAATGTCTTGAGGGATGGCACTTCTTTAGCATCTGTCATTCACATGCCATTGTCTGAGCACACCTTTTGTAGGGAAAACAAAATCCTAATTTTTAGCCAGTTTCCTGTGCCCAATATTTCCTGTTGCCCCAGACCTTTGTCTCTGTCTTGCCCACATCTTTCCAGTGGATGGGTGGCTGTAAACAGAAATAAGTCTCCTGCTTCAGACAGAATGAACCCAATTGTCTCAGACTCTCCTCAGTCAGATGTGATAGTGTGGTCATGAGCTCTGTCCCTCTGGATCATCCTGGTGGCTTCTGTCAGACTGATTTGGAGCTGTCCATGTCACCCTCATACTGGGGAGCTGAAAACTGGGTAAAAGACTCCAGATACAGTCACACAAAACAACTGCAGAGCCCCCAGTCACTGCAGAGGGCAGCTTTGTACTAAACACTGTACGAGCCTGGGACAAAAAACTCGTAAACTCTGAATTACTGGTGATACCCAATGGAAAAGACAGAGATGGCAGCACCCAACAGTGATGTGATAACGTTTTCTAGTGTCACTACCATATCAGCAGCCTAATTGTTGTTGGATATTTTACGCAGTAAGGGAAAAATAAAGAAAGGGAAAATTATTAGAGCTATCTGTGTGAGTCCCTTAGATACACCCAGAGTAGACTCCATGTGAAAATGTATAAATGTTCTTGATTGGAAATGTAGCCATGGAGTTACTCAGTGAGTCAGATATAAACGTGTCAGAAGGGTTTGGTAGAATGAGGAGGTGACCTTGGAAATGAAAGCAAACAAAAAGTAGTTTTGAGAAATAGAAGGGACGACTGTAAACTAAGGCCAAGAGGTTAATGATATAAACTGATCAACAGGTTAGAAAATGATCTTTCTTTAAAACATTCTTAGTGGATAAAGCAGAGGATAGTTCAGTGCTCAGTCTGCTGACAGCCTGGACACCTTAATGTGGGAAAAGAAAGATCAAATCTTTGATGACATGAAAGGACAAGATTTTTGTTTACAGGGCGTGTGAGAGCATTTGGAAAGAGAAACATGTCAAAGAGGATGGTGGAGTTATGTGACACATGTATGTAATTTAATTCCTTACAGTAATTAAAAACACAAAGAGTAAGCCAAAAAGGTGAATATGCTTGATGTCTTATGGTGACAGTGTTCATGGGCTACCTTATGAGGATCTGTAAGGTCCACTACATTTACTGCAGGTTACATGACAATAATACTTGTGCCAAAAACTGGCCGTGTTTCTGTGCTTGATATTCTATTCAGTGATTAACATACAGCTTTATTTGTGTCTGTATTATATCCCATATGTTTTAAATATAGTTGATAAGGTATTGGATGAAAAAAATCTTACTTTTATTTCTAGCTCTGCATCAATTTATTTATCGTGCATTGTGAAGTTGAGTGACAATTCCTTTCAGATCCATATTTAACTAGGAAGCTCCTTCTCAGTGTCCACCTGACTCTGTGATTCCATCAACACTTATGGAAGCAGCTGGTTTTCATTTGTCTCCTTGATTTACCCTTGTCAAAATTTGTCCTGGTAAGGGTCAGGACATGTATCCCCATTATGGAAATCTTCCCCTTCAGTTCTTTTTACTGTCATTTCAAGTAATCACAGAATAGATGCACATTCAGTGAACATTTATGGTTTTCACATGTCTTATATGAAAATAATTGGACAACCTGTGTACTCCCCTGCCCCCCATGATAATGACACAATAATCTGAATAGGATCCTTTTTGTTATTGCATCACAGGAAATAGCCTGGAGTGGATTTTATTCCAAAATGTCTTCTTTCTTTCCTGAGGCCATCTGAAGAAAGATGAATATTTGCATTGTAAGACATGTTTTTAACTGTTTTCCAATTAAAGTAATAAAAGTGTGTTCAAGGTAAATCAAAAAGGAGCTGTTAGATATCTTGAATGGTAAAATTCTCCTTCAGCAAAATGTTTATGTTGCAGAGATTTTATTTTTCAGTTTGCTGTTGTAAAATTAATTTGTTTCCATTTTCAACAAGGTACTTCAACATTCCATTTTGCTGACTTGAAGCCACTCTACATCTTGCATCTGTGCTAAGCAATTAAAACATTGATACTAAATACTTTCTGAAGTCTTGAAAAAGTAAACATGAGATAATAAAACAAAGGCTGCTTCCAGCACAGATGGAATAAGAACTGGTTTAATGACAATTTAAGTTTTTAATATTTTTTCATAATTCTGTTTTAATAATGTTGAAAATAAATTAATCTGAGCAAGGTACAAGATGAAAAAAATGAAATTATATTATTCATATTCATGAGTTGTGGCTGCCCCAATCCCTGGAAGTGTCCAAGACCGGGTTGGATGGGGTTTGGAGCAACCTGGGCTAGTGGAAAGTGTCCCTGCCCATGGCAAAGGGTTGTAATCAGATGGTCTTCAAGGTCCCATCCAACCCAAACCAGTCTGTGATTCTATGATCCTATGTGCTATTTCCTCCTTAAATGTAAACCTTAGATATGACACTTTATGAATTGATAGACTTGGAGAAAGCATTTGTGCGGGGCGGTGGGGGTTGTCCTACTATTGGTTTTTTATGGACTAGAGAGAATTTTACAAGCTTCCCCTATTTAGAAACAAAGAGCTTTGTGAGCAGCAAAGCTCATGGCACCCAGTGTCTCATAGTTCATTTTTTTTACCTGATAACACCCTTGGCAACCATGGTTTGCTGTGCTCTGCTTTCATATGATGGTACTTCTACGTCTCGTAATGAGAATATTGCTTTATAGGGCAGCTATTGCAGGGAGATGCTTTAGTGGAAATCTCTGCTGAGTCTCACATGAAGTTATTATATTGCCATTACAGTGTCAAAGCAAACTCTGAGCTGCTCCGTGGGGACCACATTATTATGTCATGACAGGAGATTACGCCTTTGCACTAAATGGTTTCAGAATAAGTCTACAGAGACCTAATTATATTGCCATTGCTGTTTGAGAGAGTTGTTTAACAGTAAAGCACTTTTTGTGGAAGCTCGCTTAGGATGACAATAAAATGAAATTATGACTGTGTATTTTCTGCTAAACCCCCCCCAACAAAGAAAAAACTATTGTTGTGTCAAATTAAACTATAAATAAATAGTAGATGCTGAATTCACAGTCAACCTAACTTCACTCTGACTTGCTGTGACTAAAATACACAATAAATAACAGTTGTCTTTACATTCCCACAGCAAATATGTTTTTAATTGTGAAAACAGTTATTACTTTATAGAATCATACAAGAACTCTTAGCAGGCAATTTTGTGCCCCTGTAATAATGATATGATGGGTTTCTAAAGGACCAGCTCCCGTTCCAAACTCTGTAATGTTGAAAAAGAGAACTTTTGATTGAAGTGTTAAGTGGTCAGTAGTAGTTTAATGAGTTTATGCAAGGCTCTAAATGTATTATCAAAATAATTTCAATATATGGTTTTGTTATCTGGATATAGAACAAATGTATTGCTATGAAAATTAGATTAATACTAACAACAATCTACACAACACATTTCCCAAGACAGAGGGCAAAACAAAGGTGAGATCAATTCTTGCAAATGTTTGTTTAGAGTGTGTCTTTGCCTATGAAGATGTTATTCATTACATGTTCTATAGATGCAGTGCCTCCTTTAAATTGGTATAGAAAATCGATGCTCTGAGTAGGAGAAAAGACACTCTCCCCTATAAATCAAAAGTACAGACTTTAGTGCTATAAATTTAATTCAGAAACAATGAAAACAACACAAATATCTCTTTACCATTTTTTACTTAATAAAGAAAAATTGTAAAGGTTTTATATAATAACGTGAGCTCATACTCAACCAAAATTCAGATTTTCCTGCAAGAAAAATAAAATCTAGAATTAAATTTATTAAATATTCATATGCAGGCATTTGCCTGCACATAAACATTTCAGTTAACATAGAAATACATCTAAACAAATTTCAGTTTATAAAAATCTGCTTTTTATGTGTATAATTCACTTCTATGTGTAGAAGTCTTCTGTCTCTTAAGTCTTCATCAGCTAAATGGAGGAAGCTGCAACAAGGTACAATTAGTTCTACAAATTGAGGAGTTGGAGAAAATTGGTTGGAGTTAATAAAGCTGGGGTTTAGAGAACAGTAAAGGGAATATAATACTCATCAAGTAATCAATCAACCTCAGCACATACAGGGATAATTCTGCCTGTCTAATATATCTATTTTGGTATATCTAATGTATCCATCACTGCAGTATCTACATAGCATGTGTCTGACTGAGCAAGCCTCATTAACATACAAAAATTCAAAATAAGGCACTGTTCTCTGTGATACAGAATCACAGAATACTGGGGTCGGAAGGGACCTCTGGAGATCATTCAGTCCAAATCCCTGCCAAGGCAGGGTCACCTGGAGCAGGTGACACAGGAACATGTCCCCCAGGTGGGTTTGGAATGTCTCCAGAGAGGGAGACTCCCTGGGCAGCTGTTCCAGTGCTCTGCCACCCTCATGGAAAGTTCTTCCTCATATTGAGGTGGAACTTGTTAAGTTTTAGTTTATTTATGTATGAGGCCATTGCTCCTCATCCTGTCTCCAGGCATCACTGAAAAGAGTCTGGCACCATCCTCTGGCTCCCCTTGGAGATATTTGTACAGATTGATGGGATCCCCTCTCATCAAAAAACACAGTAATAAAATACATAGATATAGAAATTCATTAACAAATACATAAAACTAAGGAAGCTCTCTGTAGTTATTTTATTTTAAATGCACATATTTTCATTGCTTGGTCAGGTATTAAAATTGTTTATTCATTTGCTCATGGTAGTCTGAAAAATGAAAAGAATGGGATAATCTCTGACCTGTAAAAGTAATTGCTGAGGTGTAGCCAAGTGTGGAATTTTCAGCTGTACAGCTCTGCTCAATGTAAATTGAGACTAACCCAGGTAATGATTTCACAGTGAGCTCCTGATTGTGTTGCTTTTGGCTCAAGGATGACAAGGATCAACCTTATGGACATTAAGTGTGAGATGGAGAAAGGCTGTGATAGAGGGAAGGGCCTGGTGATGATATTTGTTTAAAGGAAAAGAAAGGCTCTGTGTGCCAGGGTGGAGTGGTATGGAAGGAAGTGTTGGGAGGGAGATAATCTCACCTCTTGTGTTTGAAATTAGCTTAGTTATTGAGTACCAGCACAATCGTTAGCACGTAATGACATGTAAGATAGCACATAATGGTAATGTATAGACCAAGCTCTTCTCAAAGGAATATGGATGGAATATTAAAAAAAAAAAAAGAATTAGGCTTGGCTAAAAAAAATGGAAACCTCCCTTTAGGGACAAATCTGGGAATGATAAGGACAAACTTCAGGAAAAGAGCCCCTCCTTTAGCCTGTTTACAGCAATGTGCTCAGAATTTCAGTGAATGAAGATAACCTCTATTCTCATTTCAAATAATGTCCTAGACAGAGAAAAAGCCCCAAAACCCAAAGAATCACTTGACACCATTATTGTGGTACAGTGCTATCAAAGCATCTGGGTTATTAAAAACATTTACATGCACAAATATTCATTTTTATAATATTTTTTCCTCTTCCCCAGGCAATTAACTATAAGTTGTGTAAATACATCCTCATGATGCATATGCTGTCATTTCAAACAAACACTCTGATCTAGGGAAGGTGTGACAAACATTAGTCTGTACTATATCATGGAAATAGAATATTATCATTAAAGTTTTTAAGAAATAGACCTGAAAAAAAATTTAGATCATCCAGTTAGAGGAAAATCTGGAAGTTGTAAAGGACAGATGCTGAAAAATAAAATTTCTTTGGCAGCAAATTTGGCTTATAAAACAACCTTCACAAACCTTTCAGAGTATTGTATCTTTTCAGTAAATAGAATTATGCACTTGAACTGAACCATTGAATGAAGTAATTCTGCGCACATTTTTCCTGGAATATGTTGGCTATGAAATACAAGGAATTAATTTGGTTTCTTTCTAGTTGTTTCAGTCATGAGAACTCGTTATTATTTTTAGATTCAAGAAGTTCAGCTGTGCTTTGCAAAGTGTGCTCTCACTGCACATTGTACCAACATTTTTCACTGGCAGTACGAGTTCTTTGGGTTCTGGGAAGAGAAGAGATTGTTACCTACTAAATCTGCAATTATGGGCCAGAGGACAATTGTTCTTTACTAGAGAGACTTCTAATAATGGCTTCTCCAATGCTCATTAAGATATGAGTCTTTGAAATGAAAGAATTCCAGCCAGGAATCTAAATTTTACCTTATTTCATGAAATATTTCTTATATTTGATTTCTTGTTTCCTTTTAAAATTGTCTTTTACATCTAATCAAATAAATTAGACTTAAGTTTTCAAGACAAAAGCTTTCATAGTAATCCTACAGAAAGATCCTGATCTCCACCTTCTGAAATAAATGTTCATGAAGCATTCAGAATTGTAGGGGAAATATAATAATTGTAGAAGTCATTATGCATATCATTCACAGGTAAACTATGGTAAAAAAGACAAAAAAGCTGATGACTGAGAAGTGAGGAAATGCTGGAATTAAGTTTACCTGTGCAAATCAGTTCAGCCCAGAGTTTATTTGAATGCTTTATACTATACACACTGCATTTAATACTATAAACAGTGATTAATAAAGCAGTTAACCAATAGTTGATTCTTAGGCTCAAAGTTTAACCCGATTTCTTCTATTTCCTAATCTCCAGGACCCCCATTTTGCATCCTGATAGATACTATTTCATGTTAGATGTGAATGTACTCTGAACAGTCACTTGTATTATTGGAAAACCTTAATTACATAAACAAGTTTGGCCACTAAATGATAATTACTGCATGGGATAATGCAGGATTGGTACCTTCCAGGTAAACAGGAGAGCTCTTAGAAATTTGAGCTATAAAATACAACTTTCTTACTGCTCTTAACATAACGAGAAGAGAAACTGATACAATTGCATAGCATAATTAGATTTTTCCCCTAGTGTAGCATCTATTCACTTTTTAAAGTGTAGAAAACACTCCAAACTGCTTAAAAAACCTTCTCTGGGGGTCAATGAAAGACATCCTGCACTCATGCTAATGTACCTTTCCAAAATCAGTCTCACAAGAGCTGCATTTCTGATGTGATCTCTGTCCAACCTTGGCAGAGACTGACAGTACCAGTTTGGCATCCGGAATGTGGGGGAAGTCAGACACAAAAGCTCTTGAAAGACAAAGAGAGTTTACCCCCCTTCCCTCCTTTTTATGGATTTTTCTGTATTGCAGTAGTTTTTATTATCTATTATTTTAGATTGTTTCCTACTTGAATAAAAGCGGTTGAGAATGCAGGAGCCGTACTGACGATCAGTTATTTGCCAAGGAAATTTCAACTATTTTACCCTTAAAATTTTATATATTTTAATGCAAATACTTTAATACAAAACTCTAACTTTACCCGTAGAAGTCTAATTTCTGCCTGATAAACTCAAATTAGTTTCAGATAATTGCTTTTTCAGTCTTCTCACATACATCTACTGTCAATTTTTTACAGCTCACTGAGCCATTCCAAATTATGTCTGGTTTATCTCACAAAATAAAAATGAGTGATTAAAGATGTTAAGTCTTTCTGTATCTAAACCTTTGTTTTTACTTTCTGTATGACAAATGTTTTTCATTTGGCTTTTTTTTTTTTTCCATATTTACTGTCTTCAAAAGTCATGCTGAAGAGAAAAAGGACTCATGGTTTACTGCACTGCACAGAGTGTTTTCTTTACATAAAATCATAGAATTGTTTGGGTTGGAAGGAAATTTAAAGACCATCTAATTCCAAACCCCTGCCATGGACACAGAAACTTGAAAATCCCTTATATTTATTTTAAACATTTTAGATATTTTCCACTAGACTTTCACCTTGTAGGAACTTAATAGGAGCATAAAAGAAACCAGTTGTTTTGTTTTGAGAGATTTGTGTAAGCTTGGAAAAAAACAATGATATTCAAAACAGTATTGTCAAGTAAGTGGAGGAAGAAATGTTACTTTATATTAAAAAAAACAAACAAACCACTTTTGTACAAGTTTGGTGGTTTTTTTCCCTTTGGAAAATCCTGTAGAACTCGTTCAGTAGAAACATAAATGTTGGGTTTTGCTTTTTGCCTCAGTAAAATATAATAAGCTAATTGTTGCCAATAATTTGATCTTCATTATCCAACAATTATATTAATTGGGTGGTTAAATGCTTAGTGAAGACATCCTATTTGTCTTCTGCAGACAGCAGGTGTGGATTGTGAGAGGAGTTATTATATAAGTGACTGCAGAGGGTGCAGATTCCCTTCTCCATCCCAAAATGTACATAGGGCTCCATGGGGATACTGTTGCCCTTTTAGAATGGAATAAATAACATGACTTTTAATGTTATTTTAACTAATGCTATGATGCTTCTTCATGTATGTAATGGGCTTCCACACTGGGAAAAGTGAGTATAAAGGAAGATAAAAGATATTCCTGTCAGAATTTTCATGGCACAGAATTGTTAGACAATGCACAGGTTTTTTTAGCTTTTCTAATTCACCTTCCATTTCGAGCAGATGACAAATTTTATTCTTTAGAATTACACAAGTAGCTGATTAGAAATTTGAAATATTAGAAATATAGAGCCTTAATCATAAAGTCTCTTGCAGTAGAAAGTTTTTGCACAATGTATTTATTGTGATATTATTGTTTGTCTTTACAAGGTGTAGGCCATGTTCCTACAAAATTTAAATGCAATTTAGTGTGACATGTATGGGTAATTATTTCCTCCTAAAGAACACTAAAAGGCTCAGTATGTAGTGCAAGTTGGAAGCTCACTCTCTTGCTGAGAATAGTTGTCTGTAATTTAAGATGACCAGAGACTTCTGCTGTACAAATTATAAAATATTGCTCTTTAGAGTTTTCCTGAATAATGACAAATTATCCATTTTATAGAAAGATTAATTTGCCTGAATAAGTTTTAAGATGCTTGGAGTAATTTTCAAACAAAATCTGAAATCAAGATGTTCATCCATTCGTGTTCAGCTGTGAGGGGGAAAAATACAGATTAATATAAATCATAACATAATAAATGCAAGTCTTCAGAGATGGTTAAATAGAAAATAAAGTGTTATGCTTTCTTTAGGTTTGTAATTATTAAATCAGTAGATTCCTGATGCAGAAATCTTCAATATGAAAAAAAATTTGATTTGATATGATATTAAATCCCCACATAATAAGATAAATATGAGTGCAAAAGTCATTCCAGCATCAGTTATATTCTTAGTTAAAATAAATCATCTTCATAAATGAAGATTTTATGGCCAGTTTGCAATTGGAAATCTATAAAATGTCTATAGGAGGCTTTCAAAACATCAGAGTTAATATTTATGGGCAGCAGGACTGGGATGTGTATCTCCTCACAGCACATGGGGGTGTTTGTGTGCCCCAGGATACAGAATTCATCATGTGAGTCCTTTCCTTTTCCAGAGGTCAGTATAGCTGCAAGACTCTTCAGTTTTTTCCCTGTCCCAAAAACAGGAGAATCAGAATTCTGGATTTGGCAGGTTTTGGAGATAAGATATTTGTGTTAGATCCAAGATCAAGATTTAGACAGATTGGAGTCTAATCTTTATTAAATAAAATTAAATTATCTGTAGATACAATTAAGTGTATTTGGTTGAAACGTAGTCTGTTGCCAACTATAATGTTTGGTTTTATTTAACATAAATCTGCATGTGCATAGACTTCATCTTGGCAAATTTTGACTGTAAAAGAAGGAAATATAGAAATGGTAAATACTGGCTTTTAAGGCTTTTAACCTCCCTTGTACAAAAACATCAGTAAGATTTAAGAAAAGACACAAGACAAATGAGAATTGCTCTTGATTAGAACAGCCAAAAGCTTTGTAACAGTAAAGAGTTGGAAAAGGCTTTGAGAAAATAGAGGGAAATCCAATTTTCCCTTTTTAATTCCAATATTATTTTTTTTAATCAGCTTCTAAGCTAAAAACACAAAAGCATCTGCTTGGGCAAAAACACCTGTTGCCAGGTAAAACTTTTACATCTGTTTAGATTATTCTATGATTGAAAAACTTATAAGTAAATAACTATTTTCAATGCATTCTATTTATTGTGACAGGATATTTTTAAGCAGTTCTTGTTTTGCTTATAATGCTATTTTTAAAGTGTCCATATACTGAGAATAATTTTCTACAACTCTTCCAAGCCAGTATTTTTCTATTTCAAATTAATTAATTGGTTCAAATTTTGTCCCATACTATTGTTGTGTTCATTGATGGAATACAGACATGTGCCTTTCAAATAAAATTACTGAAAATATGATTTAGAAAACATGTTCCCTATGCTTTAATTCTAACAAACTTAATCTGTCAGATGTTCATTGAAAGCAAAGACATATGGTTACGGGTGATTAATTTCAGATTGCAAATTAGTTGGAGTATTTGGGTTTTTTCGGGGTTTTTTTGTGATTAGTTCTGGATAATCAATACCTACTGGTAATTAATTATTCTAGATAATAGAACTGACAATTTTTGCTTCCCAAATTGAGTTAGCTGGTCGTTTCTGCCAGAGGTTTTTTATTATTATTTTTTCAATGAAATTTAAAATAAGTTTTTAATCAGAAAACTTGGCTTTTTGCTTGCTTTGAATCAATGTCCGCACAAAATAATGGACCAAGGTTTTAATTACAGTTTGACTTATATGTGAGTGTGGCCAATTTAAGGCCTGTAATTTGGAGTGTAATTTTGAGCAGCTTTAGCAGTGAAATTGCTGGTGCAGACTTTGCAGGCAACTCTGGGATCTGAAAAATCCTCTTAGTTTTCTCTCTTTATGTTCCTATGGAAGAAACTAAAATCTGCCGTGGCTTCACGTTTCCTTTTTCCTAACAGATAAATATCTGAACTTTTCCAGGAGTCAATATTCGGATTGTTTACCTTGCACATGGTTCCCTTACCCGCTTACAAATTCCTCCCTCCCCTATTTTTCCTTCACCTTGTTCTTCATCAGTAGTCACAAAGTCATTACTTCCATGAATGTAAGATGAGCTTTCACAAGGAAGGAACTCTGTCATTCCCAGGTGGTTTTTTTAGGATCAAACTTTCCACCATGAATTTGAGTATTTTTCCTCTTTTTTCTCTCCTTTCTAAGAAAAAAGACCAAGGAGGGTCTCATTGACCATCCCACAAGTGACAAGTGATTTCTAGGCATGTGCCTGCTTAATGGACAGGATTATAAGGTTTGAGTTTCTAGGAGACAAAAAATTGTAAAAAGGAAATTTGGAGTTAAAAAATTTATTGAAACAGAATCACAGAATTGTTTGGGTTGGAAGGGACCTTAAAGCTCATCTGTCCACCCCCTGCCAAGGGCAGGAACACCTTCCACTAGCCCAGGTTGCTCCAAGCCCTGTCCAGCCTGGCCTTGGACTTCAGGTGACATTTTTCCTGACTTTCAGTCTTGGGAAAATGTATAATAATCACCACTGATGTCACCACTAAAGATCACAAGTCACCACTGAATTGTGTGATTGTTTTTCTGCCTATGCTTTTGAAGACAGTGCCTATAATTAGACAGCACAAGGAAAGAGTGTGTTTAAAAAAAAAAAAGGTTGTTAGGGAGCTGATGTTGAAGCAAGTTCAAATATAAAAAGTAGATTTAAAATAACATTTTACTGTAATGAGTAGACATCATGACAGGAGAATAAAGCATAAGAAAATATCCTTGGGGCATAAGTTAGATGATTAGAAATATCATTAAAACTAAAGCAGATGTTTGAATCCTTTGTGAGACACCCAATTCGCCCACATGCACGCATAAATGAGGGCTCAGTTTACTAATGCTGCAGTTTGAACATTAAATATAACATGCTTTGCATTTAAAGAACATACAGACTAAATCTGAGCTGCCTGAGAGAGAAGGGAGCCTGCAGGAATGATTCGCTGAGGATTTCAAATCTCCTGCAAACGGGCCCGTGGCCAACAGGAGCAAATGTTCATTACAGGAAATTTCACATCAGATATCAATTTTATCCCACAAACGTAAAACAAAGAGTATTTTTAAAAGGATTGTAGGGAAAACAAAACATATTAACAAAGATCAGCAGCATGATGGCAGGTGCCCTCCTGATAACCTGTCAGGACTGAATACAGCAGGAGTGGGGCACTTGCATTCCCCAAGGCAGGTCCCAGATGAGGTTGAGGTGAGGTTGGGAGAGCCTGGGATGCAGGAGAACATCTTCCTTCTGCTGGAGGAAACAGGACTGAATGCACACTCCCCCAAAGGAAAAAGAAACAAGCTGAAAATTCAACTTATGTCTTATGCATGTAGATATTTAACACACATCCCTTTCCTTTCTTAGTTCAAACAGTCCAGTTCCATCCTTTTGGTAAAAGATGCAGGTGTGTGAAGCTCTCCTTGAATCCTAGTCATTAGTATCCCAAATAGCACTGCCTGCTCCCAGTGATGCTCTCCACTCACACGGGATGTCTGCACAGAGCCCAGTCCAATATACAGCCAGCTCTTGTCTGATTATCAGCTACTTCCTTATTGATTTTTAATGATTTCATTAATTTAAAATGGAACTCATAAAATCGTTTCTGAACGGGGTACTTTTGTGCCTTTTTCTCTGGGTGATTACCCTGAAAATAAAGGCAGTAAAAACACAGAAAAGTTTAGCTGATACATAATTCTAATGAGCTTTGACCACAGTTCTGTGACCTATTTTCAGAAGGTCAGCAGAATAATGATCCCTTTCCCCTGATGGTTTAACACTTTTGTAACATGTCTTTTGGAAACATGACAAGAAAATAGATATATTCTTGCGTGTAAATTCCCAGATTCAAAGGTGGAGCCTTATGTTGTCACAAGCAGACACTTAGATTTCCTTTTTTGTAATAATAAATACTTGCTTTGTAGTATTAAAGGTTATCTTACCCTAGTCTTTCTTACCCTATTCTGAAGTTAGGAACATTAATAATTATTCATTGGAGTCTTGCATAGAGCCAAAAGATGGTTCTGCCTGTGCACTCAGTCACCAGCAGCTGCAGAATGTATTTCACATTCCACTTTCACTCTACACCTGGTTCTACCCTGCTTTCAAGGGTTCATTCCTTTAGAGATCAGTGATCGATCTTCTGTGATCCGTGTTTATTCAGTTGGAGTTTCTGGTATTAATGTGCTTGTATCCTCAAGCCTCTGCTCTCCTCATTTTGTGCTGGACCCTTTGGAAAATTCAGCTACAGCTCCTGATTTCCTTCAATAGCCTTTGAGATCTGACTTGCCAGTAGCATGAAGTCTTATTAAAACAACCTAGTCATACATAGATCCTTATCCCAGGGTCATTAAATAGCTATATAAGCAAAGTAATAGTCCATTAAAGTATACATTTATATGGATGGCCATAAAACGTGTAGTGACTGTTTTTAATATCTCTTAGTTGCAGCAGTATCATCAGTATATTATTGAAAGTGCCTGACAACAGCGTGGCAAAATATTATTTACTTCTGGAAACAGCCCACTCAACAGGTCAAGTTTCTGGCCTCAATGTAATTCCTCATTACTGTCACATTAGGGCTATTTTGCACATTCTATCCAGTACCAGGATATGTGTTGATGACGTTCTTTGCTAGTTCAAAGATGTGATTGCACAAGTTATGGAGATTTCCCCTGCTCTTTTTACATTCTACACTTAGGTCCAGGTTTATGCTGATGTTGTAATAAGAGAGAGTGAACAACAGTTTCCCAGAAGCATCATAATGGAAAAATCAAGAGGTACAAGTTGTTTTTTATTTCATTTTTGACATGACCTTCACACACACATAACACACGTGGCTTTGGGCTGGTTCCTAACTGCTCCCAAAAATGCAACCCATAGCCTTACCTCTTCTGTGGCTAGAGAACTAAAATTCCCTGAATTATTTTTTTTTCAGTTGTTAAAAACTGACTTGAAAGAAATTGGATGAACAAAAGTAATCTTAGTGTTTCTATAGGATGTATTAACAGCTCTTCAGCACTAGTGCCACTTCCAGGCATTCATGTAATAACTGTAAGAAAATAAAAATAAACAATGTTAATAAACTTTGCTATCAGGAATGCCGTCACTCTGATACATTTAGGCCAGAATCCTGAAGGCTATAATAATTATATTTAAATGTTCCCAGAGTATTTATATGTGTTTCTTTTAAAAGGAACAGATTTTTGCCCTTAAGGCCCACTCAAGTCGCAATGAATTTAATTAGTGACACACATAGCTTCGCTCAACTTACTCCACATGCACTCTTAGGAATGTTTAAGCAGCTAACAGCTCTCCATAATCAAGGAGATGAAGGTGTATGAGAAGTGATAGGGATTTAATAGAACAATTCTCTTAACTCAGACAGGGGGCTCTGGTTCCTGGGGACTCTGCTTCTGGGGCAGACGTGATTAAAGCACAGTCTGGAGCTTTAAAGAACCCACAGGTTGGGCCAGCTTGGGGTGAAGGGCACTGAGCTGTTCTAATTGACTTGGGCAGGCATGACAGATCTGGGCTTTTTAGTCAAGATTCCTGATTGAATCAAGTTTCTCTCAGGGACTTGGATCTCTAAAGCAGTTTTTTCAAGGCCTTCTGCTGTTTTCCCTTCACTTTCACAAGTCCTTCATGAGATACAGGACTCTGTCTTTTTTAAGAAGAGCTGGAATTCTCACATTCCTGTGTTTGCAGGTGTGTGTGGGACACTAAGCCATTTGTTTGGGTCCTCTCTTGTCCTGTTTTATCTTACTCAACATTCAGCTTCAAAAGTGTAAATGAATGATAAATTAGACCCTGGGTGAGAAAGGACAACTGTGCTCCCCCAAACATGACAGGATGATTCTGGGTCTTTTTACACAGTCTTGCTCCTTACTCTTCTGACCTCTTCAGCTCACCGTGGAGCTTTGCTATCACTTTCTGTAAAGGTATTTGATAAACTCTCATACAAAATTTATGTCTGTAAACAGAGTCTTCAGCACCAGGGAGAAGACCTTCCTGCTTTCCTCTTTGTTTCTCTGGGCTGTGGTTTTCACATCCTAAAGCAGCCCACCTAGGGAGCACTCATCGCTGGGGCACCACAAAAAGCAACTCCTGCTTTGTCTTTTGCACACTTTTAAACACATAAAGGTGTTATTTTTTCTGTCCTTGCTGACTGAACAGCCAACTCCTAAACAAAGCAAGTAAACATATACATATTCAGTCAAACCCCTTGTTATTCTCTGGATGAAGAACAGTTCCTGGACCTCAGTTGCAAAGTTTTGACATTACATGTTACAAGTCAGAAAAGAAAGTCTCTTTTCCTTAACAGAGATGAGAAAAACACTGGAGTAATGAGCAAAAAAGTATGTAGAAGTAGTTTGTCTGGCAGTTTTAAGTTAAATTATTCTAGAAGCATTTCAGGACATCACTTGATGTAACAATGCAATACAATCATCATTTACACAGGCGGAAAAATTTGCTTTGTGCTAACTCCTGTGTAGTAATATTAAAAGCCTATAAATCTCATTATAATATACAGATAGGAATGAGTGAAGCAGAAATAGGGCCAGCTGTAATCTCAGTAGATTTGTTATGTCTTGAATACTGATCAAAAATTGAACCTGTCTTGGACTTTGGAGTCTTTGATTTTATTTCTTTAATGTTTAATTTGTTACATTTCAAAGAGACATCATAATTTCTTTAAATTTATATAGATTTGCTTCATATAGTTATATTAAACTGTAAGAGAATTTAGAGACATTGCTCTGATGTCTCTCTAAGATTGCTTTTTTCACTGGGATATCATAGCACAGAACTAATTTTGATTACCAAATTACATTATCATCAACAAGTCAATTGAAATAAATCCGAGGTCAGTGTTTTGATTACGTTCTGTAAATTCACAATTTACATTTCTATTGGAATCTTTTCTCTTGCTGTCTGGGTATTTTTTCATACAGATGGTTATACAGGTAGCACCTGTTCTAATTATGCTTTGGTGTACGAGACAGTTTGAGAGAAGACCCTCCTTTAATCTGGGTAGGTCACAAATCAGGTTTGTGTTTGCAAGACATATTTTAAGTTGGATTAGTTTTCAGAGAGACAGGGGGTAAAAGAAAAAGAAGCAATGCTTTGAAGTGTTTGGTTGTGGCCCTTGTTCTTGAACAGATACGTGTCTTACTGTCACTAAGTTGATTAAAGCAGAGCTCAGCACAGTCACTCCTGTCTCCATGGGCCGTGTTAAACAGAGCTCTCTAAAATGTGTTCACCTGACAGTCAATGGGATTAACGTCCTCCAAATCTCAGCTTCATTGGCTTGAAACTTGAAACTCAGGTTTTCTGAGTATCTCTGCTTTGATACCCATATCATGGTATTAGCAAGCTGTGACACCTGAGCCTGGGAGTGCACAGGGCTGCCAAATGTGCTCTGGGTGAGCACCAACCTGGCCACTGAACAAAGCAGGGGCCTCCAGGAATTTCATTTTAGGTCAGAGTTAAAAAGCAGCTTGAATTAATCAAATTCTTGGGGTTTTGATCTCATGTGTGTTGTTTGGAGAAAAGAACTCTTGGGGAGACCTTATGGCTCTCTGTGATTGCCTGGAAGGAGTTGGGGTGAGGTTCAGGTCGGGCTCTGCTCCCAGGGGACAAGGGGTGGGACAAGGGGAAACGGCCTCAAGCTGTGCCAGGGGAGATTCAGGTTGGATATTGGGAAAATTTTCTTGACTAAAAGAGTGGTGAAGCATGGGAACAGGCTGCTCAGGGCAGTGTGGAGTCACCATTCTTAAAAGTGTTAAGAAACCAAATACATGTGGCACTTTGTGATATGGTTTAGTGCACGTGGGGATATTCGGTTAAAGGTTGAACTTGATGATCTTAGAGGTCTTTTCCAGCCTTAATGATTCTGTGATTCTGTTTTGGTTTTGGATCAGAATTAAAACAGGGATCATGGATTTTGAATTCATCCATTCAGCTACACATACTCCAAACTGAGATTGAAGTCTCTGTGCTGATACCTGAGGAGTCTTGATTTTGATTTTTCTTTGTGGTGTAAATGTGCCAGTTTTGACCTACATACACACTCCTACCACTTCTCTCTCATTTTCTCTATAATTCCTGTAAAATAATCTCAGGAGGATATAAGAGCAGGACATTTAAAAGAGTTTATGTACAATTATTACCTTTCTAATTAAAATAATGTACACGTGTATAGTTATTAACATGATAAAGAAAAATCCAAAAATACCCTTTTAATCACTAGAGTGTGACTCAATAGACCTTTTCTGCATTATAATAATTAAATGAGACCTATAAAGGTCAGAAATGAATCACAATCCTTTTGGAAAAAGAGGCATTTTCATTTTGGTAAAGAGGGAAATAATCTAAGAGAGGAATTTTGTTCCTAATATACATCAGTATGAATTGATTAAAAGAAAATAAGTATGAGAAATCAGTATTATTTGCAGTTGTATATTCTTTATTGTGCTCTGCAAGTACTTATTACCTAAATGGGCCTGTGGATTAGATATTTAGAGGAGGAAAAGTAAAATATGAAGCACCACAAAGGTGAAAAAAGTGATTTGTCCTCACAGCTGTTGCTTTTGAAGTCTTTATGAATTAATGACATCACAGTTAATCCCTGAGATGGTTTGGACAATTGGTTTGTGAGTTTAGGATATACCACATTTACAAGGAAAATAGTTGCATGGACATTTAACACATCTTACAAAACCCATTTCTTTAGTAATACAAATATTGTTGCAATCTTGACAACTCCTATTAAAAATAATTCTTGATTTGAGAGATTTACTTCGGGTTAATTCCCTTTCTGGTAATTGTTCCATATATCCTGTATGAGTTTCAATGCCACGCTTCTCAATTTAGGGAATTTCTATTGGCAAAGTCACTTTAAAGCATTCAGAACCTTTGGATTTTAAGAAAAGTCCATCTAAATGCTGTATTTGATACCTTAGGACACGCTGTTAGAAGCAGTGAAAACTTGTATGTTGAAAACTTAAGGTTAACAGGGAGACCTGCAAGAATAATGCAGGTTAAAAAAGCACTAAAGCTGATTAGGTGCTGAATATGATCCTGAAATCAGTACTGTGCAAACATGATTAATTGCAAAGCTGTTGGTATGGGAACTTCAAATGGATGACTCGGGATTCCCAGGAATAAATTAACTTTAAAATATGTGAATACATATGATAATAATCAAAATTTACTATCCTCCTCCACAGTTTCTCAGTTGTAGAAGTTTGAGCCTGTAAGACTTTTTCCTGAATCTCGTTTTAATTGAAAATAGTATAAAAAGTTACAAGTACAGCTCAATGTAGACATGCAATAATATCAAATTTTTATTTTCTGTTAAAACTTTCTATCAAGTGCAAATATTTATTTTAAATTATTTGAATATGTGGAGTGTTATTGAAGTATAAATTATCTGTCCAGGAGATTAATGAAAGCCAGAACAATTTGTCTTTTGGTATAAATATTTCTTATGAGAAATAAAAAGATATTACAGGGAAGTTAAAAAGTCACTTGAATATTTTGCAGGCAAAAGTGAAATCATTCCAAGACAGTGCTTTAGTCTTAAAACTGATATACGTGAAAAGAAAAAGTATTATATCATTCAATAAGACCCAGAGTAAGACAAAAAAGGTTTTATTTTATGTTCAGCAAAATGGTGTTGCTGCATCAATCCTAAAGGTGTTTTTTCCTGGTCTAGTTTGCATGTTTCCTTAAATGGATATCATTTAAATTTTCTCTTTATATGTAATTTAGAGCCTACAGCTTAAATGCCTTCTAAAAAACGTATGAAGGAATTGCATGTTCACATTTCACATATTGGATCTTTCAGCAGAATTGTCATCATTTACATAAATACAGCTCTGTCCTCTCCTAGAAATGATTGTAAGATACACCATTTTTCCTCTGTTATCCAATAAAACCAAAGGCAGTCATTTGATGCCATAATAATGGTCTAAAAATGACAGAAATTTAATTTTAGCCCATTGTTATGATGGAATATAATAACAGAGTTCACCTACATGAATTTTCATCATCTTAACTAAATGGTAGTTGGTGTAGAATTAAGGCTGAAGCTGTTTTGTGTTGCATATAGATACCATTGTGTCTGCAACTGTGTCACACTTTGGATAAGGCCTCCTGCTTTGTGGTTATTCACTGGTTCTGGAATTGTATCCAAAAATGAAATGTAAATATTTGTAACTCCTGAAAGGCAATATAATTCTTTCCTATTAACCTGGTTTTTGCTTCACCAATGCCTGCTGTAAAAGGTGAATAGTCTTTCTACTCATTATCTCTTTACCAGCTGTCTGCACAAACTCTAATTCTCTTTGGATTGCCAGCTCACACTCAATGGAAGCAGGACTATTTGTAGCGGAGTACTGCAAATTTACAGCGTGTCTGTAAACCTGGCACTGGGATTCAACAACCTCAGACAGTTAAAATTACACAACTTTAAAATATACTGAACCTATCTTTCTTAGAACAAATAAAAATCATATACTAGTAATGAGTGAGAAGCAGAGACGGTGTATCACTATTTGTTTCATGCTAACATTTATAATATATATATATGAGACTCTCATTTGAACATGTAAAGAAAATAAACCAGGAAAGAAAGCTGTAACTACTGTGGCAGCTAGTTGAAAAAATTTGAAGAATCACCTGGCATTCCTTTTCAATTTGGTATTTTTTATTAGCATTTCCAGACAGCAATGTCAATTAAAATTATTTTCTTTACAGATCTGATGCCATGTCCATTTTTAACACTTGACTAAGAAGAAATTGGGTCCATGGATAAGGTCAGATCCCTGGTGAGCAGCAGTGATGTATGATCCCCTTTATGTGTGTGCATCCAGGAATACCTTTGCGCTGGATAAGTGCAAAGAGGAGGTGGATTTTCCTCAGGGCGCTCTCCATTCAAGTAACCTTGACTGCAATAAGTGAACAAAGAAATTCCCTATCCATGATGCTTAATTAGTGTAGTGTCACATATCTCAAGGCTTATATAGAAGTAAATATTTAGCATAAATAAGAAAACTTTATTTAATTTTTTTTTCAGTTAGCAGATAACCTTGTAGACAAGGATGTGATCAAGAGAACATTCTCCACTCTTCTCCAAATGTTACCATTCCATTCAAGCACTGGGAGGCTTTTACAGAGTAGTCGCTTTCAACAGTTATCTTCAAGACCGTTTTTTAAAGAGCAGACTGTTTGTCTTCAATTGCAGTATGGAAAAAGGAATTAAAAATATATATTTTAGGGGAAGAATAAGAGTCTCTGCAGTGGTTTTCCTGAAAGGAAGATTTGCAAATGCATACAAAAGGGATAGTAAAGAAAGGAGAGATATTGACAAGAAAGGAAATGAAAATGAATTAAAAGTGTCAATATTTCCCTTGAGTAATTAAATAAGAGCATTCTTATGCCTGATCCATTTTGGGGGAGGGAGATTGTGGTTCACTGCAGTGTTGTAAATTACAGAAAGTCAAAATAGGCCCCAGTTTCATGGATTCAGTGGCAGACTGGGCTTGGGGCATGTGCTAATCTGTTCCAGTCAGCTCAGCTTGCCTTCTGTGAGCTGTCAGCCAGGACCTGAGGAAAATCCAGGCTAAAAAATAGCAAATTTATTTTGTGTTTGTATTTTAATCTAGGTCATGTTGAGCATCCAATTTATCCTGCTGCTCCATGAATATCTAATGGAGATCTGGTGCTGTGGCCAGAATGAACAATACTAGAAGAGGCAGAAACTCATTAATGTCATTAAAAGCCAAATCTTTAGGCTCCGTGTATTAGATATGTACAAAAGGTATCTTTCCACATAGCAGTTACATGCTTTAATTCAAACTGGAATGTATATCTGACTGTATGGGTCACATCCTGCCCCCCAACTTTCACTTCTGCTGTCAGTGAATTCCAGAGTTTATTTTGGTCACCCCTGGGTAGAACAGAGATTAGAAATAGTCACAGATTAGTTTACAGATGTGCTCATGTAATCCATGTTAACTGTAAAAAAAGCAATTCAAAAGCAAGATGGTTTCTGTTACACTGATGTAGATGAGGTTTATCTTTGTAATCCCCAAACTAGATTACTTGCGTGCCTGCAAATGCCTTTTTTCTTTTTTCTTGTTTCTGTAAGTTATGAAAAATGTTAACATCAGTCACTTCAGTTCCTAGAAAATCTCAGTTTTGAAATTCTGTTGTGTAAATTAATAGCACAGTTCACTAGAGAAAAGTATTGCTAATGTATTTTGACATCATATAGGAGTAGAAAACTTGTAAGGTAATATATTTTCTTCTAGCAAATACATGTCAAATTAGCCGAGCAGGTTTTAACAAGTGTGTCCTCATTCCTTCAGGAACTGAGAATAGAGTTGCTGGATTCTCAAAGCAAATTAGGTACTCAGCTCCCCTCAAAAAGAGAAATAGGTAATAAAAGCTCTTCTGCTCTTCTAGATTTGAATGAACTTGAAAATTCCATTTGGTTCTTAAACATTTTAATTGCTGCACAGTATGCCCTCACCTATCTGTTTGTCTTGTGAGTTTTTTTTCAAGATCAGTCATTGCTTTTTTCCTGTGGTCTTTAAACATCTGAACTTTTGTTACAAATGACATTCTCGTGTAAAAAGAACTGTTAATTACATTGTTATGTCAACAGCTTAACCTCCTGCTCTAAGGCTGGCATAATTTCAGGTTATGGAAACCTCCAGTTCAGCTGCACTGAGTTGGCTTTTGAGGAGGTGTTTAACTGTACATTCACAAAATGTTGTTGTCCTTCCCTAATCATCATGGGAGAGGTAAATTACCAACATAGAGAGGAGCACTTAAAAGCTCAAACAGACTGTACAGCAGCATTATACAGTTATATACATATACAGTATTATACATTTGACTCATTCTGACACAGAGGAGGAGAGGGAGAGGGGGGCACAGTGCTTTGGACAGGGTGGCTCTGTGCCCTTCCATCAGCTACTCATGGAGCAGCACTGCAGTGTGTGATTTGTAGAGGGATATGTAGAATGATGTCTAACAGCATTAAGGATTCAGGAAATGCTCAGGAAGACAAAGGTAACCTCTGCCCCGTGACAACCTGAGGGGAGGCATTCCCACTGGAAGAAGCACCATTGACTGTTCTGCTCTGTGCTAAGAATTAGAGAAAAAGAGAATGAGCTTTGTGATCTCTTAGTTGAAAATGCATTGGTAAGGCAAAGGCAGAATTACATGCAAAAAGCTTTTCATAATCTTTTGGAGGTGTAAACTATCTCAGCAATATAAATACAGTGGTGCTTTTACTGAAGTTTGAGTTGCCCCTTTACTCAGCTCACACACAGCCCTGGGGGTGTGATTTCCCACCTCACACTGATTCCATAGATGTCAAGGTCACCCAATTCTCAACTGGGTCACAAAAACATTTTTAAAAAATATTCAAGACACACTCATCCAGTCATCCTTGCACATTTTGGGCCTCTTCCATTATACGGATAAGTACTAAATTTCCTATTGAAAACGTGGATTAAAAGAAAAGGACAAAACAATACAGCATTGTCAGTTTACACCACATAGAGGTTAAAGTAGTAATATTTCTTCTTCTTACTTCATATTTTTGAGAAACATCAACTCACAGGATTGCACACTTCAGAATAATTGGCCAATATGAGTTGACAGATTGATCAGAGCAGAAGGGTCACTACCAGATGCCATGAGCCTTATCTTCTGTCTGAAAACAAAGATTACAGAGGACTTGCAAGGACAAAGGAAAAGTAGTAGCTTCCTCATCTCTGTGGATATTTTCTGAAGGAAGAGATAAAAAAAGGTAAGACACTGACTTTAAAATTAGCAAAGCTTCCTACAGGTTTTATCAGTGAAGTTCATATAAAACGGTTCTCTATTCATTTATTATTGTTGGTCAAGATCACAAGAACTTCTGTTTCTTTTGTACTACCTCCCAAAGCTATATTACCTGCCAGGGATGCTTTTCATCTCTCATCCATGACAATACTACAAAACAGTGAGTTGTCATTCCTAGGAAAGACATACCTGAACTGCATTTTATTCGTCATTTTAGATTGACAGTGATTAATAATCATCCCACATGGGGTAAACTTCATCTAAACAATCTATTTTGTGTTTACTCATGAGAGTATCGTGTGAGACTGTAAAACACCGAGGTCATGAAGAATTATAGAGTCTGGCTTTCTCTTATCCCCAAGACCTGTCACTGCACTGCAAAAAATAGTTTGATGGATTTGAAATGATTCTTTCTGAAAAAAACACGTTGACTCTTATTTGTTTTATTGCTATCACCTAAATGTCTTACAAATGGATTCGGTGCCTGCTCCAGAGCCTGAACTCAAGTAGGTCTATATTTACATCTTACCTTTTGTCTGTTAAAAATTTGTTTCCACTTTTATCTGCCTTCTCTAAAGGGTTTAACTGCTCCAAGGAGAGTTTCATCAGGCTGTGTTTATATTCATCACACATAAACCTTGTGCTGGAGCAAAACTGAATACTGAGGCAAATAACAAATTAACTGTTGGGTTCAAACCCTTTACAAAATCTGACTGGGGATAAATGACAACACTAAACTTAATGGTTTCTTTTTTACCAAAACAAAATTATCCTCCTATTAGAAACAAATCACTGTAATTGGCCAGTCAGGCTGGAGAGTAAGTTGCTCATTTTTTTCCTAATAAAATACTTACAAATCTATAATGTTTTTTTACGTTTCTTCTGTTCTCACTATATGCTCATAAAGCATACAAATCATTAGCTTAAATATACGTTATTTGGTATAGGAGTAATTTGCTTTATGGTTTATTTTAGGAATAATGCTTTAGGAAAAAAATTATCCTAAAAGTAATATTCATATATCATCTCCCCTAAAATAAGGTATATCCACATTTTAGATCTTGATAACAAAATTAAGACCTGATTGTTCTAATATAAGTTATCAAAACAAAGTAATCTAATCTAATGTCATGAGCATGGACAATAATTCATGTCTTCCAATAACATATGGGGGTTTTTAATAGAAAAATTAATGTTTCATTGAATTCATGCACACAGAAGATCAAATAAATGTGGTTTAAAATGTGTGTAGTTACACTGAATGAACAATTTAGGAGCAATCGATCTGTCACCCACTTTAATCTTTAAAACAAACATGCAATCTAATAGTGTTTTGTAAAATTACATTTGTCTTTTAAACTACTACATCAGATTATGTATCAGATAAAAAATGTACTGCTTCTGAATGACTAATTTATTATAATTTGGAAATAAATCAGGCAATTTTTACTACACTATTGTATAAAGTACTTTTTTAAAATACACTAGGAAAGATCATACAGGCAAAAGAGTAGTCATAAAAATAGTATATAAATGTTGATACTGCAGGTTGGAAGGTACCAGTGGCTTTTTTGCCATATATGATCCTGATTGGCAGAAGCAGAATAAATATGAAATGCACAATGAATGTATATATTAATATCTTGTTTATCATCCATTTTTAAATATGCATATCTTGCTAAGTTCTCCAATTCTGCCTCACAGGCCATTTGCAAATTACAACTAAATGACAACTCTCCTAATGTTCTCTATCCAGCAGTTTATGTAAATTCTGATTTTAACATAATTTTCGTGGGTGTAGTATAAAGTAAAAATCATGAGGGAATACTTGACTGATGATTCTTTTCATTGCATAGTGCACCCCCGAAACAGAGTAATTTGAGTCAGATTACACAAAGATTAAGGAAAAGAAGCTATTTTAAACTGCAGATATTTTGTATGCTTATGACCAGAATCCGCCCAGAAAACCAGATTATTTCTTGATTTTCACCTCTGGTGTTTTCCAGTCACTGTAGCTGTATGAGCTTGAGAAAATGATGCAGGACAAATTTTAAGGATATGCATAATTATCTTGCACTTAAAGATATGCTTGAGTACATTCCTGGAGCTGGGTCCAATGACTTCACCTCTCCCCTTGAAAGTCAATGGAACAGAAGCTATTTTAATCTAATACTGCAGGATGTAATTTCAACACCTAACTACTAAAAAAATTAAGTTTTAACCTTGTCCTGCTAATTCCAGTTATTACTAGAACCATATTTATGTACAATTTAAAACAGAGTTTATCACTCTGCTGCTGCTCTAAATCTTTGGACATCCTCTCCATGACATTTTTTAAACATCAAAATATCCTCCAGCATATCAGCTGATGTTTCCTCCAGGTCAAAATCACTGAGTAGCATTTAATTTTAAGTATGAAGTCTCTTCTCATATTTCATTATTTTTAAGGCATATTGAAAACCAAGCTCTAAATATAATTTCATTTTTCAAAATTGCTGGAATGGTAGGTACTCCAAAGGCAATTAGCGGCAGCCTTTGTTGAGTATGTTTGCATTACTGTTTTGTGACAAAAAGCTGCTGTTTATCCCATATTTAAGCATTAATATTAAAATATTTCACTTTCTCCTTATGATTTGTCCATGAAAACATTTAGAGTGTTTCCGGATGTTTTGCCCTTGGCCTATACTACAGATCTTAGGTTTATATTTTTGTCCCCAGTTTTCAAGCTAACAAATAGACTAATGTTAATAATAATTATTTTCAATTTATGATTATTATTATTATTATTATTGGTTTTGTTGTTGTTATTGTTATTACTATTATAATTTTATTATTTATTATTGTTTCTCTTTCGTTTATAATTCTGGGATTGAGTGTGTCTCAAGAATGAGAAGAGTTAGTGCAATTTAAGATGTCTTGGTCATTTTAAAATGTGGGAAGATGGTAACTTTTTTTTAATGAAAACCATCCAGTCTGTGCTACTGTTCCAGGCATCCTTGGGCTTTGGCTGTGGCTCCCCACTCCCTGTTAGTCTGTACCCTGCAGTATGACAATGACTTTCAGAACTGGAGAATCACAGAATGGTTTGGGTTGGAAAGACATTAAAGCCCATCCAGTCCCACACCCTGCCACAGGCAGGGACACCTTCCACTAGCCCAGGTTGCTCCAAGCCCTGTCCAACCTGGCCTTGGACACTTCCAGGGATGGGACACCCACAACTTCTCTGGGCAACCCATGCCAGGGCCTCCCCACCCTCACAGGGAACAATTTTGTCCTGATATCCAGATGAAATTTACCTTCTTTCAGCTTAAAGCCATTCCCCTTTGTCCTATCAGTGCTTGTCCTTGCAAAATGTCCCTCTCCAGCTCTCCTGGAGCCCCTTCAGGCACTGGAAGGGGCTCTAAGGTGTCTCTGGAGCCTTCTCTTCTCCAGGTGAACACCCCCAGCTCTCCCAGCCTGGCTCCAGAGCAGAACTGTACCCATAGAATGTGTGTTTTTCAAATCCAGAAGGGGTTTGCTATTCAGTAATAAACCTGGAGATAAATAGCACAACTGCTCTGAGTTCACCGAGGATTTGGAGGGCACACACAGAGCTTTGGATCTGCCTTTGCAATCCCGGGCTGTTTTTCTTCCTTTGTGTTTCATGTTCTGTTTCATCCTCTTTTTGAAGCACTGTGTGATATAACAGCTGTGGTAGTTTAAAGGCTCAGGTTTTATTTTCCTTTAACCAAAAAAAGTTGAAAAATTGTGATGAGTGTCCTCAAGCAGTGAGCACAGTTTAGCTTGCTGCATGAATTCCTTGGACAGACCTAGAGACATAAATCTGAGTGCAGGTGGCACCTGGCTGTCAGTGCACAGGTGTGGGTAGTGTTTTCTGCAGATCCATGATGCTGGAGGTGGTGGGGGCTGGTGCTGTTTGCCCCTCATTTCCCTTTCCCCATTTCTTAGGCAATTATTTTTAGCAGGGAAAAAAAAGGCCCAAACAAAAGAAAGTCATAAATTGGATTGGCAAGCACATTTCAGACTTAATTTAGACCATTAAACCATGGCTTATGCATACAGAGGGGTAGCTAATTATAACAGTGTTGATTTCAAAAATGAAGAATTTTCTTTTAGTAAAATATATGCAAATCCAATTCTTATAGATATGAAAAAGTCATTAATATATATATTTTCATATCATACTCCCCAGTAATGCCTTGACACATAGGATGCCTTCCAGTGACCAAGAGTGTTTCTGAATCTGCCACTTCTTCTTCTGTTGTCAGAAATCAAACTATTTTATGTTTTCACTTCAACAAGAGAAATGTCATAAATCACAAAAGAATATAGTGCTGCTTGTGTTTTTATTTTCTCACTGTTCTGTGCTCTCGTATTTCCTGTTATAACATGTTTAGTTGTCCTATTATATGGCTGTTACATTAGATTAAATTTAAACTAGTATAAATTTATCTGAAAAACACATCTATGAAGATTATTGATATCTCAGCCCTGTTCCTGCAAACAACCCAATATAGGGAAGATTGAAGTCTATGGAAAACACACACACAAACCTCCAGAAAATAATACAAGGTCACAAGATTTTCTGAGTGGGTGATCTTACACTCGAATTTTTCTCATTACATAAAAGCCCAAGATATCTAGAAAAATGTGGCACTGGGGATTTAAGTATTATTTATTTATTTACTAAGTCGATTGACTTACAAAACCCAAAGATGTAATGATTGTAAATTCCTGGAAACGTGGAGGATGTTGGCTGTACTCTGACTGTATTTCTCTAATGGAAAATAAGAGGAGTCAAAGTTTTCATTTATACTGTTGGTTAATAGCTTTGGCAATTTTTATTGTGCAACAGTCATGTTTTTAATTGCTAGATGCATCCTGAGCAATGCCAGGCAATAAAAAGATGTGCTTTTATCAAGTGTGACTCACTTAACAACCTTGAGCTGAATATGGATTTGTCCAGCCTTTATATTTATCTCTTATGGTAACTTTCAGTAAATACTAATAAGTCATTAGATACCACTGACTTGGGCTTTTGTACACTTTGCTTCCTGATTTTTCTTTGGTGATTCAAGCAGAAATTTGCAGAGCTGTTGATATTTATAAGAAGTTCAGTTTGCAAAGCTTTAACATCCAGAACTCTTTCCATTAGAAAAATCCGTGTGTCTGACAGTGATGTTTTCCGTGCCTTTTGGTGAGAGAGACTTCAATTGTATTCTTTGGGCAGATTATACATGAGACATACCATGGAAGTGCCAGGTTTCTGCAGAAAATATTTACATAATATGCCAGACATAAAGTGAAATGACATCAACTTGCTCTTTGAAAACATGGAAAATGCATAAATTTGTGTCCATAGTACAGGCATTTCATTCCCCTTTGATCTTACTGCAACCTCCCTTCACCTTCACTATTTTTCTCTGGAAATCTGAGCTTAAAACTTCCTTTTCCTTCTACCTGGAACTCCTTCTGAAGGTGTTGTGATGCTCCACATGAGGACAGTAGGAGTAGAAAAGCAGCTTTCTCTTCTTGCTTTGCACTGTTTTCTGCTAAAGCATAAAGGAACTTGGGCTCCTCACCTTGAAACACTCCTGAGAGTGGAATTTTGATCACTTCAACAGGTTTCTTCTCACTCTTGGACTCATGTAAGTAAATCAAAAGATATAAAGCCTTTACAAAGAGAACGTGTTAGAAACTGATACCTTCAATCAGCAGCTATGGAAATGCAGACTATAATTTTAATTATTGATCACTGGCATGGAATGAGAGAAATAGTCTGTCTACCAAAAGTCTGTCTGTCCACCAGCCAGGTAAGAGGGCAGCCCTAACCTGCAGCGCAACAATAAATCCTCATGCTTCTGGTGAGGTGCCTTGTGAAGTGCTGCATAAGCATTTCATTCTGATGTATGAGAGAAAGTGGAGGAAATGTGAAACTCAGGCTGTTGGAGCAAATTAGATGTCAAATCTTTTGACACCAACATATCTAGACAGGCAGAGAAAAGCCTCTGCATAGAGGTGACACTTGTGAACTGATTTGTGCTTGCAGGGGGGCCTCACAGAGAGCCCATTCCTTCGTGCCTGGAGAATGCAAAACCCCTGCTCCAAGTGTCAGCACCTGTCTCACAGCAAGTCCTCCTGGTTTAGCAGGAGTCAGTCCTCATCATCCAAGTCCATTAATCACATTTCAGGAGGCCAATTTCCTACAGCCGCTCTCCATTTCTTCCAGGGATTCCAGACAGATTTAATTTTCCCCCTGAATGCATTAACCTGAAGGAGCAGCCTACTTAATTAAAACAGATATTGTTTCACTTTCTTTAAATATGCAAATGTCTTTATTAGACTAGGTGTCATGTGCTGTACTTTCCTGCTTAATTAATCTCAACCTCAGTTTAATTTGGCTCATTGGGAATAAAATTCTCCCATTTATTTTTGGTGACTTACCTCAATACATTCACTACAATAGATTTGTTTTCATGAGTAATCTCTTTTACTATGTGGAACAGATCACCTGTGTATCACCAAATATACTTTTTGAAAGCATCTAAGACATGACATAAATATGTATGTAGGTCACAGTGGGTTCCAGTTCAGTATTTAGGGTTACAGTGAGTTTGGGGAGATGAATCCCTCACAGCACAGGGTTCAGCAGCCTGCACCTGAGAAGGGATGGAGGTTTTCATCTTTGAGATTTACTTAGTTCCCACCTAACTAAGGATGGAGAACTAAGCTCTAATTTTCCAGGTTTTGGAAATATCTTTGATATGTTAAAATAGTAGGATAGGATTCCCAGAGGAAGAAAGGTAAATCCAAAAGATAACTGTGAGACTTATTTTTTGTTTGCTTTTCTGTTACAGGGGTAATATTTTGCTACTGTAGGTGTTGGCTCCTTGGGCAAGAAAAAGGGTGAGATAAATCAGTGTTGAGGCTGCACTGTTGTTCAACTGACTATGTGCTGTCACCATTTGCAAAGTGCTTCCTGAAAGCATTTTCTGAAGTTTTTGTTATCTTTTCCAGGCATTTCAGCAGTGCTGAGTCAGCTGCATTGTACAAGCTGTCTGTAAGCAGGACACGCTACGTGTTCCTGTCCCTGAGATGTACCGTGCTCATCTCTTACATCTCTATGGTATGACAATCTTCACAGACTTTTTTTAACTCTCTAGAATAAATTGATTGTCTGAGGTATTATGAGAGTTGATATTTCCCTATGTTTTATCCCAAAGCATTCCCTATGTTGGCTGTGCCATTCCAGAACTGGAATACAGAAAGGAGCACAGCTCCTCTAGGTCTTGTCTCTGCTTGGTACTTTTCTGCAGTCAGGGATAAATGTTTATAATTTAGTACTCATTTGTGCCCCACTTTCTATTTGCTACTTGGTGTCTCGTGCACCTTGACTTTGCAGCTGTTGCTATTCTGACCACAACTGTTGTTCCTTTATTTGTTTTTTTTAGATGTTAATATGATACACTGCAGGAAATGCTTTGGTTTGGTCTCTCAGCTCTTGTATTGCCTTTTGACTAATCTTCTTCACAACACTCAGGCATCTTCTTATTTTTGGTCTCTCTGTTCTCTTTCTGCCCCTGTTTTAGCACATTTGGGTGTAGTCCTGCACAGGCTCTCATAGCTGGAGAATTCATTGACCATCTAAAGCAATTAGACCCTCTCGAGTCATCCATGGAGTGAAGGTATAGTCTTTTCCATGCATTTGACAGAAACAAAAGCTATTCCTCTCCTTTGTGTAACACTAAATATCTCATACATGTAGCAAGTCCAAAAATCTCACTGTACAATCCATAACTTTCATCAGTATGTCTCCACTGAAATGTCTGTTGCCTTCTGTCTCTTGCAGTATCTCTTCTGTCACATAAGATTTTTGGAAAAATTTATTGCCTGCTGTTAATTTTGTAGTTACAAATAACACTAGATGCATAATTATGACTTAGTTTACATGATAATAGGGAATATTTGCATTGAATAATTGTCTTGGATGACAATTTTATTTGAGTAATTACATTGCAAGGCCAGATTCTGATCCCATTTACATTTTAACAAATCTGGAAGAGATGATGTCAGTGTTGATCCAATATAACTTCTGTGGCTGAGATGGATTTTCTGCTTCACAGACATGCAAGAATTCTGCTGGTGTCGATATTACACATATGAAGATGTAAGTATTTGTAAAGCTTCTAGTAAATAAACTCAATTAAATATCTAACAATGAATCACAACTTTAGATTGAAATAAAAAGCTTCAATATCTTCTTCAACCTCCATGAAATTTATATCAATAAACAGAACTAGTTTACTTTGACCTTATTTTTAAATTTAATTTTGTTGAAATTCCAATTAAACAGACGTAAACCCACATACTTTGAGATCCTGCTTTATTGGTATCCAATCTGTGGAAATACTTCCATTCACTCAATATTGAGAATTTGTCAGAGATTTGTCACATGGCAGAAAGTAATTTGTTAGGCTCAAAATTCATTGGACAAACAAATCAATGAGCTCCTAATAGTGGTTATTGGGCTTTTTTATTTGATCCCTTTAGTTGTCTCTCCCTCAGAGCTACTCTGCATATTAAAATACTAATTAATACAGCAATACTTTAGCTTAGTTTGTACAGTTGTTGGCTCAAGTGTATGGAAAACAACAGGAGAACTGTCAAATATCATCGTTGTGCCTCTGTGGATAATGAAAGTGTGTTTGGATCTAGTTTTCAGTGTAATCATTGTCCTGTTGTTTGCTGTGCAAATTATGCATTGTGGAAATGAAGTGTCCTTTGATAAAGGAAGAGGGATTTAATGGCACATGCCCTCAAAACACTACATTCTGCCCATATAGTTTTCTGAATTTTTTTTTACGTCCCAATGCAGAAAAAAGCACAATAACTACAAAGAAATTGCTATTTTTTTTGCGTGATGGTGGGGAAAAAATTCGGTCTTTAGGAAATACAAAAGTAGAAATGACACTTTTATGTCCGTGGACAAGTGAAAGTTATTTATTGTATTTAGAAATGTCTATAAAGGAATGGGAGAGACCAAACAAAGTAGAAGTTTGCTTCTACTTTTTGCAAGTAACAAATAAATAATAGAAGTAAATATTAGAAGAAATAGAAGTAAATAACCACTGTTGAAAAGAGCATGAACTGTGATAAGAGCCTGTGACCTCTGGCAGTCCCTTAAGTGGAGAGCATCATCCTATTAGTGCATTTGGGTTTAAAACCTGCACTACAGAAGTACTGGAAACAGAAGCCAAGGAAGTTTCAGTCCCATTTATTTTAATCTCCATTGTAAAGGGATTTATAGTAATGGACCACAATTACATTAGCACACAAAATTTTAGAAGACAACTGATATATAATTCCATTCTGTATCGTTTGTAGTTGTCTAACTAATTAGCAATTATAAATAATTCCCTTTGGATTAATTGCTTAGATAGCATTCAGAATATAAATCTTTTCACATAACATTTATATTACTCAGACTGAAAAACCTACTTTGATTTTATCCTTGGCTGACTTTGAACCCAGGTCACTGAACCAAAATAATATAAATCATCTATTTCTACCCAACTTTTACCCCAGTCTTATGCCATTTATACAAAGCATTCTGGATTCTTTCAATTTAATCTTCGTCTTAATCCTAACTACATAGAAGGAATTTTTGTGAAAATAAAAATAATTACTTCCAAATAGATAAAAAAAATTTGTTTCTGCTACTGATATATCAGAGATCTCAAATGCTCTATGAAGATACACTAAACTTAGGTTTATGTGCACTGTTTCTAGGTGTAAGACTCTTCTCAATACCCTGTGTGGTTCTCTCTTAAATCTCTTATTTGTTTAGATTGTTTAAATTAGATTTCATTAAATCCAACTCTCAATTTTACATAACACAAAATCCTTCAGGAGGTTAATACATCATTTCTGCAGCCAAACAGGAGTTTCAAAAGATCATATGGGTGATACCTTGTCATTATTTGGGAAAAAAAAGGACTAAATTTAAGTCCATCTTCTCTTTAGTAAAGAGCCTCCATTTGTGGAAAGCTGCTGCCAAGACCTTTCTCTATAAAAAGGCCAAAAAAATTCAAAAGCCAGTTTAGCAAAAGGATAGAAACTGGAATGTCCAGGTCTTTACCTTTTTGCTTCTACTTTTTACTTGTGCCTATAAAGCCTCACCTGTCTTGACATGGGAATTATTGACACCTCTCCTGGGAGGACTCAGTTGGTCACTGGAGAAACTACAGTGGCTGAAAGGGAAGATCAGAGGAGGGGGAACAAGAGACACCAACAGGAGTGACAGTGGTGCAGCCATCCTCATCCTCACCCTCCTCATCCTCACCCTCCTCATCCTCACCATCCTCATCCTCATCCTCACCCTCCTCATCTTCACCATCCTCCTCCCCACTTTTTGTTTGCTCCTCAGGCTTTGGCCCCCACCAGCTGTCAGGAAGGGCAAGTAGATACGAGAAATTCTCAAGAATTTTCACACTTCAGTCCTCCCTCTCCTGTCCATCCAGTTGTTTACTAATCATAAGGAGTAAAAAGCAACTATTGCTGAAACAAATGAAACTGCAGTGGTGTATTTCACGTGTAAAATGAGAGTTTTGTGGCACAATAATAAAATACTGCGGGAAGTGGTGGAGGAAAATATGCATCATAACTGCTACATAGATTAACAATGTCTACAAATTGCCTAAAAGAAAGCTAGTGTTTGTTTCCCAAACAGTTGCATTGAGGAAAATACATTACCCAATTAAGATGGAAGAGATAACAATCTTGGTGAATTGTTATTGTAGAAAATAAAGAATATTGCAGTAATGGAACTTAATTTTATCATTATATGTATTTAAATTGTCTTTTATATACAACAATATATTTATTTGAAATAGATTTAAATACAAACATAAACATGTTTTAACCATTTGCAGAGTCTTATAATCAGAAGGAAAATAATCTTAATGAAATATTCTATTCCTTTTATTGTTAGGAAAAACCAAAAATTATCTATGTTTTCTATGTTGCAATTCCTGTTGCCTCCAGCCTCATTCAGCCCTCTTGAACACAAATACCTTACTGGCATAGGGCAAGGCTCTGGGGGGCAAGGAAAATGTCATTCCTGAAATGGGGAGGGGAAGGAGTGTGAATTGTGTGGGTAAAAATTCTTCTCATCTGAGGAAAACTCAAGTGTATTTCCAGGTCAACACAATGGAAACAAGTGGAATCTCAAAAGAACTGTGAATATTTTTAAAGTTTGGTCAGTTTTGTTGGGGTTTGGGTTTATACAACACCCAGTTTCATTTTGTTTTCTTGTGATTGTCTTTCCCAGTTGGTCCCAGCCAACTGGTCACTGAGATCCCCTCTGGGACCTGCCACTTCTCTGTGCAGCTCAGCGTTAGTTTTAAAAGATGAAGCAGTGTCCTGGGTTTGCATACAGGTGTGCTCACTGTGCTCACAGCCCTGCTGGAAACTGTCCTATGGGCTTTCAAACCAGCATTTTGAGAGTCTCCCCTTGGGCATGTGCATGTTTTTACAGCCTTGTTCAGAGTTTAGCAAAATTATAAAATCCTTGACAAATAAAACTCTGTCATTAATATCAGTTACTGAAGAGTAAGAGAGCTTGAAATATGGTGACTACAAGTTAGTCATCAAAGCACTGGGAAGGATTGTCTTCATTCAGTGTGAATCCACTGCACCTCACCACGGGCACGTGTTTCTTTTAATGCAGTTGAAAACAGAAGTCTGCCACGTGGAGAGCAGGATCCAGAGCTGATCCCAATTGTGACCAACTTGTCAGATGGTTTGTCTGGAAAATGGAGCTGCCAAAACACATGGGATTAAGGAAAGGAGCTAAACCTGACTCTGGGCAGGTGATGAGTGAATAAAGGAGGATCTGAACCCAGCTGCTTTCATGGAAAAAGTCACTATTAAAGATGTCTGTCTGACTTCTGGGACTTCACTATAAACTAGTTATCAATTTCCCTTTTTTGTTTCTAAATGACTGCAAGATATTTTTAGTTTCCTTTAAGTATTGTTTTTTGAATAAGAGCATCCTGGATTGGTTTAAAAGCACTCTGTAGCTGACCAAGGCTGAAGTTATGATTCATGAAGAAATCAGTGTGAGGTTGCAATTTACGTAGAAATTGTCAAATCTAATTTACATCCTGCGATTATATGCAGAAATAATGCAGGGCATGTTTATCAGATACAGATATATTTATACATGTGGGATATATCTCTCATTTTTCTGAAGAGCATATGTGAACCAGCATTAAACTTGCAAATTGTAATTACTCTGTGCTCAACAAAATGACCAACTACTTACTCTTGATCATTTTTTATATACTGCCGTTGTTTAATGTTTCAGGACACTGCACCTGAATCATTTTTGCTGTTAACTGCAGGAAAGCTACGTTGTGCTAAAAATGCAACTGTCTCTATGTATCGTGTATTGACATGTTGTCTTTTAATTTTCAAATATTATTTTTCATAAAACATTAAATTTTTTTTTCCCCTACTTAAAAGACCTGCTTTCCCCAAAGACATATTTTTCAATAACTGCTGACAGCTGTCAATATTTCCAGGTATTAGACACATTTCTGGACAAGGTCGTTTGGAATGTGAGATATCTGTCAATATTTTATCTTTTTTTTCAAAGAAAGTATGACTTTTCTGAACAAAAGCTGTGCTGATTCATTAAAAATATCTTATTTATTCAGGTATCTTCTAATACATGGTGGTTTTATTACAAATTCTGCTAGTTTGTATGATAAGGAAACCAGGCTTTTTTTCTGTAATTTTCCATATCTCTGCCACAATTGTCTTTGTGGAAAATTGGTGTCATACTTGCCTCTGGCACTGAAATATCTTTGTCTGTTATTGAGACAGTTTTGAGTTAAATTGCAGTGAATAATTCAACTGTTTCATGCTTGAATGCTTTCAGAACTTCTGCGTAAAACACTACCCAGAACTGGAGATTGCTCTTCAAAATTCTGCTGTATTTGCTCTATGGCTTCTTCTACCAGGACTTGAATTGAAGATAGAGCTTCACTGTTTCTATTTACCATTCCAGAGCTTTTCTTTTCTGTGTTCTGCTCTTACAGATGTCTTCAATTTTTTTGAAGGTACCCTAATTGATTTATTGTCCCTTTCTGATTCATTTAACCATAATGGAGTTTATATTGGTTTAGTTATTTTGTGTAGAGGTGATTATCTCACTTGCTTTACTGGAGATACTGGAGTTATTCCTCTGAATTATAAAATAATTTGCACTTGATGATCTTGGAGGTCTTTTCCAACCTTAATGACTCAATAGAAAGCACATGTGTGGGAATATGGTAAAATTCCCCAGGAATGCAGACTCAGATGTGTGTCTGTTATTTGAGTCTGGCTGAGCAGGCATGTGTCCATCACAGCCCAGGTCTGTAGTTCCTAAGTTTCATTACATCTGTTTCATTAATTTTGACAGTTATATTCTAAACAAGCCTTTCTGGGGGTGTTCTTTGTTTGTTTTGTGGTGGGGGTGTCATGTGAGTGTTGTGGAAAGGGATTCAGTGGAACTGGTGAGACAAAAACCTTATACATTTTTTTGCTTTATATTCCTGTAGTTTTTTATTAATATGAGTAAATTCTCGTAATTATTTAGTAACTAAAATGACACTTTGGTAGGAAAGAGTAACTCTATGGTTTACCCAAAGAAATAATAGAAAGGAGTTGATGAACCAAGGTTTCTTGAGATGGAACATCTAACCAACTCTACAAGTTGATCAGCTGCCACCCTGAAACACAGAGCAGAATTTATTTTATCTAATATAATGTGAGATGATGTCATTAGCACTCTTTCTGTAATGAAATACAAGACAATTATAATTAGGGAGAAAAACAGGATACAAGAAATAGGAGTTATGTCTGGTTAATCCAGCATTAAAAGATGATACAGATAAAATATGCTTCAAGCTTAGCTAACACTGAAAACAGCTTAAGGAGGTAGTTTTGCCACTATTTTTCTAGATCAATAGCCTACTTTGTAGTCATATAACAGCAGCTGTTCCATAGGAATAGTCTCATCAAAATTCTGACAGGAGTAATTTTAAAAAATGCTTGAATTCCTATTTCTTGGTTGCTCATCAGGAAAATGGCACAGTTTGTGTGCTTGTGATACGATGCTGGAATAAGCAGAATGTGGAACAGCAGAATTTGAAGTGGATTCTTGTGCTACTCAAGAAAACCATGTAAGTTGTCTTTCAACAGAAATTTGAGCAAATGGACCAGAGTTCCAGTGGTGCAATGCACACATTTGGGAATGCACCACCACCCAGTCCTGGCTACGTAATTCCTCAGGAATAATATTGAGGACCAGATGATTCTCTGTACCTATGGGATTGGATGCCAAATGTGGAAAACTTGTGTATCAACATCCTGGAAGTATCACCTTTCATTGTCTTTTGTCCTAATTGATTTGCAGATGATGCCAGTATTTGACAAGAATGTATATAAAGAATTAATTGCTGGGATAGTGGTCTCAAGATTACCCCCTTTGCATAATGAATGTTTCCAAAATGAGGACATCCATTTCATTCTGCTTGAGATAATTAACTTATTTTAGGAGTAGTTATTACTTTCCAAAAGGAAAATACCAGTGTGGTGAGATAAATTGAAGAGAATATTATTCCTATATGAAGCTCTATCTTTTGGCAACAGATAACGAGAACCAGTCCACGTGGTAGTGTTAAATCTGTTTGCAAATATATTTATTTGTTTATTCAGATTCTTCCTTGGGAAATTCACACATTTCCCTTTAAACCATTTCTATATAGAAACAAAGGTGAAAGATTCAACTCTGCCATTATCAGTGAATCCATTTTTGAAGGAGATTGTGTCTGTAGATTAAAAATAGAAGTGTCTCCACTGCATGTTACTCTCTTGACTTGATTTGTCTCTGAAAGGATGGCCTAAGTTCCTCAACAGTGCATATTTCTTCCTGTTCCTATGTTTTCACACATCCTCACTATGCATCTTCTCTCTGGCAAGGCTGTTAATTTTCTCTGTCTTGAGCATCATACTCTGGGTCTTAATTATTACTCAATATTTTACATAACTTAATACTCTCTGTTGCATGTTATTCCCAGTTCCTTCTTTCTTAACCCATTGCATTCAGATAATCCATTTTCTTTGTTATTCTTTTCATTACCTCTTTCATTCTATTCTTCAGTTAAACTATTTCTACTTTCATCCTCTTATCCTTCTGTGCTCACTTCCTATTCCAGTCTTGTCTTTAGCTGAATATGCTTACACATTTCTTTTGGACTTCTCTGTATAACGTTATTTTATTTCTAGAACACAGAATTAATGACTTATTCGTATTAAAATTGTAGATTACAGGGTATGTGTACCCATATCATGCAAATAAAATGAAAGAGGGCAGTTCCTATGGATTATAGAATATATAAAGATACTATTATGTCCTACTTATAGTGGTTTTGTTGTGTTTCATTTTAAGTCCTGATGTTGAAGGGTGTTACTGGGCACAGGACAGAGTAAAAAAGGCTCACTGCTTATTCATTGTGATTGTATAACTGGAAAGAGTAATGAATTCACCAATTTTCTGGCTGAACTGCTGAGTTTGTTTAATGGTGAATGTTTAATGTGTGGAAATACATTAGAAGCTGCCAATGGAATGAAGCTGCTAATAGGAATTTTACTTGAATTCAAGTGTATTGATGATGCAGGTCTAAGGACTAATTTGATCTCCTTTCAAATTACTGAGTCTGGCTCAAAATATGTCTACATCGATCCCTGCCAATCTGAAATAAAACTGTTAGAAAGCTACATATTCTTTGAGAATCAAGGCTACAAGATGTAATTTTGGCATGTGCCATTAATTGTCTGATTTGAAATATATTAGCACTGTCTCACAAATATCAAAATTTAGACATAGGAAGCTTCTAATTGTGCCATCACGCTCATGATATCCCCGTGCTCTTTTAAATCCACAGCAGATGATGAATCAAGTTGTTATTTTATCTCATCTCCAGCATTCTGACAGATCAATGTGCTCACTATTTGTTCCTAAGCACTGGTTTAATATGTCTGTAACCTGCTCCTGTCTCCTCAGGTGTATCTTTAGGAAGAAAATCATGGAATTCTCGTGATGAATCATTTGCAGGTTTGTGTTTTAACTGGTTTCAGTCAAGATCATTTGTTTTTCAGAGGGTGGTTTCAAACCTATCAGCTATTGGAACTTTAATTTAAAAACATTAAAGCAAGTCATCTATGATGGCTGCTACTTCTGCATTCATTTAATGGAGCTTTTAGCTGTATCACTGTATTATTGGTTTCCTTTTTTTAAGTACTTAGAATGTATTATTGCTTTAATGCACTTCATGGAACATTGCAAAACACTCAAATTATTTTACTAATGCTAAGCAAGGGTTGTTGCATTATTAAACACCAGAGGGTAGGCAAATTAGTATAACCACAAGTTAAATGCACATTCTTCAGGTACCTGAATGTTTATATATCGTGGCAGTAACACAGAAATTTAGAGTAGTGCAACATTACCAGCAGAGTGTATTCTAAGTTCAGATATTAGTGTAGTTCAAAGTCATATTTAGTTTCAGCTTTATTCTAACTTTTGATGTGTAATTTCATCCCCAAATGAGCTTTATTAAATATGTAAACTGCAGAAAGTAGTACATGATCTTACAAAGCAAAACCTTGTCAAGTTGACTTTCAAAAAGCTCCAGATATTTTTGGCCCAGGGTTCAGAACCACTGAAAAGCTCCACAGCTTTGTTTTTATTACAGATGATGGGTTCTGCCTTTCCTCTGATCCTTACTGTCTTACTCCTTACACATAAGGAAACTCAACCCCATATATTCCTCACCTGTTTATTCTAAAATTCTTATTCCCCTTTCCTCTCTCCTCCAGTTTCTTTCCAGTAGCCAATCTCTTTTTTAAGTTCTGTTTTTCAAGCCTGGGCAGGCTATTCTGGCACTGTCAGTAGTGTTGTGTTTACCAGAGTAATTATGTCCTAAATCCAACATCATTCTGGGATAACATAGCCCTGAAAACTTTTCCCTTTAGTCTGGTGTCACATCATTGACTTGCATTTCTTTGTGATGAACTGACGAATAAAATCTCCCCGTGCTGTTCTGCCATACACATAATTATTCCCCACGTTATCTTTTCATTATCCCTTAGAAACAATTAAACGACAGTATTTGGCAATACTAAAAATGCCATGCAGGGAAATGAAGAACATAATAAAAGATAATGTTTTTAGTAACAACAGCAAAAGGAAATGTCAATAAGCAGTGTAACCAAGCTGTATTTCACCTTTAATCAGGTCAGAAGGCTTCAACATAACCTATTAGACAGGAATGCCTTTTAAAAAAATATTTCATAGCATTTATAGAGTCAAACATCTGATGCTGTGGAAGTTAATATACATGTTAATAAAATTCTTAATTATATTAATACACAATACATACGTTATTTTAAAGACTTTTTTTTCTTTAAAGGTGGTATTGCAGTTTTAAGAAGCAGTATTTAGGAAAATTCTCTAACATTCTCTTTGTAATCCTACGTTATAGTATTTCTGTTACATTCAAAAGATAGTGCTAATCATGTAATACATTTTAAAGCTGTAATTAATTGCACAAAGACTCCTGGTTATTATCTATTTAGAATGTCTCTAGCCCAAAAATTTTAATGTTTCAGTGTTAGCCAGAATAGAAAATCCTCTACTCCGGAGCACCTATTTTACATGGGGAAATGGGTGATAATTAGATGTTGCACTGTACTGGTGAAGAGAAGAGCTAATGTTCACCAGGGATTGTATTAGTCAACGGGAAAGAAAACATATATATAAATTATATAAAGTGCAAAAAGGTTAACAAGTGCTAAACCTTAGATTTTGTAGTGCACAGACTCTTTAACTGTCCAGCAAGACCTCTTGAACCAACCTGCACTATTTGTGAAACCATGCAGAGCCACCTTTCAAAAATAGCCATGACTTTAGAAGTGATCTACAATAAATTTGGGAATCAAGGGCACAATTTTGCACAATTCATGCACAGTACTCCAGGAATGGATCCCAGTACACTGCAAAGAATTCCAATGGCTCAGCAGCCAGCTGTGGATCTGCACAGACCGTCTATTCCTCTGCAGGCAGAGCCTGCACTTCAAACAACCAGCTGCAATTGCTGCCTAATGAAAAATAATAAAAAATATGCTTCCTGACAGTATTAGGTCACTAAATTAGGTTTCTAAATAATTATCCATTACAGTTTCATGTGATAATTACAAGTGATGTAATAATTAATAATGCTCTGCAGTAAAAGGGTCAGTAGCTTGTATAACCCAGGCTGTGCTTTGTAGGAAGCTCAGTGATGGCAAGTTCCAGTTAAAAGCTCATCAAAAGAACAGTCTGTGACCACAAAGTCCTGTGGCTGCTTTGCATTGATCACTGAGCCTGTCTGGAGCTGGGACAGAGGCAGACAAAGGCAGTGGCAAAGGCAGGTTTCCAAGGTGCAGATGGCATTATGTATGACACAGATACAAACTCAGGACAGCACTGGGGCAAGGCTGGAGGATCTGCACAGCAACACCTGAGAGGGGCTGACATGAGCAGGTGAGGCCAAAGTCTGCAGGAACTTGGAGAGAACACTGCTGATCTGGCCAGATGAAAGTGAGATAAAAATTAGCTACAGGAAGTAAAGGACAAATTAAATGTCACTTACAGAACAGAGGGAGTGTTATGCACCTCCATCCACACAAGCAAAAAACTCTTGAAAATCACTGCTATCACCAAGAAGGCCACAGGCAAATCAAGTCTCTGTTAATCCCTTTCTCTGCCGTAGTACGCAGTGAAAATCAAAATAATTTGATAGCAAAAAGGTACAGTTTACATGAAATCCTATGAGAAGTACCCAGCTTAGAGAAAGGGAGAGCAAGGGAAAGAAAATGGGATTTTAACTGTAAGCATTTAGTCAGCTCATGGGTTGCAGTATCTCTCTGAACAGATCTCTTGGTTACAAATTAAGTTAATTTTAGAAAAGCATTGCCCCTTATCTCATTACTTGGTATGTAATATCAAGGAGCTGGGTATTAGAAAGAGAAAAAAAAAAGTAGTAATATCAGCTTTTATCAAAGTATGGCCTTTATCAGAATGCAGCAGTTTCTGCTGTTGGCTCTAATGTTTCTCTCTTTGCATTTAACATAGTTCTAAGACATTGATTGCTTCACTAGTGTGCTTTCCTCATGGAAGGAAAAGAACTGGGTTGCTCTCAGTGGTGTGGAGCTGAAGTAGCAGTTTTTCCTTCCTCTTCTTTTTGTGCTGTTATACCGTGTGTCCGCTTGAAATCCAGTTTGTCTGTTCTTTGCATTAATGCTGTATATGCGTATACAATGGAAGTACAAAGGGAATTTTGCAGGGCCACTTGTAAAACCCACTAGCTAAGTTCTGATACAAAAAAAAATGCTTGAGTGATTCCTCCACTCCTGATTTTAATTTGGTCAATTACTTAACTGCATCTACATATGCATATTCCTTTTAAAACAGAATTTCCATATTCTATTTATTAAAAAAACAATGACTCCCAAATGGGTGAGCTGTGAATATTAATAATAATAATGGCCCATCTTCGCGAACGAAGATTTGGGGAAAGGTCTTTTACCTTTCCAGCCTGCGCAATGGATTTTTTAGGTGAGACACAGCCTGCGCTGAACTGAGCCCACCCTTTAATCCTAAGGTTCATCTGCCGGGGCCAAGCAAGCTTGGACAATGGCAGTGAGGTCCTCAGGACGTAGGTTTGTTTAGAGTGACCTTCTCATAGATGGATGGCCTCACAGGGCTAACGGGCTCCATCTGCCCGGGGGACTGCCTGGATTAGAACCTGGGTCGCAGAGGTGAGAGTCCTGCACGCTAACCACTAGGCCACCAGGGGTCCCCCCTGTGAATATTAAGGAAGAGGTTAAAATAACAAAAGCCTAAGAACAGGTTAAAAACCCCCTTTTGTGTAAAACTGATCACATTCTTAATTAATTTCAGGATATTCAAAGATTAGATGCCATATATCAAGTAAGAAAGCAGACCTGTACTGACTCAGGAAATTAAAATGAATTTAATCTCCACAATATCTTTTATAAACAAGAATATCACATCAGAGCTTCCTGAAAAATGTCCTGTTGTTGGTGTATATATTGAGACTTCTAATTTGAAAAGAGAAATTAAAAATTGCATAGTAACAGAGTGACTTAGGATTGGATTTCCCTCAATAGTCAACCAAAAGAGAGACATGGTCTGAAATTTCTAATTCAGCCCTTAAATTTGGTAATTCATGAAGCACTACTGTGGTAAGCTATCTATGAATTAATCAGAAGTCAGAGAACAGTAACAGCAATGATTTCATTTCATAAAGAAGAACTCATTAACATGTTGGCTTCTGATCTCTTGACAGCAAAGCTGTTCCTGTGAAGGGTGGTGGCTTTGGTTTTTTGTTTGGTTTATTATGTTTCTCTTTTATCAAACAGCTCATCACAATCAAGGGATCTTGACGTTTCTTAAAGTGTTTTTCACTTTGGAATTTGAGCAATGAATTTTCCTAACTTGGTCTATAATATGAGAGATCATAGGTCCAAATTACCTGCAATGTATGTTCAGTCAGGTATTGGAAACAAGGGGGGCAGAGAACAGGCTTGAAGTTTATTCTTTGAATGTGTAGAAATACAAGGAGTATCTGCACAGATGCCAAATTTACCTCCAGTGATGAAAGATATCGCAGTGAATCCACACTTACAAGTCACCCAGCATAATGTCGTAGTGGCTGAATAATAGAAATTTTCTGTCCGTAATGCTGTGAGATGTGCAGATGGTTGAAAAATGATATGTGATCTCATGCAGTGCCTGCTGAGTTAACAAGAGAATTTCATTCAAGAAAAATAGTACATTTTAGTTCCACCATATGTGTGATTATGTTTTCTCCATACCCATGGAGAATCCCTGATGTTAGAAAGCAAACTATGATAGCCCATTAACATGTCCTCTTTTCAATAATTTATTTAAACACAAGAACCTTACATTTTTGTAAAAATAACTTAAATGCACAGCAAAGGAGAGAGCTGCAGTTGGATATTCTTGGAGTTTTTTGCTTTCCATAGAATTATGAACAGAAAAACAAAACAGAAGTACTACTTATTTGTCATGTACAACCAGTCCTTAGATCCATACACCATTACTGATAAAGCAATGTTGTCAGAATAAGAAATAAAAGGCAGAAACAGTAATTTCTGGTCTTTTCCCCAGACTTCCCCAGCAGAAAACCCACTGCACCTGCCTTTGGTTCAGATTTTGTTTATCAGAACCAAATTTCAATTATTACATTGAGAGCACTCCATACTGTATGTTTCCCTCAGTCTTCCACAACTTGAATTTCATCTTTTAAATTTTTATTCATAGTTGTATAAATAATTTTGTTTGTATCTAGTACAATAATGGATATGGTGCACTTAAAATTACAGAAGTCTGATTTGTTTCTGTACAAAAATATGTGTTTGGATTACAGTATGAAAGGATCCTTTGATATATTAAAATTAATTTTAAAGAAATGGGAGGGTTTATAATTAATAATTAAAGAGAAATCCTTGGAGAAGTAGTACAATAATGTTTTCACCAAGGTTTTATGAAAACTTAAAATATGTTTTTCCTTTCACTCTCCCAGTTTGGAGAGTTAATTTTTATAATCCAGAAAATTAATAAAATAATACTTTAGTTCAAATTGCAAATTCATAGTGAAGAGCAAGTGTTTCACTATCTTAATTTCAAACTCTAGTCTGCGTCAAAAAGTAAAGAGAGACGGTGATCCTATGACAAATTATATCAGGGTGACAAATGATCAGCTGGTCTCTCCAAATGGCTCCTCACATCAGACAGTTTAGATGATGAGATTTCACTTGTCCATTCACAGGAGGAGATTACCCTCAGTGAGAGATTCCATGCTTTTACAGCAGAGCCACTGACTGGTGAAGTTTCCAGATTTTCTTCTTGCAAAGGTGATGAGCAGCTGAAGATGGAGCGTTTGGCCTCTGGCACCTGTCAGTCCAGAGACACATCTTGTAAGAAAGCTGTCTCAGGAAAAGTCCTCATACTCATCCTGCTCTTCACACACTGCAGTGAGCCCTGTTGATGTCTCTGATGTTGTGAGGACTTTCTGTCCTTAGTAACAACAGGGCTTATCCAGAATATTTCTGTAGATGGCATTTGATGTTTTCTCTCCCAATTAGATGATCACGCCAACTGCAACTTCAGCATCCCCGAGAAAAAGCAGACAACAGTCAGAAACAGTCTGTCATTCTCTTCAGCTTCAGGTCACGCTTTGAGAGGTGCACAGGCTACTTAGCATTTGTTCAGTATTGTTTCCATCTGGAAAGTTTGTCAGCCCAGGATTTTTTGACATAACTATTTGATTTGTTGCATCACAGTCATTGCAGTTTCCACATGTGTCTCTTCCCAGGACTTTCAGTTTTCTTATGAGCTCATTAGGATGTTTTTCTCTGTTGGAGATCCACAGCAACAATTTGATACTGGTACTGTTGTATGTTCCTACAGACCTTTGGGGTTTTTGTCTCTTTTAATCTTTAGGTGCACAGAGACACCTGCTTTCAAAGAAATTAGATTTTCTAGTCTCAAATTATAAGTCCATCCAAGATGACTGTGAATGGAATCTACACTTAATTAAAATGTCTGGTAAAAGACCTTTAATATTCAGAAAAAGAGTGTGATGTTATGAGAGAAAGTGCATTTACTTTTAATTTCTAGAAACCTTTATATTTATTATTTTTATTAAACAAATGAATTTTTTAAGGTATTTTTAAGTAGGTATCCTTTCCGGGGATAGAGCTTGGAAGCTTGGTCTGGGAGTGTTACCTATCATCTTTTGTACTTTACATTTTGGAAAAACAAAAGACTGTATTTTCACAGACCAGTCTTGTCAGAAAGATCAGAAGACCTGGTATTTTTTAGATCACTCAAAAGTTATTCCTTTGACACTGCTTTGAGTGAATTTCTCATTTGCTGTGACCTGTGTGTGCAATCTTTTTCCTCCAGCTCTGTACTCTGCATCTAAGAAAAATCTCCGTTCACACAGTTGAAAGTGGTGGGAGTTTGGAAAACGAGTTGAAATCTGGAGGCTGAGAAAGTCCAGGTGCTTTGGGACAGACTGTTTGCAGGTCTCAAGCTGAATTGTTTCAGCCATGATAGGGGGCTCTTTGTTGTCTCATGTGTGCCAAGATCAAGCCCTGGGCTAGTGAGAGTTGCAGCCGCCTGCTGCTGTTATCACTTAACAGAATATTGCTCTCTGTTGGAAAAGTATCTTAGGATGACCAAGGACTTTGCTGACAAAATATGCTTGGACAAGCTTTTCTAAATAATAATATCTACATTTTGTTTTCAGAGCGGGGAGTGGCAGAAAGAAGTTACCCAGAGTAATTTTTTTGCCTTGTGTACCTGCTTTCCCCCCCTGTTTCACATACTTCCTTTATTAAGCAGAGAAATGTTTAGAGTTGTTTTGCTTTAACTTAGAAAAACAAACTCTCCTAGTACAAAAGCTGCCAGGTTAGTACAACTTAGAAGTCTCTTCAAATGTCAGTGAAGCACCGGGAGTGTACAAAGATGCCTTTGTGTGTTGCTTTGTAGTCTGTGTTGAATACAGATGCCATTTAATGAAGTCAATCTTTCCAACATCTTCTTTTCAGCTTTCTTTGTATAGTTTGACTTTACATTGGTAACTGTCAGCCCCAAGAGAATATAAAGAGGGGAGGCAACCTGACAGAGCTAAATGTGGAAACTTTTTAGTTAAGGTGTGCTTGTACATCTGCATCCAGTTATCAGTACCTTCTGATTTTGAGAATGATATGTTATACTTTCAGTCTCTCCTACAATTATTTATTTGAGGTGGCAAGGTGACAAACACTGGATATATCTCCCATTTTCTCATGCTGTGGCTTCAGTAATCTTTGGATTAAGCTGCAATGCAATCTGGGCATCGTGAATGAGGAGATCCTATAAGCAGGGAGAAAATAGCTCTGCATCCCAAAATATCAGTTTGCTTATAAATATAAATGAGATGGCTAGAAAAGAACAAAGACAATTATTTCCTTTGAAAAGAATTTTTTTTATCTCTGCCTGCATACTGGAAAGTGTGGCATTCAAAAATATTCTGGAACAGGAAGTTTAGCTCAATATAGACAATGCATTGGATAATACAGTAAAAAATGGGAATATATGCATGGTGTAACACTAATTTACATCTCCATCACAGTCCCTCTAAGTTCTCAAATTCCCCAATGCCTGGAAAATCCTTTAGGGTGTCCATGTCAGTGAGCTGGAAATTGTTGTGATGTACTTGTGAATAAAGCAAGACAAGAAGATGTAATGCAATTACTGAAAATGTATGGCAAAGGAAAGAACAGAGTTTTTATCTACTGATGCCAGGCTTGGTGCTCCAAGAACAAGGCTTTTTCCATAAGCACAGATATAGTATAAGGTGCTTGTATTTGGGCACAAGTGAATATAATCTGCATTTCTCTCTGTTATCAGACAGCTTGTGGGATTAGGTCGGTAGAATGTGATCGTAGATGTATGATTGGATGCAAAGAAGAATCCTAAACAGCTGGCACAAACTGCTGTTCTAAAGTTTTCTGAGTGTCTGCAGTACAGATCCTTATGGGAATAACTCAAGTGATAACAGCAAACAAAGTGCTTTCTTCTTAACATGTGAAAATAATTATTTCCATAACTATCACAAATCAGCTCTTCATATTGGAGAAGACCTTCACGTGGAAATTTCCTTCTTTATTTGGCTCAAGAGAGACAATATTTTAGATAGAGTGAGAGGAACACTCTGGTGACTTTTTCCATTAACTTATTCTGGCTTAAGTGGAGTCACAAGTCCCCACTGTGAAACTTTGTCTCCAGACTTCCCAGAAAAAGAACAGAAATTCTCTGCACAGGAGACAGAAATGACACACTACAGCAAAAGGTCACTGAGCACAATGTGTTCTGACTCCTGAACTTGAGATTTTAAGGGTTTCTGTGAAGAAACATAGAGGACAAAACATGATTTTCTATTCCATCGTTGCTATAAACAAGCCAAGGGGGAATTCTCAAACATTTTGAGGTTTTGCAAGGATGAACTAAGAAGGATGTGACATTTTCAGATATTTTGCTGTTGCTTCTTGATGGCAGATACAGAAAAATTATCTTGAGAGGTGAGTGAGAGTTGACACAAACATTGCTTCCTTGCCAATAAAGTTTGTGGTTGTTTTGTTTTTTTAAATTCATTATTTTAAAAGAAAAGATCAAAGTTCCCCATGAAGTGAGTGAGGCTACCTCCACGAAGTAAACAGGGTAAATCTACAAGGATGATTATTTCTTGAGGAATAATGATATATGATGTGAACCCCATATATCTTATATAGCATATATCTCTTATATATATCATATCTATTACTGCAGTAATTTCTGAAGCTTTCTGATCCTCCTTAAAGAACTCTTTAGCAATTTTAAAGAAAGCTAAACAAGCTTTTAGGTCAAAATCCCAGCCTATGCAGTTGGAGCAAACACAATGTTTTTCTTATAAACTGCTGAAATTGGTGCTGTTCACAGATCTGAAAAATATTACTGATAATAGAAAATCAATTTCCTACATTTAGAAAAAAAAAGTATTAAATTACTGTAAAATAATTATCCAATTGCCTTCTAGGTCTTTCTTGATCTTTTGCACTGATATTAAGAGCTTGTTCAGAGTATTTGCATTCTGAGTGTCCCTTTCTTAGGAGGTTGAGTGCCTCTTTGGATTGGTGAAATTCTTCAGGTTTTTTGCCAAGATAGCAGTATTTTCACCAGCAAAATCAACTACTAGATGTTTTGCAGTTTATTTTCATGTAGGAATAGCAGAAAAAAATATGTACCTTTCCAAGATTTTCTTAAATTTGGTCTAAATTCAGTTTATATAGGTAATACTAGTCATTGCTAAAAACTTAATATTCTGTTTTTCAATGTCTAAAAGGTATTCGGACAATGTGCTCAGTAACATGTTTTACCTTTTGGTCATTACTGAAGTCAGACAGTTGGGCTGGACGATCATTGCAGGTCCCTTCCAACCAAAATATTTTATTCTGAAGTTAAAAAAACTTTCACTCTGCTTTAAGCATTTTTTCCCTCTCTTTTGACCCAGCATACCAAAATCCATGTTTTTGCTTGATTAATTGATGTGGTCACAGTTTCAAACATTCTTAACCACTGATCTCACAGTAGTTTAAGAGTAGATGGTTTTGCATCAGTGACCAAACTGTTGGGGACAGCAAATCATGTTAAATTTCAGCTTTGGGGTTTGGGAGGGATGGGGTTTACTGATTTCACCCCTGAGTGCGGACTGGGTAAGATTAGGTACAGCTGGGTAAGATTTATTCCCATGTCACATCAGAAGACAGTGAAATAAGCACTGATTTGGTCATAACCTGATTTCTCCATTTCATTGAGAGGGTTGTGTCAGAATATTTAATGCCCTAATTTCTTTCACTTCACAGTGCAAATCTGTTCTGCATAATTCTAGAAAGAGATTTGACCTTAGATCTCGGCTGAGATGCTGTAGCTTTTGTGTTTAAAAATCCAATATTTTAAAAGCCTCATCTCTCAAGTACAGCTAATTGAGGCATTTTTTAAGGGTTACATAACAGAACAAAAAATGTTGGTCCTCGATAGTTATTCTTTACAATCTTGTAGAAATGGCACTCTGAGATTTCATACTCACTGTGTCATATTGATTTCCAGTGCCATTTCAGTTTGCAAAATATTTCTCTTTCACTGCAAGCTCTCACATTTCTGCTGTTTCTTTTCATTTTATACATAATAGGCCAATTTATGATCTCATACATACTTTTGCCATCGAATTGTCTTGAGGCTGTGCATTCAGGAACAGTGGTGAGAATTCATTTAGGGTGATTGAGCAATGCTTACATGATGTCAATAGTGAATTACTTTAATATAACCCAGGGCACAAGTGTAGTTCTGTAGCTACAAGTGCAGTTCTGTAGTTAAAGCTGAACACTCACAAACATGAGTTCCAGTTCTTTTTCTTCCCTTCAGGCAGTGGCCTTGAACCCTCTTTGCATGATTTTATGTCTGGTTATGGATTTAGTTCTGTGGTTGGAAGAAACTTCATTACCCCACCAGGAGTCCTGTCCATCATCTTCCTTAGAGCAAACCCACTGGAAAGTTTTCACAGATATTTCAAATGATGCTTCAGAAGAGGGAAGAAAATATGAGACAGTGATGGTAATTATAAAAATGGGTGAGTACCGACTGGAAGAAAGGGATCCACTTGCTAATGAGAAGAGTATTATTAGTAGAATATTTCCATTCACTTCATTTGTAACATAAAAATAAGAATTTATTCAGAACAAACATTTTCTTTTATCTTGCTAATCAAAAGACCTCTTGCCAAAGTAAGAATGACACTTGACATCTTAAAGCAAATGCAAAGATGGCGTGGAATAAAAACATTGCATACTCAAATTAAAGAATTCCAAATGCTCAATTAAAGAGAAAGTAACTTGAAGCTAATTATTCTTAGGCATAAAATTCACTTTTGCAAATTATTGTACTGAAGTCACCATTTCATATGTGCAAAAATAGTACTTTTTGCTTGACATCAGCAGTACCAATCTATGGTATGTGAGAACTGTTTTCAGTGGTGGCTTAGGCATTCTAAACACATTATAACATCATGGGCCTTGTGTGCTTTGGTAATTTAGTACCAGACTTTCAAAGTCACATCATCTCCTAAAAGACAGTGATAGAAGCTGAGAGGGATTGGGAAGAGCATCCAGCTTGCTGCAGGCTGGGCACAGACAGAAGGAGGTTGTAACTTGAGCTACATTTGCCAGGTGACAGTTACACCATAATGAAAAAATTCTTGGCCAGATTGACCCATCTGCCTTCTGGTCTTTGTTCCCTGCCAGAAAAATGGGAGGATCTGGGCCAGTAACTGGAATGTATAAGTTACTTGCACTCCATCTTCTTGGCAGGCAGATGTTCTATTAATTATTTTTTTCTGTAGTAATTCATCACAGAATATTTAAGTCTTGTGGCTTGTGATTTGGAAAAGGAATACTCATTTTCCTAGTTCATGAGGCAGAAACAGAGCAGGACCAGATGGTCCAATGTGGCAACACTAGATATCAATGAATAGCTGCACCTAGATTGCCTCAATCTATTCCAGATTGTTCGAGAACACTGTGTGTGTGTGGAGCTTTTCCTGATTCTCAGAGCTTTGTACTTAGACCACAATAAGAACTATTGATCACACCAGCAGCAATGTGGATAAACATTGGCAGCATCTCCCCTTCGCTTAGGATGGAGTTCGAGTCCCAGTGTCACAGGTAGTTTCTTCTAGGTCACCAAATACAACTGATGAATAAATTTACAATAAGTAAAGTAATTGATGAAATAGTTGATGATTGCAAAGCTGCTGTTTCTGGGGAGCAGTTCATTTTGGTGGCCAACATGCAAGAATCAGCAGTATAGTCAGGCATGAATACTGGACAATCCAGAATAGTCTTGCAGCTGAACCACAACATCTGCTCCTACAGGCTGCAAACTACTTGCCTTTCTTAATTCATGAAGACCTTAGAAAATTACACTACGTAGTGTCATTAATTTTGTTAAACTTTTTCTCTTCTCCCTCAGCAAATAAGACAGTGGCTCAGCTGTAGTATCAGGGATATTGGCCTTGAGAAGAAAGATTTTTGACAATCAGTCATTGAAAATTAACAGAGCACAGTTTTTGCAGGAGATTTCATACCCTTTATTACAGTACCACTGAAACTCTTACTTCCATCATGCTGTTTGTACCTTAGCCTCAGGACAGGTTGCCAACACACAAGGTGATTTTTTTCCTTTCCACACTAAAAAATTTAGAACTGACATCTAATAAACTATCAATGAAAAAAAATAATTTAGACAAAAAACAGCCATAAAAGAGATTTTGCTTTTTACTCTTGATTAAAATTAGTAAATTAATGTTTTACTATTTATTCTCATGCTCAGCCCAGACAGGTTGAATACCACTTTGGCTGCTGAAGTATTTCAGGCATTTTTGCCTCCTTTTCTCCATCTGCTTGTCCCATCAATGAAAGTTTTTTGAAGAAGTGGAAGCCACCAAAGCCCATCAAGGATATATCAGCTGATTTCAGAGCTGGAATAGAACCAGTGACACTGTAAAGTACCATCATCTTAATCATGTTCCCCTTATTCTACATAAGTTTGTAGATTCTTTTAAAAATAATTTATTTTCCAGCTGAGTTTTACTCTTCCAACCTGATATTAAACCTTTTCTGTTCAAATCTACTTTTAACATTCAAATTCCTTCATAATTTTCTACAGTTTGCAAATTTAAAATTGATTCTTGCTGGCACTGAGATGTAAAAGTTAATTGTTTATCTGGGAGAAAAAACAAAAGCACAAGATTAAAATTAAGCCATAAGATGGATTTAATATGGGGAAGTTAATTCTCATCCATTGCTACTTACATTTGCATAAACTGATGTTGCTCTTACCTATTTACAGAACACAGGCACAGTTCATTTCTCCAAACTATTATGCATTTTTCCAGTGGATTCTTTGTGCCTTTTCTCTCTTTAACCAGATTGAGTTAATATAATATTTTTTAAGCACAAAAGAGGGCACTTCAGAATGATTATATTAGATTACTCTTTTCCAATGTATAACAATTATGTAAATCTCTAAACACAGCACCCCAGACTTGCAATCCTTACTGGAAAACCCAACTGACGGATGTGGTGGGCTCTTGGGCTGGCCTGCATTGCTACCTGCTAATTTGCATGGTAAATGTTTGGGAAAGGTAAATTAAAATTAATTTCAATTTTGGGGATTCAATTATGATATCTTAGTTTAAGTTAGGTTATCCCTTGAGCTTCATGGAAACCAAAGCTCCTCTCCTTCCAGAAAACTAGGATGCTCCATGTTCCTACTCTTTGAGTGGAATCATGAAGCTTTTTCTCTGTGAGATGTTTCAAGGTGTAACAGAAGACATTATCAAATGGGTTATATGGTTCATTATGCTACTTGGGAAAATCCTGCTGGATTTTAAATGTTTCTGTAGTTCATTCTTCCTCTCCTACACACAGAGGAATTTGTGTTGCCACAGAGAAATGCCTGTGTGCAGGAAAGACAATACTCACTTTAGGATGTAAGGGGCAAGAGGCTTCTCTCAAAGGACTGCTAAATTATTCTCAATGGAATGTTTCCATTCAGGGGTTGCCAAAAAGGAAGTTTGGTCTGAATAGAACAGAACATAGAACTCCTTCAGCTGAGGGAGAAATACCGTATATATGCATAAACACAGCATCATCTTTAAATGTGATCACATATCTGTGGCATGATGCTTTTTCCTCCTTTGTTCACAACTATTGTGTTCTTTTAAGAAGTCTGGTATGGTGGAAATCTCTAGCAGGAGAAAAGTTTGCTCCTCTGTCTGTGGGAGTGAGGCCACAAGCTCAAGGGAGAGAAAGATTAAGAGCCTACAGGTTTGGGCAGGCAAATACTCACAGGGGAGGGCTGAGAGATTTTTACCGCTCCTGCTGAGCCTGAGGGTGCTGGGGGAGCTGGGCACAGGCAGCCAGGCCACAGAAGTGAGGAGAAGCATTTCCTGGGGGCTGTACACAGTTTACTGTCTCAGAAAGTCACTGAGTTGGTTGCAGTCAAACCTGAAAACAACAATCACCTGCTGGGCACAGGGGGCATTGAGAGCATTGTGTATCTCCCTTCTCCTTATGTGTTTTCTTAGTCTGAAGTTTCTGGGTTTTACAAAAAATTCTCTTCCTAATTCATTTTTTAATAAAACCTCTGTGCTACTCTGATTAGGTTTACAAGTGGTTTAATCTTCATTGTAGCCAAATTATATAGAGATCCAGCTCAAAATGGATATGAGTATCACTAGCAAGATTTAAATGTGAAAATCAGAAACATGTTTTCTTCTGTACATCGCTACATATGCAAAGACTTGAGATTTACTCTGTTAAGCAGCTATAGTGGGGAAAAAATCACAGACTACATAAGAAAACTGTTGAAACTGCTCTCTAAATCCATTCCTTCTAGCAGTAAAGTCTTCTGGTAATTGAGACTGAAACTATAACTTTCTCAAAGGCCAAATTTCATTTAAAGTGGAGATGCTAAATAACTCCATGGGGAAAAAAAGAAACTGTGATTCAGAAAGATTGCAAAACAACTATGCAAAAAGTAAATTTGACACTGTCTTATCTGCACAAAAGTATGTTATTTTAAGAAAGGTCGATAGACTGATGTCATGCACTCCATTATATTTTCACAATAAGGTAATACATGCGATTGAAAATATTGCAAGGAAAGGAGAATAATTTTGCAGAAGCGATTTCAGGAACTCCCTTGGATTCACAAGTTAGAATTTTGCTGTAATAAGTGATAACACAAAATACATTCTCCTGTAGCAGCAGTGCTGCCAGACCCCTTCCACAAAGCTGTTAATAGGATTTTCCAACTCTTTCATGTCCCAAAACAATGGATGAAGTCCGAGTTTTGTTCGGTGGGCTTTTAAGATATATATATATATAATACCCCCTAAACCTTTCTAGCCCCATTTCCCTAAATGTCACATACTTCCTTATGCTGTAATCTTCATTAATTCACTTTAAATTATATTTAGGATTACCGTATGTCTTAAAAAGAAAAGAAAAAAAACACACCATTTGGAGATGCTTTTAAAACTTCAGGCAAATGATTTAACTCCTCAGTCAGTAACCTTATCCAGCTTGGTTGGTTATACTGGATGTATTTACACACTTCTCTGCCTGCAAAGGAGGTTTTTTAATGTGTGGAGTATTTTGAATGTAAGCAAGTCTAAACCCAACTTTTTATTAAAATATATTTGGCTGATTTAATGTAATCCATCAAATTATTTTATTTTGTTGGCTGCTTAAATACTTAATCTTCTTCTAAGGCATCGAAATTTTAAAATGTGTTTTTAAAGGAGTCCAACCTTAAAGTACAATGTGCTTAAACTTCCCCTAAATTAACTCAGAGAGGTCTCTGTCTTTTGTGTAAAAGCTGTTACAGGAGCTATAGAAAAATGAATTCTCCTGATAAAAGACTAGTCCATAGGTTCTAACCAGTACCAATAAAAAGTCAATGATATTATGTAATTGACTGAAACACATTTTAAAAGTGCTGTGGACTGATATAATCTCAGCGGATCATGCCATTTTTAATATACTTTTTAATAATTGTTTTTATGAATTTATTGTTAATCATAAATGAGTTTAAGTGGTTATTCTTGATTGTTCACCAAATGCCTTCAGGATGTTTCAATAAACCCATTTCATAGTATGGGCACGAAGAAATCTTGTACTTTACATTTCTAAAGCATAAAATTTTTCATGTTTCTTCTGAAATTTAAGGATTATAACTTGTTCTTACAAAGTAAGGGTTGAAATTTGTATCTCTGCTAGAAAATAATTGCAGAAATAACCCAACTGTTAATATATAGCTACCTAATATCATTCTTGTATTGATTAGCCCTTAATGCTGTTATGATGTGTATGGTAATTGAATCCAGCTATTGAATGTTTATGCAAAACTGCTTGTTTTCTTTACCTTTCCCATTTCATCTTCTTCCCATTTAACATCCTCTGGTTTTAATTTTCCCTGCTATTTCTGCAAAATCTTCCCAACACTGTCACTTTCCAGAAGCTTTTCTAGAATCAAAGTTATTATTAAATGCTTTGAGAGTGGGACTGCTTCAAAAGTAGTTTGTATATAAATGTCAAATAATCTAACGCTGGAACAAATTTAGTGTTTCATTTCAATATAGTGAAAATATAGCAAGAAACGAAAGCAGATTTGTAGCAGTTCTCTTTTTGTGTAACTTGGATTGTAAACCTGATTTGTAGACCAACACCCACAAGCAAAAGGGAGGGTGAGCAAAGGGATGGTGCAGAATTGCTGGCACAGATCTGCACTCCCTGAACCCACACAGACCTGCAGCTTCAAATCACAGTGTAACAATCAAGCTGAACGTTTCAGTACATTAGATTACTGACTTTAATTTGACAAGATATTTATGTGGTCGAGTTATGGCAACATTAGCTCTCAATACACCGTGAATACACAGGATGGCAGAGCCTTGAGAGTGTTTAAGGGCCCCAGTGGCCCAGAGCATCCTCCCCACCTGAGCCCCTGTCAGCCCTGCTGGTCTCCAGATCCAGCAGCACCGAATCCTCCCCAGCCCTGGGCCCTGCTGGCATGTCCTGGGCACATCCCTGTCCCTACAGCCCTGCCCAGCCATACTGGGACTGTCCCTGATCCCACAGCCCTGCCCAGCCATCCTGGGGCTGTCCCTGTCCCCCCTACCCTGCCCAGCCATCCTGGGGCT
>NW_020897734.1:8013841-8115063 GCF_003984885.1 Neopelma chrysocephalum
CTGGGGCTGTCCCTGTCCCCCCTACCCTGCCCAGCCATCCTGGGGCTATCCCTGTCCCCACAGTCCTTCCCAGCCACCCTGGGCTGTCCCTCACCCCAGTTCCCCTCCTGGGGTCTGATCCTGCCCCTCGGCCCCCCAGTTGAGGTCCCAGCCTGGTCTCAGCCCTGTGGGACCCCCCATCCCAAGGGCGCAGCCATCCCTTGCAGCACGTTGACAGGATGGCTGTAGGTAGACAGGGAGATGGAACAAACACCATGGATTTTTTCCAAATAGGGCTCTTTAATTTATTAAAAAAAACCCAAACATTTTTATCTTGTAATACCTGTTTATCCAAAGATTTTCTTTGACTGTCATAACCTTTCTGGCTTTGAGAAAACTGACAAAGGCAAGAAATTTTTCTTTCTGTTTTATGATTATAACACTGATGCCATGAGGAACAGGATTAATCATGCAGGCAGGTAGCTGATTGAAGAGGTGAAATTTCTTTGGACTGTCAGTATATCTTATTTTTTTCAGGATATCTAGTTTAAGGTCTTCTGATGGCACAAGATTTAGGAACTAGTCATGGAAATAATTTGGACTATATGAAACTTATTTACTGTTCTGTAGGCACAGCTGGCAGCCAGTCTGTGCATTTGGTACTCACTGCCACAGCAGTTAAGATAAGAAAAATGCAGCTGTTGAAAAGGGAGACTTTCCAAATGCATTTAGTCCAGTGTAGTTTATATTCCAGCAGTACAAGAGAGAAATTGAAAATGCTTCTAATTTTAGGTCAAATGTAATAACTGTTCCTTCCACTAACCTTTGAAATTAAGGCACTGCAACCACCGAAGTTGTTACGTAGTGAAAAGTGATTGGGTGTGAATGTTAATAAAATTCATTTCATGAAGGTTTGGTAAAATCATTCAGACCTTGTTTTGTGTAACCAACACTGCTGCTGGAAAGAAAACAAAATGAACTGAGTCACAGAACACAACATCCTGACAGGAAACATTAAAATGGGACAGAACTGGAAATGTTCTTCATTGAAGTTCTCTTCAAACATTGGCTGGTATGACTAATCTAGATTATAGGCATAAGACTTGTCATTTCAAATAAAAAAAAAGATAATTTTAGTCAAATATTCTCTTTATAAGAAAGGTAGACAATTAAAAAAAAAAAAAAGAAGCTAAAACACCACAGATTTTTTTAAAATTTCAGAGCTATTCAAACCATACATTTTTCGTGCATCAAGACATGGTCATATTAGATCTTCATTGATTCAGATAATTCTTTTTTTTCTGTTACTCTCACCAGCGGATGAGAGTACCTGTTATTTCACTCATATATTCCTAGTCCATATTTGAAACATTAATTCTTTCTGTCCTAGTCAGCTCATGTAGCAGTGAGACAATTAACAATTGTAACTTGAATTGAATTAGGAAAAATACGTTAACTTGTCAAAGTTCATTCTAACTAAAAAAAAAATAAATGGAGAATTCATCCTTGCAATGAAAATGTTTGTATTTTATGGGGATATTGTAGCAGGATGGTATTTAACTAGCAGTTAACAGCCACTGCATTCCAACAGTTTGTTGCCATTGTTATTATTGTTATATTATTCACTCATAGACTGAAAATGTCAGGTAGAGAATCTCTTGTTCTGAGCCTGTGTCATTTTTAATTTATGCTGATTGATTTATTTGATGTCATTAAAAATATTGCACCTTTGAGTTGTTGTAATTAAGATGCATGCATTCTTAATGTACCTACTTAACTACAACTGCTTCCAAAATCAATATGACCTCTTAAATAAAGGATTTGTTATTGTTGTAGGAATGCATATTACAAGTGTCTGTGCTCAGTATGATAGGCCTCTAAAAATATTAGATGTGCAGCTATAATTTTATCCAAAATCTTTGTCTTGGGGATGATTGTACTGATAATCTGTTATTTTGCCACTGCAGAAGTTTATTTGCATTTCCAGCTGACAATTGCCCAAATAGAGCAATAATAGGAATGGGAATCATTGCAGTGGACCACGTGTTGAATAGGAACATTATTATTTTTTTCTGTAAAATGGTCTTACCTGTGATTATCATTGCTGAATGTCTTTCAAATAGAAATGCTTCTGTTCATAGGCAACTCCTCTGAGACTGCGGAGACAAAAATGGACCGAACTGTAAGTAATTTTCTGCATTTCATCCTTAGGGTCACTTGCAGAAGTATTCGTGGAATTGTTCAGGAACAGTGAATTAAATGTCAGTAGAGTAATACACTTAACATTCTTTACACCATTGTTGAGTGAATTGATGACCTTTTTATAGTCTTTATTAAAGATAATAACCAAAATATCAAATAATAAGTCTACAAGTCTTTATTTTTCCCTAAAATATGAGGGCCGAAAAGCAACAATTACTAAGGAAAAAGAACTCTAGATCATTGATTATCCACTCGAATTCGGAAGGGTGATTTTTTTAGCCTATTTTCATTGTGAACAAAGCACTTTGTTTCTGTTTAGAAGTAAAAATAAATAAGGGGTATTATTAAATATGTACCAGGAATTATTGAACTGAGAGGATATTATTTACTTTGAGAAGAATGTTTGCTTAGAATTGGATCTGAATAGTTGGTTCACTTACTCAGAGATGAAATGGTCAAATCACAGTAACAAATGCAGCTTGTACTCCAAAAGAACAGTAACTCACTACACCTCAGAACATGCCAGGTGGATTTACAGTGTTTTTAACAAAGAAAAGGAAGTACTTTACTTCCCCTTTCCATGGTCTTTAGTTCCCTCCAACAATTTATGCTGCTTGCCTGTACAACACTACAGAATAATCACTGTTGCCAACATAAAAAAGTGTTATTTCTTCTTTCTTGATAAAGTGAAATATCACAATCATTCAGATTTGTTAAAAATTGTTTCAGATTTAATCCAGGAAGCTTATCAAGGGATATAATTTTGGACTGGAAAACAAAAAGATACTTATTCCTGTTCACATGTGTGAAGCTCAAAAGTGGTATTCCTCAGTCAGCAAGAATAGAGCAAGTGCAGAAAAATTGTTGAAGCATGATCATAAGAGTAAATTTTGGAAACAGATGATTTTGCTTCCCTACTACATTGGGACTCTTGCAGCTTCTCCTTTGACCCAACCCCTTCAGCAAAATAACTGAAATCTGAGCTTTTAATAAGAGTTCTCTCCTTTGCACCATCTTGAATTAAAAATTTCAACTGCCCATTTCGCCTCAGTTAAATTTTTATCTTTATGTACAAAGATGCATTTGTTTTTTCTGTTTAACTGGATTTTAATACATATGTAATAAAAAGTATTGATTACAATGGGAGAGAAAATTGCCTTGCAAATAAAAGGACTCTCTTATCCCAAGAGATAAACGCCCATCTGCTATTACACGAAAAAAGTAAGCAATTACAGAGTTAATGCTCTGAAAAACTTGTTAATTTGTTGTACCATAAAAGGTGGTTGTAAAAAAACATTAAAGTATTGTCTGCAAATGATAATGCAGTGCTGATGATAAGCAATGATAAATGATAAGCACTGGGTGGAATTTACATTTTAAGTATATAGATTAGCAAAACATGTCCCTTAAGTTGTACATATAACACAATTTTCCACATGTGGTGAATAGGCTTCCTCCTACAACCATGCAATTAATACATGTATTGAAGTGTTAAGGTAAAGTGTTCTAAGATATTTCCTGTAGTGACAAATCCTGAGGTTGCTTTAAGCTGTTAATCTTATATTTACTGAATCATGATTTTACATCATTTCAGTGCAGTTTCATTATTTTCTTGGTTTTTTTCATGTATTTGTTAGCCCTTGAGTCATTGAGCTCCTTGGCTGTGCTAATGCAGGAAAGCAGTGAACCTTCTGGCTGGTGTATTTGTTATTCAATCTCTTCTGCTTGCTTAGAGCACATAGGATACAACTTCTCCACAGCCATGGTTTTCCCACCTAAGTAGGAGAAACTTTTCCCCCTGGAGTTGAGGAAAATTAAAACACCATGTGTCAACCTGAGTCTTTCCTGAAAGCTCTGTCTGTCTTGCCTCACAGTGCCTGCTGAGTTTGTTTGAGTACAAATTAAAAGTAAACACCAGCTTGTAATAATTAGAGATATGTCAGGAACACTACTTCAGGTAAAATTAAAATGAGTAGGTTCTTTCAAGATGCACAGTGTTATTACACAATCAACTCTTTATCCATTCCCTTGAGAGAAATAACACTGGAACGACCATGATGGTTCACCTGGTAAGTGGGACCAAATGAATGTGAGACTGCTCAGCCCTCAGGTAAAAATGCACCCATGTGCTGTTTACAATCAACTTTTCTCCAGAAGGATCTGGGGACTGTAGCAGTAAAGACAGATTGTGTAGCTAAAGATGAAAGCATAAGTGATTTTTCTGCATCTAGTAGAGCTGTTGATAGGCTGAATTTAAAGGAGTATTTGGGTGTTCACCTCAGAAAGAGCCATTCCCCTGTGTAACTGCAGAACTTGCCGTAGTATGGAATTTGTGTGGCCATTTCTGTGCAGTCCTGACCCAGGGGGACTGACGTCCTTCTAAAGTTGTGTTGCTGGAAGTTATGAGACATAGAAAACCTCAGAGAAAAATGGAGCATCAGATGGTAGATGCTTGGTGTTAATTTTAATTTTTAGTTCCCTTTTAGTCAGTCATGTAAATCATGAAGAGCTTAACTTGCCTGAATTATCAGTTTTCAACAAGCAGAACAGTTACATTTTGCCCTCACTTGAAATTAAGTTACTAATGTGTTTATGGCATTGATAATGGGTTACTTCACTAAATGCATCATTAGAAATCCGTGTAATATTCTTCTGTTTGGAGTTATACAAAGCAAAAATCCTGACAAAAAGGTTATAAACAGGCTCAATTACTGGCAGCCTTCTTTACAAATGAACAAGTTACAGTTTTGGAAGAGTAGAATTTGTGCCAGAAAAACAGATTTTGATAACTGAGGCTGTCAGGAACACCCTGACCGTCAGCATATCTGTGAATGAGACCTACTGTAGAACAAACAATTTACTGGATGATTCAGCAACATTTCTCAGGGGGTTCATCATTCATCATCATTATAACAACTGAGAGGCAAAAACGTGATTAATTCCTTTCTACCGTTGTGAAAATTTGGGAAGCATATATCAACTTCTGTCTTCATCAGACAACTCATTTCTGAATTAGATCCAAAGCCAAAAAACCCAAAGCATTTAATAGGAGTCTAATTTTAAAGTTTGGGGTGTGGTTTTTGATTCATGTTTCGTAACACCGTGTGAATGCTCTGTGTTTCTACCATTTATGAAGTGGCCGTTGATTATATTATGTAAACTATGGAAATCCACGGGGCATTTGTGCCAAGTGTATGGTTTGCAAAGCACACAGGTAAATTTGCCCCATCCTATTGTCAACAAAGTTTTGACAGTGACATAAAATAAATGTGGTGTTGGTAGTTGTACGGAAGCCAGGCTTTCAATTGTCAATTAATGGTATTGATAAAACCAAATGCCATTATGAATAAAGTAACCATTTTAATGCTTTGGCTTGTCTTGGGAAAGTTGGCATTCCTGTGTCTTCTGATTCTCTAATGGTCACATTGCAGTATTTTGCTTTTCCACAGGAATGCCCCCTTTAGTATCAACATTTTCCTCTACATTTTTATGTCCCATTCTTACACCCATCAGACAAGACGGTTTGCCAGAGTGATATGAAGGGAATATACATTAAAAACCTCTTGTTTTTCACACTTCTTTTCCCATTCTTTTAATGTTTGGGACCTGTTCATCTGTTGCTCTTGTTTCACTGACACACAAATACTCTTCTCCAAAATCAGCTGTTCTGTGTAGTGGCTTATGTTGTTAAGAGAGTTAAAGACAACTTGTTTCCTAAGGTTCACACTGAATAATAATGTTTACATACAATGATTGGATATATCTTGCTGTAGTACAATGAATTGGATCTTCACAAGCTGCTGCTGCCTCCAGGGCACAAGAAATCACACACAGGATGAGGAGATGCTGGGCCATATGGGTGGGAGCGAGCTGAGAGCATGTTCCAGGTTGTTTTTTACACTCCTGGGCCCACAAGGGGCTCCCATAGTGAAGAATAGAAAGAAACACACTCAAAAGGATCCTCAGAGAGAGACTTGGAAGATTTTCAGCAACAGAGATGATCACCAGAATTTATCAGCTGCAAAGCAAGTCTAGAAGGCCGAAGTGGGCAAAAGTGAGATTGGATTGCAAGACCCTTTTATGTTGCCATTACCAACAGAAATGAGCTTCTCTATTTATAAAGTCCATTTTTCTATTCTGTTTTAATTAAATTCATCCTTATAATCTAGAAGCCTTTTTTTTAATTTATTTTGGTGTGTTCGTGGAATGGAAAAAAAGTGATGGCAGAGGCAACTGAAATTCTGCCCAATTCCTGTGCAGGCTCAAGATAAAGGTAGGCAATCAAGCAACTATGATTTGTAGGGGTTTAATGATATGTATTACATTACATTTTCAGAGCTTAATTTAAAAACTTTCTTGGTTTAACAAACTGTAGCATGAGAAGAGGGTTTACCCAAAGAGAGCAAACTAATTCATACTTGGGAATGATCACAGAATAGATAAGGTTAATTTCTGCCACAAAATGATAGGTTATGTCTAGACAGAATCCACAAAGTTGTAACAATATTCTTTGTTAGTTGTTTATTCATTGCTTCAATTAGACCAGTTTTTAGAAGGATACTAAAGTTTTTGTCTCTTCCTTTCCTTACATGCACTGTGGAACTTTGTGGTCTTCAGATTTGGGGCATGGGAAGGTTTTTAGGTCATTTCTAAACATTTCTTGCAATTTTTATGAGTGCCAAATAAAGTTGTATTTTATCATTTTTACGTAACAGAAAGCAAGTTTTCCAATTTATAATAAAAAGCTATTTCTAAAATCTAGGAACTTGATCAAAAAGTAATTTTGTAATTGAGCTGCAGGGGGGATTAAAACCGAGATTTGCATTAGAGCTGACAATTTGGCAATCAGATTTGGAATAACAGAAAACATGACCTGAATCCATCACAGAGAATTAAGAAACTCTAAATGATTCATTTATGTCCTTGCTGGTTCTACACTAATGGCTAAACAAAATTCTTATTATTTACAGACATGTCCTTATGACTCTATAAGTTAGGAGAAGTAGAAACGACACGGACCTACCACATGTACAATTTCTTTAATAAAGTCATCCAAAAGAGAAAAAAAAAACCAGTTTCAGAATGAAGGATGAGCAAACATAATCTTGATTTTGAAATGTTTGTTTTGGTTATTTGCTGTATTTAGACATTTACCTGTAGGACCTGCATGATCAGAAGTACTTCTGATTAGGAATAATTTCAATTCTTATTCTTTTTAATCATGGTCCACTGATTTTCTCCATTTTCTGACTTCTAGTAAAAATCTATGTGTTAATTCAACATGTTTTCTGCTCACAAAAGACTGAAAAACTGCCTTGAAGCTAAACATAGCTATTTAATTTTAAGACATACCAGGGCCTAAGCCATCCTCTTATGTTTATGCACTGAGCAACCCCCTTAAAAAAAAAAAAGCAGAAGCTCAAATTCACAGCGTTAAGAATGTGTATATAATCTAAACCACTTCTATTTGACTATTTTGTTCTTAAATCAAAATTAAAATATTTAGAAAGAAAATTGTGTCAAAATAAAAAGTGGCTTTCATTTGGACAGAATGTATTTCTGAGCGCTGTTCAGTGTTCCACATCCAGCTGAATATCTTCTTATGGAGCAGTTATGAAAATGTATAAACTCTTTTAAGTACCACTGGATGGTAGGACAGCTGTTCAAGAACTTAAAATCTATTAAAAATTCAAATTTTTCCCATGTGGATGATAAACCAGACGACAATTACATAAATACATCAGTACAGGCCATAAGCAATGACTCTTTGCCTCATTATTTACCTTTCATGTTGTACAAAATCTGTTACAGTTCCTATAATTCAGTTTAATTTCATCAAGTATAAAACTTTGCATTACCATATCTAGCCTATTAAATATTTTACCCTGAAGGTTTACAAATCTCTCTGACTAGTGCCTGGTGTCTGCTACTTCATACATTGTAGGGTTTTAAGAGAGAAAAAAACCCTATGGCTCGTTTCAGCCTCTTTGTAATTAATATGTACATGTGGCAAATGCTTAGTAAAAAAAATACCACATTCACTGGTATTTTTTTGAACAGTTTATATGAATTGATTCATACTCAACCTTTTTTCATTCCTGTAAAAATTCAAGTTGGAAAAAATGGGATTTCAGTATTTTATGACGGCTTTTTAAATCTCTGACTACAAAACAACTTTCTGATTTTTTATTTATTTCATAGTGTACTCACAAAGGTTAAAGAGATTGTGAGAAGGAACACATAATATAAATATAAGCATTGTCATAGAAAAATAACCAGACCAAACCTACAAAAAACAACCCAAAGCAAACCCATATACTATTCCAATTGATTTGCATGTGTGTAGCACACCACCTGTGCTTCTGGCTGGAAATAAAATGTGCTTGAACTTTCTTTACAGGTAGGGATGATTATAAATGTCAAAGGAAAACATTTACAACCCTGAAATGTAGTTTTTTCCTAGTGATTAACTAAAAGGTGTCATCGGTTGTAGCACACCAGGTATGCAAACCACTACCAGGAATTGTCCAAAGTTGGGAAGCTATTAACACTCAAAATATCCTGACAAATACATTTTACAGAGATACTTATTGAGAACTGGCAACTCGATCTCTTTATTCAGGCCTGGCCTTTCAAGCACAGGAACTTTTAGGTTTCCTGATGAAGTCCACCTGCCTTTTGTTTGTAAAAGTTCTCCTGATGGAGTCCACCTGCTTTTTGTCTGTAAAAATTCTCCTGATGAAGTCCACCTGCTTTTTGTTTGTTGGTTTTCCCGCCTCTGAGTCTTCAGTTGCTGGTTGAAAGACCACCTTGCTCTGCCCAGGATTGGATGGAAAGAGCAGAGCTGTGGGGCAGATGAAGAGCAGGAAAATGTTCAGGGAAAATTAATTCAGTACTTTTACATGTTTTCAGCTTTCAGTACCAGGACTCCCTGCCCTGTACCAAACCTACTCCGTGAAGCGCTGGTTGGATGCAGGTATCACACCCACAGCCTCCAAAGGCTATTAAAGGTAAATCTGAGGGTAAAAGTTATAAATAGGATGTATTTCTGTATTTAGGTGCTTAGGCAAGGCCTTTGGTGTCTGGGCAGAGAAGGAAATCTGTCCCTCAGCTTGTCCCCACACTCTGGCAGTGCTGAGTCTGCCCTAAGACATTTCTGGGAGCGTTTCACTGCAGAGCCAGGATTTCAGTTCCTACACTGGGATATCACCTCCCAGCACCTGTCATTTCTAGTTATGTGGAGGATATTGACGTTGTCTAATTTTGATTCACGTTTTATTTCTAAGCTGAAACCTGAAAAGCTAATGGTGCATACACCCAAATGACAGTTAATGGGGAGATGATTTCAACTGGTAATTAAGGCACTGACATTTGTGAGTGCAACTAGTTTTCTATAAGTGCTCTGAGACCTGAAGGGGAAAAACTCAAAGTCTTTCTCTCTAGTTCGCTTATTAGGACAAATATATGTTTTATATTCTTAAGTAGAATCACTTTATGGCACCACTTCTAACAAAAGTCAACTATTAAATCTTAAAGCACATATCCCCTGGGTAGAAAGTCTATTGATTATTTATTCTGGTTTCTGCAATAGCTGGCTGATTTCTTTCTCTCACAACTTTTATTTGTTGTTTATCCTACCTGTTCTATTCAATGTTGTATAGACGTTATTCAGATCTATAAGTGGATTTGTCTTCCATTACAATCTGGAAGAAGATACAATAAACTCCCCAAAGACTCCTAGGAGAGTTTTTCACAAGGAATGTTTTTAGAAATATCATTCTCAAGATATTTTCATGCAATTGTCAAAGGAGGAAGAAAATCTAAGTAAGATATTTTGATAAGATTTTAATTTGAATTCTTTAAGGTACCCTTATATATTCCTTTTGTTCTAAGTACTGGGTGTACATAAAATGGTTGTATTTCTCTGCTGCTCCTTTTTATCCATGGTATCACAACTCCAGGGCATTTGTAAGTCCCTTTCTTGCTTTCCTGAACACACATACTGGTTTTATGAATCTATTTATCAGTTTATTGTTAGCTCAGCTCCCTTTTATAAAGGAATGGTCAGTTTTATCACAAGAACTGCTTCTTCAAATCAGCTTTACTTTTCAGTCTGCCAGTGTTTTAGAATGCCAAGTGTGAATCTTTTGGGTTTTTGTCTTTTCCCCCTTCTCCTGACAAAAGTTAAAACATGAAGACCCTTTTGCCCATCCTATATTGTATTTATCCAGTGGCTGTATAACATGCACCCTGTGACAAATGCACCTGTCAACTATTCAAATGATAGCAGTCCCCAGGCTGGTGGTACTTTGCAGTTTGACAAGGTGTGCATAAAAGTGTCTCTTCCATCACCACCAAGTCCATGAATATTATTCTTTTTCAGTCCAGAATATATACTTGAATGCTATTTCCAAAAGGCCATTGAAATACGACGGTACTATAGGAATTTGACAACAGGGAATTTGCTTTTTATTGTGGGTAAAAATAATATTTTTTCCTTCATCCATAAAACATGGGAAGCTGAAGAATAGAGATGTTAAGTTACCTGCCCTCAAAGTCAAATAATGTCAGTCTGTAATGTGACTCTGCTGGAATATGACAATTTGCTGTTGGTTTTTGCCTTGGAGAAAAATCTTTACTTCTTTTAAATTATGATGTAACACTAATTTTATTCATAATGTTAATTGTTTTATTTTTATATGGATATTGTAGAATATTTACTCATCTAAGCAAGAAGAGGATATTTTAAACATAGAAAAGGGAACTACAAGGAATTGAAGGGCATTGACTCTCACATATCTTTGATAATACTACCTTTTATCCTTTCTGTATTCATCTTTTATTCTCTGGTTCAACATGACTGGTAATGACGCAATTACCCAGCAGTGGAAGATGCAATACTTGAAAATATAGGGTTACAAAAATGGGTCCATTTAATGATTAGATTAAAACCGATATTAAAAAAAAATCAGTGTTTTAATATCCTGTAAGAGCAATTAAAATCTGTATTAACATTAGCCCTGGTAGAAAGAGTTTCAGAATTATTTCTCGTCCACATTAATGAGCCTTTATTATAGAAACCCTGAGGTATTTTATATCTCACATGGAAGAATATAATTAGACACAAATTGATAGGCCTGTGCCTGGTACAAAATTAGAAATTATAACAGATGATTCTGAACCTGTTTTCTGCCCAGTTTTACCCCTAGCAAATGCATCTGCAAGCACTGTAACTAATCCCCTGGAATAATCTGTAACCAATCTGCACGACATTTCCCATTTCCTGATACACAAACCATTACAGAGCCAGCCAGGTGCAATTCTTTTACAGTTTTCCTAAAGACTATTGAACACCTAATGACCTTGACAAAATTATCTGCATTAGAGTTGTGAGTGCTCATCCACTTCATCTTCGTGATGGTGTTGTGTAGCAAAGCAAGATTTGCAGTAATGAAGAACCATAAAAACTATTTTAGTATGTTATTCTAGCTCCCCTTTTGTTCAGTTCCTATTGCCCTACATATTCTTTTTAATTGTGTAGAATTTGTCACACATCAGTTAAGTAATTTTGTGCTTATTATGGTGCAGTTTTCAATTCAGCTTCCTTCCCAAGAATAAAAATAGCATGAGACAATAATGCCTTGTCTTACATATATCTGAGTTATAAGTAGAAGTAGAATATGAATCTACTAAAATAAAGTTCTTGAGGTGTCTGGAAAATACAAATAGCTGTTAGCTAAAAGGTCTAATAGTACTCACAAGAGTTTATTTTGGGAGCTGTATGGGATAACTGACAGGAAACACTGAGTGATGGTAGATAAAAATCTCAACCTCTTCCTGAAACAGTAGTTTGTGGGGAAAATTATTCATGCCTGCCTTGAAAATATAACCCAAGACTGATGTTTCATACCTCATTAGCTCCTGTGATACTCTGAGAACAGAACTCGTGTGGATAAAATGTTATGTACAAAAAAAATGTCCCCCACTTCTTTTTCTATTCTCTTCCTAAACCTGCAAGTCGTGATCTAGATGCTAAGATTATGTTAAATATAGGGATGTTTCTCCTACCTTAGAAAGCAATCTGATTGCTTGGATCTGAATGTTGAATTTTGAGGCATATAAGGTACAGGATCAGGAATTCAGCAGAAATCACCCTCTCAAAACTCTGCCTTCAGAAACACCTTTTTCTGATAAACTTCCATTCAGTTGAAATCTCTCTAACTTAGGGTTTGAGGTGCTGTTTCTTGCTTATTGTCTCCTTGACAGCGCTGTTAGTAAAAAATACTGTTCTAAATTGCCCGCAATGAATTTGACATCACAGCAAAGTCTCCAAAAGGGGAACAGATGCAACTGCAGGCCCCGTGCACTGTGGAGGGCACTGCTCTGCAGGCTTTGAGAAGGTCAGGAGAGACATAATGCTGGATGTCTGCTACAAATATATGTACAAAGCATATTAAAAAAACCATTTGATAAGGTACCTTTTTATTCTGTCATGTATTATATGTAGGTTAGGGAAGGAAAGAGGGAGAGAGATGCCATTTTACATCTGTTGGACAGATGGGCAAATTAAGGGTGATATTTCTGCATGTGCTCCAGAACTGCTCCGTGCTGACTGAACAGGGAGTGCAGTTGCTTTTGTTCACTGTTTAAATGTACTTTTCATTACAGATAGTGTTAAGAAATGTTCATGGATTTTGCCTAAATTACAATATTTTTTTCCTCACCTTACAGTGTCACAAAGTTTTCTCCTTTTAGAACATTTAAAAAGAGACAAGGGTAATTCAGTATAATAGTGACAATTCAGTGTAATATTTTAATATGCTGTTAGTGGGAAGTGCTCAGAACAGCCATGTCTATTTGGAAATACGTTTTCCTGAGCCTCCTCTGGTTTTTTTCTTCCTTTTTCTTGAGACAAAAACATGCATCAAACTGGGATTTGAGATCCTGCTAGAAGGAAAGAAGCATTTTAATTACTCCTCTTTTAGCAAGTCGGTGGTGAAATCCCATTAAGTTTAAAAGAAATGTGTGAATTTAGAGACTGACATTATATATATATTTCAAATGAACAGTGAAAATCCTACAAGCCTCTCTGATGTATTTTTTTTCTGTTTGATCTGGTTAAAGCACAATTGATAATACTTGACAATAACCACAGAAGATATGGTTGTGAAACAATGACCATTACATTTCAGTTCATGCTTAGAGAACTAAATATACATTTTTGTTTTTATTTCTACCATAATTTATTTTTATCTTAACAATATGGAAAACTTTGAGTACATGGAACTGCAAGTTTTCAAACTTAGTGGTATATTTTTTTAAAGTACAAAAATTTAAATTTAGATCTTTTTACATATTTTTCAACTTTATTCCTGTAGGAGAGTAGAAGGATAAAACCAATCATTTGTCTTTTAACCTTAAATCTCAAACCTAGAAAGCTCTCTTTGCCCTCAAAAATGAGAGAGATTTAACATCCCAATGCAAATTTTGGTACCTAATCCCAGTTATATTCTCTAGAATATTTCAAATGAAGAATTGCATTTAAACCATACATTCAGTAGTCACTTTCCTTGATCACACTCACTTTAAAAGCCAAAAATTGAAACTTCAGTGCCACAGAGAGACTTTTATTCATTAGTTTTCATATTGTCATTAGTGTCTCACTAATTTTGGTGACAAAAAGTAAAACATACACAATAATCTTCATAAGGTTTTCCATCCTGATTAGAGTTCTGCAAACAATTATAAAGTTAGATGGAACATTAGGTGGAATATAAGCTGATTTTGGCTGATCACTAATAATCAGTGTAATACCTGCACTGTAAGGGGGGAGCAGAAGAATTAACAGTGCTAACAATTAATCTCTTTAGCACAGCTGATAAACAAAGTAAAATATTTACGAGATAAAGTAGATTTCCTGTTTCAGTGTTTACCTTCATGTTTGCTTAAATAAACTCCTATTCCCTTAAGACATAGTGACATTTCTGACTTAACAGAATCTATTGATCTTGGAATTAAAATTTATATCATGTCCAAATATTTTAAGATAGACTGGAAAGTCAATACTAAGAACAATTTAAGTCCAATAAGTAGTTTACAAACATGGTTGTTTTTAATAAATCATCAACTACTAACAGCTAGATTTAGCTAATATTTTTTTAATTTATCTGAAGGTCTCTTTTGGTTGGCTTCTGTAATGACTACTAACTTCATCTGTGTAAACAGAAACACAGATAGATCAGAAATCTCAAAATTTAGCCTGTCTTCTATTGCAAGACTATATACATTGTGACCGTATCTGACCTGAGTCCACACCATGGAAAGAAAAAAATACTGTGGGAAAATTATTAGGTCTCTTATACTTATTTATACAATACAATACATTTCTTTTTCCTGGTTTGAATTCTACATAATTTAATTTGAAGTCCCATTCCAGCAATACAAGGGATATAAGACATAAGAAAAGTTAATCTTTTTTTAATTTGAGCTTCTGAATTGTCATATTTCATTTAGTACTTGAATATTTACAAGCCCTGAATCATAACACTTAAGCCCCATGCCCCACAGCTTTTCAACTTTTAGGAGGTTTTTAAATAAAGTTTCCATTGATAACGTACACTTGTATTGTTATAAAGCAAATATTCTGTATGATATGTATTACCTTGGTTCCACATGAGATTTCAAGACACTCAAATGATATAAAATCAACATGACATATATCGAATGGATTGGAAAGAAGTCAACTGACAAGCCTGAAAATGCAAAGAAATTGTTGAACAGTTGTTCTCCATAGGTTTTAGGAGGACCAGCTCTTCTCTTCCATGTCTGTGTTACACCAAACTGAAAATATTGCTATCAGTATTTCTGGGCACACAGCTGAGGAAATGGCAGATAAAGAAAAGGCTGGATTATGAATGTGTGTGATCTCCGTGAGCTGGACTAAAGTAGGATGCAAATTGTTTATGTCCCAGATACACTTTTAGGAAAAAACTTTCTGTTTGAGTGCCTGGTGCTCCTCACATCTCATATTCCTTCTGTAAGGCTGTTTTATATGTTTCTTTGTTCAGGTTCAGTTTTTCAACATCTCTTCCACACCAGGGCTCTCCACAGGACTCTCTCACACCAAGGGATGACCTTTCAGTGAATCCTTCCAGTGAAGTCTCCATTCCTTCTCAGCTGGCTGTCACGGAGGTACAGGAAAACAACTTCACACAGAGAACAAACTCAGGCAAACTTTAATTCACAACCAAAACCAGCAACCAAAACTAACAAACAACAGGGGTAACCATGATGGTTGTACCACTATGGGGTGGTACAAACCACACTGGTACAAACAAAATACCAGCTTTCAGGGGAAGCATTTTAGCTATGCAGTGTGGAATGGCTGGATTTGAACAAAGATCCCACAAGGCTGGCAACTGCTTTTCCTTCCAGCTGTTCTGTGTTCACTGTGTTTCAGTGATCCAACATCCAGCAAATAGATCTGGGGCTTGAAAAACAACCTTTGTAAAAAATCTATGTATTTCTCAATCCTGACACTCAGGGTAAACTCAGGACTAGTGTACCTTGTACCAGATAAATATAAAGCATTTCAGGTAATGTATAGATGTGAGAGGTGATATCAGCTGCTGACAGGAGCTGAATAATTGTATACAAAGTTATATAATTGAGGGAATGCTTTGGTGGAAATTTTAGAGAGAAAGAGCAGGTATTTGGGTATGAAACAGTTCTTCTAGACACAGATAGAACCATAGCCTTCAGAGTTATTCACATTTCTGACTCTAGAGAAAATACTGAAAAACTGTGAGGAGAGTGAACAGCAGTTTCTCATGTTATGTCTTTTTCAATGCTTGCTGTTGCAATTCAAGTCCTTCCATAAGTAAGAAAATGGAAAAGTAGATCTGTTGTGAAGGGGTTTGAAGGTGTACTGGTAAATGCCTATGGTTATCAGTGGAAATAGGGTAGCCAAATGTTCTCATAGCTCCAGTGTGGGTTTTGGAATGGAGAAAAATGGAATCAGACTTTTGGAGGCAGAAGTAAATGCCTTGACTCTCCCAAATCCTTATTAATTCTGAGTAAGCAGTTATAATACAGCTTCAGTGCTTACACATAGGGTTTTTTGTCAAAATAGGACACATAGCCCCCAGAGAGAAACATCTTTGTACAGACAGCTAACATTTTACAGAGGAGTTCTCTAAGCAAATCCATCCAAGAAATTTAACCCAAAGTAAGAGGAACATTAGTACTGTAATTATATGGAGTCAGTTAAAAAATGGCTGACTTCACAATAGTTCCAGAACAGCAAAAACAAGCATTGCCCCTAAAGCAACAAGGGAATTAATTGGAGGAGTTCTCAGTAATTTGCTTATCACTCTATGAGTTCAGGTACCTGGACTCAGTTCAAGTTAATTCAGTTATGGCTGTGGGAAAAATGCCTATTACTCTCTCCCTATAGCTTTTGTGTGAAATGGGTTTTTCTTTCTTTCCACCTTATTAAAAGGCTTTCGTCTCTTAAAATCAATGAAGCTATCAACTGGGAATTGTTTGGCTTAACTCAGGGATTCTCTGTAAGTTTTGCACACAGTCTTTTGCATTTTCTTCTTAAAATTAATTTCATTAGTTTTGTTCTGATGATATTTTAGTATGGAATTATTTTTTAACTGTTAGACAGATGGACAGACAGATATATCTGTACACGTGTATAGGCAGCTCTCTACACACAACCAAGCAGGTGACCTGTGCAAACACATCTCATCTTTCCCTTTCCGCCCATTGAATATCTGTTTTTCCATCTTCCCAGAACTGTCACTGGCAGAATGACCAGGATGGAGGATGCGTTTAGTGGATGGCCAATATATTTAGGTGGACTGGAGAGCTGGTTGATTAAGATCTGCTTGTCTTCTTTCATGGCAAAGTCTAATTTGTATCTCCTACTCCTTGTAGCCACTGACTTCCATAAAACTAGTAGGACTTTTCATCTTTGAGATGTCTTCTTTTTGAACTTCTAATTTGTTTGATATTGGTGAATAATTTCAAATTATTTCAAGGATAGGTCTGATAAATGCACTTATCTTGTTTTCTTAGATAGATAAAATTAAAAAAAATAAACAAATACACCAAAAAGCACTGATTTTTTTCCCAGTATAATATATGCTGGGTTGAGATTCTGGCAATCCAAAGAAAAACTGAATTAACATACTGAGTTTAAAGTTCAAGATAAAAGCACTGAAAAAGGAGACAGCAGAGGCTTTGTTTAGGAAAGACAAGAAGAAAGAGGTGTTTATAACATTTTAACGAATGTTGGAGACAGGAAAGCAGTCCATGCAGAAGACAGTAAGTAAAACAGTTCTTCATTAGAGGATCTAATAAATATTTAGAGAAGGGTGGAGAAGATCTTGTGTTTGAACAATCTCAAAGTGAAAATACAAGAGGCACTAAGGTTGAATTAAAAAGAGGGGTGTTAGGCCACCAAGTCAGTGGGGAAAGGGACACAATAGGTAAGGGAAGGCAGATTGATAGTGGTTCAGAAAGAAGAAAAATAAAAGTGAATAATCAATGTAAAAGGCTACACAAAAGTGTTTGGGAAAGCCTGTATTTTTCAGAATTTTTCTCTCTTTATTTTTATTTTCCTATATTTTAGATGTGTGTGTACTATGCTGGAAACTCTTATGCATCAAGACATTTTGTTTTCCCAGAGCCTTGGGATGTCCTCTTTAATTCTGGTTAGTGGTTATTAACACTGACACCATTGTCATGCTAATTAAAAAGTCAAATTTTAAGCCTGAGTACTTAAAGAACCTTTGGCACTTTTTTATGTAATTCTTCTCCAGCAATTTGCTTGAGAAAATCAGCAATGTTCAAATATCTCCATGTTAAAGATGATTAGAGAAAAATAAGTTACTATCTTATCTTTTGGTTTGAGCTGTGTTGTTTCTGGTGAGCTTTGCTGTGACTGTGTACAAAAAGCTGTTCTTTAAATATAAAGCGCACAAGTAAATGTTAAGTAGAAACAGTAGTTTAAACATGAGGTAACTAAAGCAAGGGCAGTGCTGATTTTGACTCGGTATGGAGGGAAAAATAGTGATGTCTTCACTAGGATTTGACAGTGCCATGCTGTTAGGTATTAGTTAAATCACTGGAGGGAAAAACCTTGTGTGTGTGTCTCATTAGCATCAAAGCCAAAGCCACAGTGTCCTTACTTACCCGCTTCTGGGCCCTACCTACGGTGGTTCTTTAGAACTCTGAATTATTGAAGGTACAGAGGAACTGTCATGTGTTAATTCATAAAGCAAAACCAAAATGCTTTATGGTATGGAAATAATGGAACTGGATTTTTGCAGCTCAGAGCTTTAACTTGCAAACCCAAATGAACCTTAGTGCCATGTAGACCAGGATTCTGGATGAGGATCTTTGAGGATGTTTGGAGACGTGAGTGTCTCCTTTGCACTATTATAGTCAATACATGTGCCACTGGTTTTATTGTTATATACTGTCCATATTAAGAAAAAGAAAGCAGAAGGAGCTGCAGACCTGTGCTGCAAACCACACCTGTGAGTGTGGCACAGTAAATTATGTCCTTAAGTGTGGGACAAAGGTTGTCAGACAGTAATTCCTTTTATGATTCCTGAGTGCAGTCCCCTGAATTCATTGAAACCTTTACCACAGAGCCTTACAGTCTGTTCCATTGTCAACCTCTTTGTCAAACAAGTATGTATCAAACACTAATGAAAATACATCTTTCCCATTTTATTACCTTTCATTGCTGCTACTCTCCCACAGCCTTTAAAATGCCATGTATCTGACAGGCTGCAGCTCTTTCATTCTTGTTTGATAATGTAGAGAGCCTTTACCTTTTTATTTCTCATAACTGGTATATTTGCTTCTATTTTCATTGTGTTGTAATATGGATTTTACAGTGAATATAAAAGCCAGCATGGAGTTCCATGAACACAACCAGCTTGTGGCTTTTTTTGTTTCCAGAATGTGTGGTTATTGCAAATGGGGATGTTCTAGAACCTCCTTAAGGATCAGTCAATGCAAACTAAGGAAACCTCTTTTTTGTCACCTTACTAAAACCCTCAACAAATTAGATTTGCATGCAGAGATTTTGATGGAGTGGATATTTGAACCTTTTTCTCTATACCATTTTTGTATTCAAATAAGACAAGGCCCTGCAAGAAGAAATCCTGTGTGAAGCAGAGAATGGTTAATGAGAGAGAGGAGCAAGCACGAGGCAGCAGCGAGCAGAATAAGTGGATTTCTGTCAGAGGTTTTATAAGCACTGAGTTTCTGTGAGCAACCAGTGATTCTCATTGCAGTGGAGCTGATATACTGTCAGTTGTCTTTATTAATAAAAGGAGTTATAAATTACTTGGCTGAAGTGCAGATTCTGTATTACTAAAGTCAATGGGAGCACATGTCAATGCCTTAGCATGCCACAGCACAGAGTTCTGGATTCACAATGCAGAAAAGTTAATTTTTCTCCTGTTATTTTTGGAGAAGGACTGTGTGTACCCTATATGTCATTTAAACATTTTACATCTTTAATTTGTCATACTCTGGTGTAGAGATGGGTCAAAGAGGACACTTCCCTTGCTCTTTCTGCTAGTGTTCTTCCAGGCACTGTGTAAAATAGCAGAATTTCATAGTTTGTATTAATTATGAGTCCAGTTAGGCTGCTATTACCACTATGACATTCAAACAATATTTAAAATTATTACATCAATATTATTTATAAGGTCAGACATGTCACATTTATATTTTTATTAAAATTAAAGACATCACTGCTATAGGGTAATAAGCTTTTAGATTGCTTATTGTCATTTAAGGGCACATATAATTGTGGTCTATGGTACTTAAACTAGAAATATTATCTTCATGTTAGGATTAGAAAAATGCTTTTTCTGATTAACATAAATATTTCCAGATCTACCAATATATCACCATTAACTAGAGATATTTGGTTATGTCTTGTAAGATATCTATTGCACAGCTCTTCTGTATATTGATTCCAAGAGCTACACTTTTAGAACATCTTTTACTCAATGTTCTTCTGACATATAATTATGGTAAATAATTTTTAGTAGTTTTGGACTGGCCAAATTAGCATGTTGACAAAGTGAGCATATATTAATGAGCTGACATAATAAGGTATAATATGTACATGTTTTTACCAGGAGAAGACATAGATACAGCCCAATATTCAACTTAAGAGAATAATTGTATTTTTAAATCTATTGTGATTGGGAAAACACCTTTGAGTAGAGAATTTAATTTAAAAAAATTTATTTTTAAGTGAGGGCTGCCAGCTTCAGTATTTTTTACTTGTCGTGGATAAAGCTGTAAGCATTTCTGTCATGAGGAACAAATAGCACTTTTTCACCCTTTTCTTATCATATTTATCACTCTTATGGTTCCTAGTCTTGTTTATTTATTCTGATGATGTTGATACAAAGAATATTCAAAATATTACTGTTGTAAAACAGATGGATAACATATTCCTTCAATTTTATCAACAAAATTAACCCAGGTGTGTTTGCACCAATGCTTAAAGCAATTGCATGGCTGTAAATACACAGATTTGCCACTCTTAAATAGAAAACAGTCCAGCTCAATTCCATGGTTCCAACTTAGGATTTCAAGGCTAATAGTAAGAAATGCATTGTAAGTTATTTACAAAGGTGTAAAAGCAACTGAAAGCAAAATTCAGTGACTTCTCAGAGGAGAGCTGGGCTTTAAAGGCTCCTGCTTCCTCCTAGAATAGGATCATTGATAAATGTAGGGCTGGCTCTCTTTATTACACCTCAAGAATGAGTTCATGATGACTCTTGGGTCACCCAGGGCACAGAGAAAGTTTCCTTTATCTTTAATATCCAACCAAGAAGCAGTTTCTGGGGTTGAGGCTAAGACAGATAGGGCACTAAGGAAACAGGATCTGCAAACACCACTCCTGAAAATTGCAGCGTCGGATTCACTGATGCTGTCACACAGGCTGTGCAACAAATTGAACCTATAATTTTTGTTTATTTGCTTTTCTGTTTAACTTTTGATACATATTTTCCAATTTCAATTCATTTAGTGAGCTGACATTAACTTAGTTTAATCTTAATCTCTTGGGTTTGTCCCTGTTCCAGGAATACGTTTCTTTTCAGTGTAGTTACTGATTTACGAGCACTTAGAAGTTGTTATACTACTAATAGTTCTCAAATGAAAAAAAAACAAACAAAAAACCCCAAACCATACTGAATTACTTTTCAACAGTGGGTTGTTTTTGTACATCTTCTAATTTAATGTTTGAGCAAAGTTGCAATCAGAAAATGGAATTACTGTCTTGAACTGAGAAAGATATAAAATCAATACTTGTAACAGTTATTGCTAACCATGTAGTGCTTATAGATTTAAATATAGAAACAGTTTATTCTGTGGTATTTACCAGTGTCAGAGCCAAGAGACTTCCACAAGCAGGAAAACAGTGGGTGACTGACAATAAAACCACAGATACCTGACGTTTTGTAATATCGTCGATGCGGTTGAACAAGGAATTTAATTGTGAAATACAGAAATAAAAAAATAAGTACAAATAAAAATAAAATGCTCCATCTAATGTTTCTGTGCTTGGCTCCCTCACAGAGCTTTAACCTATAAGTACACTGAATCCATCCACTGTAGTTCAAGTTGTTCAAACTTTTATGAAGCTTTATGAAATAATAACAGGAAGTATATTTCCTCAGTAGAGCAGAGACTCAGTCTGAAACATCTGTAAATCCAAATGCATTTTGCTAAAAATGAGTTTGCTTGATTTTAAAAAGCATAAGGTTAAAAAGCAGTGATTACATCCTGCATTGCACAAAAATGCAAATACAATGTGCTGAATACAGTAGGTAAAATCCTGGCAGGGCTTTCACTGACTTCATCAGTTTCGATGTTGAGAATTTTGTTAGTGGCTCTAATCAGATGATTCACATTATTGCTCTCTGTAGCAATAACACAGAGTGCAAGAGATAACCAAATCTGGCACAGATGCAAGTTATATTTACTGGTGCTATGTCTCTGCTTTTAGCACTTTGCTGTAATGGCTTGATCATTAGGTCATAATGATTTGAATTTAAAAAATCCCTGTAAACAGCTTTGTGTGCAGCTTTCAATACAATTTAAGTGACAGTGCCAAACTCTTGAGGCTTGTCACGGACAGAAGAAAACTTACTGCAAACAATTATGAGATTCACGGAGAAAAGGATGATTAAACTCCGCTTCTCTCTCCAGAATTATTTTCCTACAAATAAAACTATGTCCTCTCAGCATTAAAAATTCTAGGCAAGGTGGTGTAGGCTCCCTGAGATCCGTCAGTAGCCAGTCAGCCAGCACTGCCCACCTCAGCTCCCTGAGGAAGCTCCCTGCTGCTCCTCTTCGGTGCAAAGCAGCCAATTAGAAGCAGATGAAAAGGGAAATTTTCCAGCAGGCAGGTATCACAGGAATGCCTAACTAGGAGGTAAGCCTTCAGACAAGAAGAAAATTCTTCCTTGAGTCTGAGAACACTGTCCTTTTATCACGCTCAAGTTTATAGCTGGAAAGCTCTCTTAGGAGTGGACGTGTGTTACCACAGGGTTTAATACACTACATCAGCAGAGGAACCTGCATGTTGATCTGAATCACAAGATTCATGTTTTCAACTACTGTCCAATCTGTCCAGTGAAATATCTGCCCAGAGATTCCTTGTTTTGTATTTTAGAGAAATTATCTAAGAAGAAAAAGAGATGTAGAAAAAATGAAACAATATTTAGAACATGAGTGCTTTTGATAAAAGTCAATAAATTATTAGTTTCTGCAGTTTTTCAGTAAAAAAAAAAGAATGCAAATACATTAGAAATTGTACCAAAGATGTAAGTACCAAGAGAGTTAAAATGAAATTCCACATGAGAAACAAAAGAAGAAAGCTCCATTTAAACAAAAAATGTCTTCTCTACTATAGATAGACATCTAATCTGCAAAATACTGATCATTGTATAACCCTCCTGACATCTTACACATAGAATGTTCTTTTAGAAGAACAGATAATCATCTCTGCTCTTTTATCTTGGTTCTGCAGTGGTGCCCCAGAGCCATCTTAAAAGTTTACAGAACACAACTGAACTTTCCACTTGCATGATCAGCTGGAAATCCATCTCCTGTTACCTTTGATATTTCTTTCTGTAGTGTTTGTACAGGGCAATGAAGCAAGAGATACATGTTTTGTTTTCTAGTATTTCTTTCATTATTATTCAGTTAAGCAGTGCACAGTGCAGTCAACTTGAGATTATGCCCTTAATGACACAAAAACCCACCAAAAAATCCATCTCAAGCAGAAAAGGTTCTTTAAATTGTTTAAGTATATAGGTATTTTATATCCATTTTCAAGCAAAGCCACTAAGGTAAATAGAGAAATTCAATTTGAAAATGTAAACATGTAATAATCCTATTGAATTTCTGTTTATTATAGTGTTTGATTAAGAATTTACATTGAATTAGGTTATTAACCTTAAATGGACTGATTTTGTCATTATTGATTTAAAAAGAAAGAGTTGAAGGCAATGTTTCATTGAAGGCCAACATTAAATCCAACCCAAAGCATTGACCAGTCCATAAATACATAAAAATTTCATTGTTCCTATGGGATTCAGCAAATTGACCTCTGTTATTTGAGATTTCTTAGTCAGGTGTATGAAAAAATAATCCTAATAATTCCTAGAAATAGTAAAACCATAAAATACACAAGTTAAATGAGAAAATTAATATATTCCTGGATGAGTCTTTGAAATGGGAGTTAAGAATAGTGTAACATTTGACATTAAAATTGCATGATGAATTAGGTTAATTAACTGGAAAAGTTAATAATCTCCAGAGCCTTATAGCTTTTGGAAAGGGAGATGACAAAGAATATCTGAAAAACAGTACAATTCCTTATCCAGGCAGATGTCTCAATGGAGTCATGGATACTTTTGTGCTTGGGTTGGTTTTCCAATGCTGCTATTACTATTATTATCATCATCATCATCACCATCATTATTAATTGGTGAAACCTCTCAACTACTCTTTCATTCAGAATTTAACTCACAGCCATTTTAACATGCAGTTTGATTAGGCATTGGACCAGTTTTGTAGTCTATTCTTCTCAAAAATATGAAGGAATTTGGCATGGAACCTTACCAATATCTATAAGTTTTACGGTTTAACATGTGCTGATTTTTGTTAATAAATTTGTTTTCAAATGCTGTAGGAATCTTTAAAATCACATAAACTGTTGTTGAAACAAATATATTACCTTCTATCTTCATTTCATTTATGGAATGGAGAATTGGAATCATAATTTTTCCAACCTGAAGGATTTTTAACAAAAAATTATTGTTGAGCCCTTAGTGTGGCTATTTGAAATGGAAACATTAATTTTCTTTCTAAAAAAATAAAAAATCAGTAAAATAATCATCCACATTTCCTCCAGTTTTCAGTGCAAGCTTAGTAAGGATAGCAATAAAAGCATTTAAGTTTAAATGAGGAAAGAATTTGGGCAGAGATGATGATGTGCAGTACTGTATATGAACACAGCCTGGCAAAATAATATTAGTAATGTTTGAAGGGAGTAGGGTTTTTTGTTTCATACTGCAGTGGAAGTATTTTCTCTTTCTCATCCCTTACCTGCAGCAGATGACAGACCAAGCAACACTGGTAGACCATTTTGGCAGGAATGACATAGATTGGACTTGCTACTGTCACGTAGTAAACTTCAGTCAGCCCATCCCTCTACAATGAGATTTACAGAAGAAACCTAAATAGGATGGCTGTCCTTGATCCACAGTGAGTTTACTGGGTGCTGTCTTCTGACAAGGTGAGTAAAAGACATCCTGGAGGCATCTGCGCTGGTGAAAATGGCAAGGGAGCTTTGGAGAGATGCTCCATCATGTCACACCAGCCAGCAGACCCTGGTCACAGCACAGCAGAGAGGTTTCTGTGCCATGTGGTCCATGTGCTCTCTTAGATTCCTGATCCTCCCCATGATGGAACAAGCACTCTGTGAATTTGTACATTCTCCTCTGTGGTGTGTTGCCCTTGGCTGCCACGTGCCCAACCGGCTGCTCTCACACTCCCCCTCCTCAAGAGCATGGGAGAAAATACTATGAAGCAGCTTGTTCATCAAGGTAAAGACAAGGAGAGCACCTACCAGTGATTGTCACAGACAAAGTCCCCATCATGGGTACAGGGAAGTGTCTGCTCTTTTGTGCCCTCTCCGTGGGCTTGCAGGGGAATCTCACTGCTCCAGGCATGGAGCATCTCCTTCTTCTCTCCCTCCCCCAGCTTTGCTGCTCCTGGGGGTGTTTTCCCCTCACACTTCTCTGTCAGGTACTGGGCCATCCTCCCTCGGATATGTTTTCCCAGTTTTTCCTGGTGCAGCTGTGCCCTGCATGCCGAGGGGCTATTACAGAGCACAGTGGAACAGTCTCGTGTCTGGCACTGGGCAGCCCCTGCCCGCTCCTCACAGCCACCTGTGGAGGGGAGCCTGCAGCACCTCACTCTGCCAAAACCAGACCCAAAGGCACCTTCCATGGGCATCAGACCCTGCACGTGTTCCTGGCACCTGCTGCCTGAGTTCTGTGAAGGTGTAAGAGGGTGAGTGGGGTTTCTGGGGTGTCTGTCACTGAGGAACCGCCCCGGACTTTCAGCCATCGGCAGCCCCACATCTGATGTGCCACAAACCAAACCTCAAATCGGTGAAGAGCCTTGATGAACTCAGAGACTCTGCCCTGGCACCCTGCCTGCCGTGCTGCCCACACACAGCAGACATTAGTCCTGGCAGAACCACCAGCCCCATCTGTGTGTGACACTGCCAAGGATCAGTGACCCATCCAGAGCTGCAGGGGCAGGAATGTTCCCCACAGCAGGACAGGGCTCTGCCGTGCCCAGAACCACAGAGAAAGCTGTGAATGGTGTGGATCAGGTTCACTCAGGACCTGGGGAACGCCGGGAGCTGGGTTTTGGGAGGGATGGCTCCCAGGGTAGGACAGCAACCCAGCCTTGAAACAGCCACAGCTTGGCTGGCAGGCAGGGCTGGCACCTGCCCAGACTGAACCGAGGACAAACCAACACAGTGTGTGCAGGGAGGGCTTTGGGTTCACGGACAAGCTCAGCACGGAGCTGACACGACAGCACGGATTGTGGGGCTGCTGGGTCCTGTTCCGAGATGGCCACAGAGCCTTTGGCCTCTTTCGTTAAATGTAAATTGACTCAAATGCTCTCTGAGCAGAGCAGCCCAACTCTTGGCAGGCCATGGTTTGTCTCAGCTGTTATTGAATCCCTGGCCCTCAGCTAGAATAATTATCATCTCAGGATGATTTTTAACAAAAGGAAGGATATAGGTACTATTACAGGAAATGTAATATATCAAGGGCCCTGTCTTGCTGAAACTGCGGAAGAAATTAGGGCCAGATACTTTCCTGTGCTAATAAATACTGTAATTAAATAGGTTTTCTAGTTGGGAATTTCAGAGTGGAAACTTTAAATTTATTTTGGTATTATGTATGCTACAGGAAAAATAAAAGAACCACTAGTATGCACAGCAGCAGTAATGTACTTTTACTTGTAAGTTTATTTCGAAATCATTGAGGTTTTACAGTGACATGAGTAATATCTTCATAAACTTCTTTGTGAAAACTAAGTACTTTTGAAAGAACAGAAGGGAGAACGTAAGCACATATTAATATTGATGTTTTACTCAAATCTATTTTTGTTAGCAAGTCATAAGAAATGAATTACTATGAAACACTGGAAGTTACAAACACTAGTGAGCAAGTAGGTTATTAATTGTATTTATTGGGGTGGAGAGATATTATGGGCAATAGAGAACAAAGGTTTTCATCCATAAAGAATGCATTGAGCTGCCTCCAGAGTGATTTAGTTAATTGATCTAAAAGAAGGTTGATTCATGATTAGCAAAAGGACAAATAAATCTCAATTTAAAGCTCTCAGAATGCATTCACTCAATAAACTGCATTAAGAAACACAACTAAAACACCTGTTAAGAAAGTTCAAGACCTTTCCTACTTGATGGAAGCACTGTAGCACTGAAATGCTTTTACTTTCCTTTTTTTTTTTTTATTTGAAACTGATTTATTTGCATGACCCTTTAATTCTTTCTGCACAAAATATTTACCCGTTGTGTTTACACAGTGAAAATAATTTTTGTTTTTACTTTACCTCACAGGTGTGGGTTTGGATTGCCCCATAAATACAGAGGGGTCTCTTTGCCACTGCCTAAGCCCACCAAGGGTCTCTCAGCCTGACCTGCCAGATTTGGGGAAAGGCCTTTGGAAGGTTTTTTAATTGCAAAAAACATCCTGTCATGAAGCTGTAAGAAGATGTAAAGGATCTAACAGCGGGTTCTTGCTGGAGCAGCTGGGACCTGTTTCCATCTCCTACTCTGCCTCTTCAGCCAGTCCTTGTGTCCTTGAACAATGAGAGTGAAGGTTCCCATTGTCCTACCTTTGTTCATCTGCCCTCCTTTCCTTTGATGGCTACTTACACAACCAGGGAACTGAAATGTGGAAAATGGAATCCTCTTCACAGCAGCTATTGAAACACAATTACTCCCCCAGGAACGGAACCCAGGAGGAAATGGCCGCAAAGCCATTGTAAACTGCAGGATGCTTTTCACTGAGGCCTCTAGAAACACAACAGGCATTGAAAAAGTAGGAGACTGAGACATGTCCTTAAACACATTTTTCGGAGTCTTTAATGAGGATCTGTGCAGCCAGAAAATGGCACCGTCTCCTTTAATTTCCCCTGGGGCCAAGGCTCCTTTTCTTCTGCTGCTGCTGATTCTATTGATCTCATTTTGCATTTGCTGAGTGATGCTGTTGTGACATCAAGAACATGGCTTCCTTTTGGAGGCTTTAAAAACTTTTTTGTTTAGGTTTCCACCTGAAATTTGGACTGCTTAAGTCACACAAATCCAGAGATGCTCACTATTTTGATAGGTAGAAACCTGTTTTCTTTCACGCAAACTACTATTTGGAGAAAGCAACTGCAAAATATCAACTCAGTTGAAAAATATCAAAGTCAAAATAAAAATATTTCTATTGAGAGAGAGAAATGGTTGTTTGTGTTTTGAGAGCCTTGGTGCCAGAGAATAGGAATGAAGATGAAATCTCCTAGGATTTACCTTGTCCAGTGCCTCATGGTAGAGAAATTGCCCTATCTATCTTCAAAATTACAAAATGCAGGGAATTTATTACTCATAAAGATGCTGTAAGGTTTCAGAGACAGGTTATAAAATATGTTGAGCTCTTCCACATAATGAAGATATAATTCTTGAAATACAGAATTCTTATAATAAGTGGAGTTTTACGATATAAACATGTTTATGTGGCATCTTTTATAATAGATGTAAAAAATATTATGTAACTACTATTTGTTTTGAAATGTGGAAGAGATTTTGACTGCTTTTGAGGGAAATAATTGGACTAGTTGATAACACATTTACGTATCACATTTAATGACCTGTCATATCATCTCCACCTTTGGAAGGCCCATCTCATAGAACTATGTGCTTCTGAGTTGGATACTTAAATGCCAATAAATCTTTTTGTATTTAACATTGAAATTATGGTTTTCTGACAACAGTATTCTAGGAAATATTTTCAGGACCTCATGCACATTGTCACATGTTGCATGCTTGAAGGTTTATACGCAGGAAATGGTGCTCAATCATTTAAAGAACTGTATGCTTGTGTATAGTATTGTTCTGAACTGCTTTTCTAAATGCTGGGTTGGACTAAGACTATGGTTTAAATTTCAGGCTAAGAACATGAGGAGTGTCAAAGTTTGGGAGTTTGAGGCCGATGTTTCCTGGAATAGGGCAGTTTGTGATCACCCTGTGTCTCAGGCATCCTATGCTGTCACAGAGCAGTGACAATATAAAGGTGGGTACAATTCTTTCATGTCCTTCCTATTTTATTGCATTGCAGTGTAGTTAGCAGCTTTTTTGTAAGAAGCGTGTCTTTTTTTACTATCTTCTCTTCTCATGAGGATGTAGAAGGGCTTTATAAGTAAAAATAGCTTAAGCTTTTCTGTTCATTTGTAAAAAAAAGGTGATTTTTGTGTCCAAAGCTGGTCTGAGGTAAGGATGAATCCACACTGGAATGACATGCAAAGACAATGGAAATATGCTGAATGAAGCTACTTGCATGAATCTTGTGAGGGGTTCAGTAAGACCTGTTTGCTGAATTCTGCACTCTCTTGTGTCTTTTAAACTAATTTTTGTCAATTAAGGTTATTAAATTCATTAATTCATTAGATTTTAATCTACGTAAATCTGTTGAAGAGTCTTGATCTTCAAATTCTTAAATTACTTGCAGTCCAAACAGAAATGGGATGGCACATACTGTACTACAGAGAGAGACTATATTAGTGGATTTAGAGAGTATATCACACGTGTTTGGTTTAATTACGTTTCTTAAGAGAAGTTGCACCAGGATGTGTTGGGCTCGATCTCACTGTGTGATGGACTTTTCTCCTGAAGGGAAACAGTGCCACCTCCAGACCCAACTGTTAATTTCGGAAAGAGCAAGCTATTATTTCATTCCAAGACATTACAGAACGCTGCTGGGTTTGAAAATAATCTGGAGTTTTTATTTTTCATACATTGTATGCAAAATAACCCCTGTAATAACTTATGACACATACTTACGGCATAATTTTAAATAACCAGATGCCATTTTGACAGTATAAACGCTTAGTTCATTAAGTGTAATGATAGAGAAAAGCAATCGATATTTAACTCTGGTTAATTTTCATTTGAAATTACACAAAAGTCAAGGATGTACAGCTGTAATTACTTCACAGAGAAACTGAAAAGAGCTATGTCATTTTCTTGAGTTTATTTAAAAAGACCTTTATTGAAAGAGCCATTAAAAGGAAGGTAATGGTGTTTTACACTCCTTTATCCAATGCCCAAGGGATAACTTTTCCTGTTCACTGGTAATTCTGATAATGTTAACAAGCTCTATGGAAAAGTATCATATAACTTGCTGTTATGTTACAGTAACCTTTAGTCACTGTTGCAAATGTGTTGCAGGTTGACAAGTATTCAATCATAATGGATTAACAGAATGGGAACAAAATATACACTTGCTTTACTAATTAAATATATCTGGGAACTGTGTTACATGCTGTCGAGTTCCTGTGACAGTGTCTTAGGTATCAAAGTATCTGAGGTGTTAATGCACTCTAGGGGCACGGAGGTAACTCGCAGTCAACTCTGTTGAAAATGAAGACTCAGGCATTTCCATTCCCTCTGCAATTTGTGTGTTTTAATCAAGATAATGCAACCATAAGATACATCCAGACAGCACAGCAGGTCGTCTTCCTGGGGAGTTGTTCAATCCTGTGCCTTCCTCTGCACCTCCAGCCCAGTGCACCTTACAGAGCTCTTGCCCCAACATGGACCCAGCCTTCTGATAAACACGCCTAGCCCAAGGAAAAAGTTTTTGATGTCTTTCAATTGTATGCAAAAGAATAAGATCTTTCAAATCTTCTTAATTATTAAAAAAGCAATTTTAAGAGAATTAGCACATATGAAAAAATACAGATATTACATTTGTGAATGAACATTTAGATGATAAATTCATGTTGAGACTTATCTACATGGTGGTATAAATAATGTATTGGGAGTATACTTGATACAAGTGAGACTGCTCAAGTGTGCAAAACTAAGTGTTCACAGTATGCGTACCAAAAAGAGATGAGAATGTGATTTCTAAAGTAAACTCTGCCAAATGAATTCTGCAGAACTTTGAAGATCATTTCCTGGGTTAGATATGAATTTCATCAAATAATGGATTTATTGCATAAAATATTACATAAAATTTAATTTTGCCTTTTGGAAGGGATTTAAAGCCAATGATTAACATCGAGAAAGGTTGCTCTTGGTAGAACATGAGAGAGGGATTGTTTTAATTATTAGAAGGGCCAGAGGAAACGTGGCTCAGAAGAGGACCCACAAAAGGATTCCAACAGGAAGCATATCACTCCCATTTTGCTGCTATAGTAGCACCATGAAAAGATGAAAAGTGCAACCACAAACTCTTTATGCATTAAGGTAGGTATGTACTGTGGACACAGGAGTGCACTTTTTCTGTTCAGCTGCCAAACAGATCCTTTTAAACCATTTAACTTTCACCCTGTGTTGTTCTAGGCCTGTTGATCTGCACCTGGAAACCCCCATGTCAGTTGACTGCAGGTGATTCCAGCAGTGCTCCTTGTTTGGGTCATCCCAATAACAGAGGGAATGCACAGAGCACTTGAGACAACTGCACACAGTGATCTACAGGGACTCTCACTAAAGGCAGTAGAGTCAGAGGAGAGCAGAGTCAGAGAGTAAATTGCTTGGCAACTAAGGATTGAGTTTGTTACTCCCCTGGGTGATGAAAGAGGAATGGCGGAAAAAAAAAACACCAAAAAACAAAACAAACAAACAAAAAGAAAGAAAAACAAACAAAAAACCAAACCAAACAAAAAAAAACAAAAAACAAAAAAAAAAAAAACTGCTGCAGACAAAGCCATGCACTGGAATGAATAGAACAGCTGAAGTTTGTGTAAATCTGGAAAACTGGTGACAGAAAAAGACTTTCCCTCCTCTCCAGAGAGCAATTCACGAGCTCCTCTCGTACTATCCACAAGAGATGTGTGTACTCCAAGAGGAACTGAATAGCTCAAAGCCACAATTAGCTTTCTGTGAGGTTCTGACAGTAGCAGACAGGATGGTCATCACCTCAGTCCCCCCAGCCCAAATGAAAAAGTGACTAAAAAACCCAGCCTACACACATTCCCTACAGCTAAAAACCTGTTGTATGTGGCAGTAACTTGAATTTTCTGTGTTGATTATACCCACACACTAAATCCATGTTTCAAATGCTTGTACAGTGTGTTCTGCTTTTCTACTCACACCTGATCTTCATAGTAGGAAATGCATGACCTAAAAGGCAGCAGGTCAGGAGGGAATGATGAAGGGTTTAATTACTTCCCCCCGTTAGCATCAAATCACCAATTAGAAGCAGCTACTGGGAAAGCCTAAAGCCCAGAAGGCAGCAAGGGAAGAAGTTCCTTTGGAGGATTTGAGTTTGCCACAGGAGAAAAGTATGAGGAAAGATTGCTGAGAGTGAGGTGAGTGTTAAAATACCTGACTGTCAGAGAATAACTTTGTTAATTTAAGATGGGGATGTTTTAAGTGTCTGATAATATTAAGAAATTGCTGTGAGGTAGCAATTGCCTGATGATTTACAGCATTTTTCATGAAGTGGCTTCCCATGTTTTTTCCCTATTATCAGTATTTATGTTCTCTATTCCTTAAGCGTCCCTACACTTATATTAGGATAGAAAGGGGAATGTGGAAAAGTGTGGTGAAATAACCAATCTCTGTGAAAGTCAAACCTTCATTTATGCTGCAATGAATTATTTGAGTAAATGTATCTGATTAAAAGGGTAGGGTTGAAAAAGAAGTAGCATAAAAGTGGTCACTCTTCTTCTGTAGGAGAACCAAAATCCTATGTATCTGGTGACTTATATCTTTGTCTTGAGATAGTAGTAACTAAGGTGAGGTTTTGTGTGGCCCCACTGATGCTGTGTCCGTAATTTTAAGTTCTATGAGATGTTCCTACTCTAATCTCTGCAGTATATTTATTACACATACTTTATTTGTTTAAAAGTTTCAGATATCTTAAATTCACCTGAGCATTAAAGCAAGAGAGGTGTGTTTAATGTGATTGTTCAGCTGGTAACCGTATCAAATTTATTTTTGTCTTCTCAGATTCACATGGAAATCTGAGGTGTTACACGCTATCAGAAATGGCTATTAATAAACATTAGGTAGTTTGATGATTATGAATAGTGTCACCAAGCAATTAAAACTTAATTGAGCATTAAATAAAGTCCATTTACTGTAAAGTATTGCCATTTGAGTTTGAAAAACAACCTTAACAATAATTTTTTCATAAAGCATTAATTGGCTTGTGGTTTCTGGTTTAAAAACACAAAGGAAGGTATCTTCTGTGGAAGCTTGGAGAGTTTATTGGCAGCTAAGATGACTTTATTAAAAGGAGGATGAGGTTAGTTTAGGCACTTTGGGACCCATTTTCTGTTTTCCACTTCAGATGTAATTTTTAGCATTTTTCCCTGTTTCAAACACTTCAGCGTTTGAAGTGAAAGGGAAGCAGGCAGGCCTCAGCCTTACAGCTCAAAACTTACATGCTCAACTCCTTGTTTCAGCTTCTCTCAAAAAATAAGTGGTTCCCAGCTTTGTTGTAGAAGTCATGTAAGACATAAATCTGGCTTCTAAATCGGAGTGGAAGCTTATGGGTACAAAGTTGTCAAAAAAACCTGCTTTGAGTTTTTTTCCTTTACCGCTGTGAAAGAAAGGTGTTGAGCAAAGGAGAGGGCAAGGGATGGACAGAGCCAAGCCACACACACACACAAAGGACTGGCTAAGTAGTGGCACATTCCAGATTAATTGCTTTGGAAAACTGTGGTGAAGGTGGGTTTTTTTATTTTGCTCGGAGAGGAACTTTGGCTTCTGCCCCGGATCTCAGGAGCAGTGTGTGGGAGCGAGCTGCGAGTTTTCGCCTCCGACCCCCTCATGTCCTGCTTTGCCCGTGGCCAGAGCACCCCTCAGAGCTGCCAAGGACCGAGGGGGAATCATAGAATCAGCCAGGTTGGAAAGGACCTCTGAGATCATCAAGTTCAACCCTTGATCCACTACCACTGCAGTTACCAGCCCATGGCACTGATGCCACATCCAGTCTCACCTTAAAAACCTCCAGGTATGGAGAATCCACCACTTCCCTGCACAGCCCATTCCAATGTCTGATTACCCTCTCTATAAAGAATTTCTTCCTAATATCCAACCTAAACCTTCCCTGGCACAGCTTAAGATCATCCCCTCTTGTCCTACTACTGGGTCCTGGGAGAAGACACCAACCCCCACCTGGTTACAACCTCCTGTCAGGGAGTTGTAGAAAGTGATGAGGTCTCCCCTGAGCCTCCTCTTCTCCAGGCTAAACAACCCCAGCTCCCTCAGCCTCTCCTTATAGGACTTGTGCTTGAGTCCCTTCCCCAGCCTCATTGCTCTTCTCTGGACCTGCTCCAGCCCCTCAATATCCTTCCTTTGAACTGAGGGGCCCAGAACTGGACACAGCACTCTGGGTGTGGCCTCACCAGTGCTGAGCACAGGGGGACAATCACTTCCCTGGACCTGTTGGCCACACTGTTGGCCACCTGGGCACACTGCTGGCTCATGTTCAGCTTCCTGTCAATCCAAACTCCCAGCTCCCTTCCTACCTGGCTGCTCTCCAGCCGCTCTGTCCCCAGCCTGTAGCCCTGCATGGGGTTGTTGTGGCCAAAGTGGAGGACCCGGCACTTGGCCTGGTTGAACCTCATCATTTTGGAATCAGCCCAACTCTCCAGCTTGTCCAGGTCCCTCTGCAGAGCCCTCCTGCCTTCCAGCTCATCGACGCTCCCCCCCAGCTTGATGTCATCTGCAAATTTGCTGATGGTGGACTCAATCCCCTCATCTTGTGAGCTCTTCCCTTTCTTGCTGAGTCCCCCAGCTCCACGCTGGATGGGCTGACCCCCTTGTCCCTTGCTGGCTGAGGGTTGGGACCCGCCCTGGGCTCTGGAACTGCCCATGCAGCTGAGTAGTTGGCTCCACCTTGCACAAAGCAGAGAAGCTGTCACCTGCCCCGTGATGCCCCTGTGAGCTGCCCTTTCCTCTCTTCACATCTCATTTTTATAAAAGGCTAGTAAAACACCCAGGGGTGAGGCATTTACTTGAGCAGTGGGTTAGTACAACAGAATGGAGGGGGAAAGGCTCTTTGATCTTGAAAGTCTGAGGGTTTTAAACAAAAGCTCTAAGGCAAACATAAAGCTGAAGGCTGTGTTATACAGGATATCTGATAGCAAGCTTTCAAGGGGCATTTCTTTTGTAAAGCACCTCTTGCAATATGCAGTAGGATTGGCTTCCTAGGAAGCCACTAACTGGTCTTTTCTCCTCTGATTACCCTGTCTCCAATACGTTACCTTCCTGCACAATAAGTGTTTACTGAGTTGACTAGTAGCAGAGCAAAACTTAAATTGTCATAATATTGATTAAACCATCCTCATTTTCTCCACTGTTCAAGGAAATAGCATGCTCTTACTGCTACTGACTGTATTCTGCATGCAGATAAACTCCAAAGCAAGGTTTGGATTGCACATTAATTGACTTTTCTCTTGTAATAGATGTTATGGCATCTATACAGAGCTTTACAAACAGCAACCTCTTCCTGGAGCATATTTCAGAGGAGAGACTGCTGTACTCTCACAGACATGTATTGACTGCATTGGGTCTCACAATCAGTAACTCCTTGTTTTGCTTGTTGAAGGAACACAATAGTAGGTTCTGCCACATGCCCTTCACTTACTCTTTTTAGGTGTAATATGTAAGTACTTCAAATTTTCACTTGAAACTTGTATTATTTTGGTTTTGATTCCTTTGTAGTAGAAAGACCTCAAGTAAATTGGATGCATTCCACTGACTGCAGCAATATTCTTATCTGGTGGTGCTGGGTAGAGCATCTTGCACCAGTATGGGCTGTTTGAGATATTGGAGGGGATTATTGTGCAGCTGCCAAGCCATTCTGTTCACTCTTTAATTACATTTCTGAGCAGAAATAACATGTCTTTTCTTTTTCCCAGAGTATGTTTAATATTTGTTTTATGATAGCTGAATAAACTGGGTATTCTCTCTGCTTATAAATGTTATTAACATTGTTTGATATGTATTACTATCCTAATTGCATTCTTTCATCACTTAAATATTTAGTTTTCTGAAACTCATTGGAGTGCAGGTCCTCATTCCATTGAGTCAGGTGTCCTTATTTTTTCCTATGGAAATGCTGTAGGCCAGGGCAGAGTCCTCAGGATAAGGGAATGATAATGCACTTGGGTTACCAGAGCCCCCAGAATGGTGCAGCTGGTGCCACTGAGGGTGAGATGATGATGTGTGGTTGTGAAAGGACCTTTGGGAACACCAGGGCAGACCCTTGTTTTAAATGAGCTCCAAAAGAAAGGCATGTAAATTAAAGCAAGCAACCAAAAACCAACAGGTTTCCTTTAGGAGCATGAACTAGCATAATGAGATTTTAGGGGCAACTAGAAGTCAACAAGTAGGACAAAATATGAATAAAAATGTTTTGAATCCTGATCTCTGTCATGTGCTGCACAGCCCCCTCTGAGCCCAAGGAAGAGGCCTTTTGTTCTCTTATTATTTGAGGCTCCCTCCTTTCAAGTCTTTCACCTCAAGCTGTAGCACCCCCACCTTCCTGCTCTGAGTTTGCTCTCCCAGAGCAGACGCACATGGGACAGCAGACATCACACACACTGTCCCTCACACTGAGGCTCCTCACCACAGATGACAACCAAGCACAACATCTACCCTTTTCCCTCCTCTGTCTCCTGCCAAGAAACTCAACAAAAGCCTTTTGCTCTTCCTTAACTTTTCCGTAGCATCACAAAATTCTCTATTTTTGAGATAATTAAATTTGCAAAAAGTATTGACAGGCCCCAAAAGGTTTCTGACCTCTTAGTCTGACCTTTGTAGCTGTCTGCATTAAATTTCTTTGGTAATGGTTCCAGTGTAAACAAGAACATATGTTCTTCTTCCAAAATCTGTAGATATTTTACTTTTTTTCTTTACTGTTCTCAGTTAGCCAGATATTACAGTAGTAGTTGTTCATAAATATTTAAAGTTGGTTCTCTTTTCTTCATTTTCATCTTTAAACTTGAATTGTCAATAAAGGTAACCACTGGGTTGCATTGTACTGTTTTTTTCCTCTTTACTCCCAATAGAGGCAACTTACAGTATCACCGATTTCTAAGGGTAAAATTGTGCTCCAGGAGAAGATAATGGTGACTGTGGTGTTTTCTCAAGTACAGCTGGGATTTCATCTCAGTTGTGGACTAGTGGAAGTGCTATTCTGTTATTCTGTTACTGGTGGGTGAGTTAGGAGCTGTTTTGGAGAGAGGATTTAAAACAGTTTCTAACCAATATTATCAGTTTGAAGAATTCCATGAAAAGTAATTAAAGGTTTCAAAACCAATTTAAATAAATACCAGCTTATTATCAGAAGCAGCTTCATTTTGGATGGCTTTTTCAGAATAGCATGAGGAATGGGGATGCTTTGGGGCTATAAAGCTGCTTTACCTTGGGAATAGAATATGTTCTCAGATTTTGTCACAAAAAGCAATGGTGTAAAGACAAGGTCATTTATACAAGTCAAATTACTGCTGCTACTTCCAAGTGCTAAGATACTCATGGTAATCTTATATTGGAAATATAAAATAAAACACACTTTATTTCATTCAACTTCTATGTTTTTGCTACTAGAGTGGAAAATATTTGAGACCTAGTTTGTTAATTCCTACAAGTGACAGGATTTTGGTTGGGTGTTTATGGTTTTTTAGCAACAGAAAGATAAACTTTTGATTAGTTATCAAACCACGATTAGTTATCAAACCACGATTAGTTATCAAACCACAATTAGTTATCAAACTGTCACTTGACTAGTCATCTCTGAGGAATGAGCAAGGACACCTGAGCGGTGAGAGGCTTCTCTGAGTAGTTGGTTGTAATCTGTTGTTCCAAAGGTACCTTTATTTTTGAATATACACAATTGCACTTAGTATTGATTCTTGTTTCCCTGCAAAGACCATGAAGCCTTAAATCATCTAACCAAGGTTCTGATAAAAGAAATAATAATCAAAATGAATGGTTACTTTGGGTAGTGGATTCCAAATTTTTAAAATAAGCGATGTGTTGTAATGACTTTCATATCATGTATTGATATAAAATTAATCAAGTTTATGTCCCCTGTCAGTACTCAGCCATAATAAATGACAGGCTCCTGTGGTGCCAAACCATCCAAGAAATTATTTGCTATAGGCTTTGTCAGAAATCTGCTGACATTCAATGTGTTCTTGACTATGGCTCGGATATGAAATTCCAGCTTTGTGTCATATATGCATGAGTTCTTCTTTCAGGCTGTTTTGGCTTTCTGCAGCTGTTAAAAGGTCAGAGGTAATCAGATAAGCCAGTAGGATGCTATCTGTCATTCTAATTGACTTGAGCCATCATACATAGGAAATCATGCTGAATATCAATACTGACATTTAAAGTGATGGTATAGTGGTTGTATTATTACAAATATACCCATATTTAGCTACAGCAGATCTTGAATTTTTCTTCTGTGTAGAATCAAGTGCTGCAAGGTGTTACATTTTTATGTCTCCTTATCTGTTGAGAATCATCTCAGCTATGCAGAAATCATGTTCCCAGAATGATGTGATTGGGTTAATTTAGGTTTGAGACATCACTGTGCACAACATATTTTATTTTCAGATGCATAATGAAGGTATTAGTAAAATATAACCCTTGCAGTTTGAATGTTTCTGCCAATGAAAAAATGAATAAAGCAGTCAAAACTTGTTTTCCACAACACTGTTAAATATTTGTCATATTGAGTTGACACCAGCTATTCATGGCTCTTGCTACCTGGTGAACATATTGCTTGGAATTTATGAGGCAACAAGTCAGGGTTCTGATAGTGATTCTGTATGTTCTCCTCCCGAGCAGACTGAGTGTGTACAAAATGTCGTGTATAGCTGTATTTTAGCTGCAGAGACAATATTTATTATTTAATATTCTTATGTAATCTTTAATACAAAAAGTTACGGCTAAAAAGTATTTGCAAGACTCACTTGAGGAAGATCACTGAATTTCCTTTTAATATTTGAGTTTCTCTGTATAGTTTTATACTACTGAGCACTGTTGGTGAAGGGAACATCTCAAGGATCAAATTCAATCCCCTTTCCATTCCCTTTGCCCATTGAATGTGAGTACAATTCTATATGAAAAGAAATTGGAGCAGTGAAATGTTTGAGGACTAAACCATCAGATATTTTGAGGATTTTATTCACTATCATGATGGAGAAACCTTTTTTTAATTTCCATACAAAAATGTTGATTTTTCTGCAAATCCAACTGACACATGTCCTTGCAGAATGTGTCAGCTTTTGTGACTTATTCCTTGTAAGTAAATTAAATATTGGATTTTCTTGGTTTGCTATAGCAATCAATTCTTAAACCTGAATTGTGTACAAGACATGCAAGAAATTTTAGGACTTTGGGCATGAACTTACACTGTTTTTACTTATAAGTGCTGCTTACTCAATAAATGTCAAATCATAGCATTTATTTTTAAAAATCATCAATTATTGTCCTATGGAGCTCATTTTGTACATATGTTTTGGCAAAGCAGATGAGTTCTCACGTGAAACATAAAACTAAACTGAAACAAATTAAACAAAATTTCAAATTTCCAGCAAGACTGAAAACTTATGTTATTTAAAGAGTCATTAAAGTAGCTTGTCTATCAGTCTAAGGGGTTTGGTCTGGAACAATGACACAGTGTTTTCAATATTGAAAATTGCCTACCTTTAAAGGGTGGGCTGTGGTGCGTGAGAAGAACAGGAAACTAGTAAAACTTTAAATAAGGAGTTGCTCATTTTCCCATGGAAGTGGTTTTCCAGTTCTTCAAATTTGTCATTCAATTTTCCTTCCATCATTATGAAGGTGTGTTAACATATTCTGCATAATTTTATTTATACACTCTACTTTACCAAGTTCATCAGTGGATGACTGGCATTTTTTGGACAGTGGCCTTTGTCTTCTCCTTAACAGTTCCATGTGCTTTTCCTGGAAGGTTATCCATATTGCAAGTAATCATAAATTTCAGTGTGTCTCACTAAAAAGAAAAGATGGACCTTAAATTTGAAGTTTTCAAATGACAAGTCACATCTCATTTTCATTAATGCGAGGCCTCTTGCTGCAAACTGGAGAAGACTCTCCCATGGGAATTAAAACCTCACTAATTAATCCCTAGGTAAAACAGGCTTCTGCTGATAGCATTTAGCTGGTACTGTGAGAGCAGCTTTCAGCTGTATTCTTTTATACTCTATTATGTGTGAATAAGAATTGCCTGTATTCCATGCATGTAAATAGTGATTCTGTACAGCATTTCTTTATCATAGAACCAGTAAGGTTGGAAAAGACCTCCAATATCATCAAGTCCAACCTTTGACCAAGCACTGGATGACAAATAAATCCTTCTGGGGCAGGTGTGTCTTAGGGGGTTAGGACAAAATGTGAGATATTAACATTACTAGGCCCAGGGCTAAACTAATTCCAGTTTTTCCTGAATTTCATCTTTTTTCCACTTGGGAAAGAGTATTATGAAGAGTCATATGGAAGTCTGTAGGTCTGTAACAGCTTCACTTGAACTGGTCTAACACACTAATTGCTGTCCTGCTGCCTGGTTCTGGGTAGGTCAATACATCTGAAATCTGCTGAAATGACAGGTTCCCATCCAAGGTTCCTTTGGGGGGCCTCTGATGGCACATGGTTTGACTGTATGCAGAGTTGGTTTGGAAGTGTTAATTAGCATGAATTGGAGACATGTAACAAAATATCATGTGATCTATGATCTCTATACATAATCTGACTGTAATTTGACATTGAAAACAGCAAAGGGCCACAGATCAGCGACTGAAAAGTGATGTAACACACAGCAACACCTTTGTTAGTATTATCCTGCCTTTGCAGAAAATAAGGTAAAAATAATAAGGCAATTTTTTAAATGGTTCAAAAACATACTTTTAAGTGCAGTTATACTTGAAGGTAATGTGTGAACCTCAGTGAGCTGAGCCTCATCACACTGGCCCCGTGTATGTTTTGACATATGGCGGCAGATTCCGAGTGCTGTGCAGGACACTTTGGATATTAAGCTAATAGACTTTTTAGGAACAAATAAGCATTGTTCTGGTTATCCATGTCTGGGGAGGAAGATAGGAGGTGCTGCCTCAGTGTGCTTTTGCTTGGGTCAGTTAAGGCTGTCTCAGTAATGTGGCAATACCAACCCTGCAGGGTGCTGATTAAACACAGCTTAGACAGTGATGCACTTCTTTGCAGCTACTCAATATAGTTGGATGGAATCCCATGGTTGATAAGGGCTTTCTTTTATTTTTTATTTCTTTTTTTTTGTTGTTGTTATTTTCGTGCTTTATTTTAAGCTTTTTTTCCCCCTAAATATTAGCCCTGAAAAAAGCTGATAAATAAATGGTCTACCAGTTGGTGAATCAACATGTTGATAGCCAGTAAGAGCCAGAAACAATCTGTGTGAGACATACCAATAAAATATGCTGATCAATTCATAATGAATATTCAGTTAGAGACATAACAAGAGAAATTCATGAAGACAAATATGTGCTGTGCTTTGTAGCGTCATCTTTCCATCTGGAAAACTTAGCTACTGCTAGATTCCCAAAAAAATAAAACTCTGCACCCCAAACTCCTCAAGTCACTTTAATACATAGTTAAAACTGGGTTTTATGTTACCCTGGCTCCTGTTAATTTCTAATGGAGAAGGATTTGTAATTGGGAGAGGTAACAGAAGTGCTGTGATTTGGAGAGGGTAGAGGGGAAGTGCAGCTTTGAGAGTGCAGAAATTCGCCTCAAGGATGACAAAATCTGCCCAGGTTGATCCAGGCGTGAAGGGGTAACTGAGCGTGAGGGAACGGTGTGTGTTTGGTGGGGTGGTGCTGATACAATCCCCTTCTGCACTACTTGGCTACAGACACTGAACTGCCTGAGTCATCCTCTGGTAGTAGGTTATTTAAAATCTAGCAGGCTTGATGATGAGAGATCCCTGACTTTTTTTTAATGTTAAATATATTTTATAGGAGAATGGGAACGATTGCGTTGAGTGTTGAGCTTTGAAGTTCCAGAATATGTAATTACCTTGCTGCTTTAAAATACCTGTTAATTCAATTTGTCAACTCTGTCTCCTTGGCTCCATTTGCTCTCCTGTACCATTCCTTCCCAAGGAGCTCAGGAACACAGTGATTGTCTGAAGTCTTTTTGTGAGGATTGCAATATTCATTTAGAGTAGCCAGTGGTTTCTTGAATAATCCCTTTGCACTAGTAAAATAGTAAATATATAGGTTAGAGAAGTAATTCTTGGAATACAAAAAATCTGCTGTTTGAACAATTTATTTAAATATGCTTTGTCAATAAAGGCTTTAAAAGATCAGCAGATATATTATCTTCATTGCCTTCTTGTAGTAGTTCTTATTTCTCTATGCAAAATACTACAAAAGTTAGCTGGCTGCACCAAAAAGATTCTTACCTTAAAAAAATAAACAACAAACTGCCACAAGTAGGGTTGTGTGCTGTGGGATTTTTTGGGGAGGGGTTGTTGGTTTTGTTGGTTTTCTTTTTTTAATAAGTATATATTTCTCAGATGGCCTTTAAGTTGTATAAATTCTCCCTAAATCCTTGGATCCTCCTCAACAACCAGAAAAATAAAGTTCAAGTATTTCTTCCATCACTGTCTGGCTGATGTGTTGCCACATTTTAGTGGTAGCCAAAAATTAAAGAAAATGACATTAGGAAATGCAGTGTTAGTTTATACGTCATTTTATTAGAAGTAGTTAAATGCTTGATCATGTCCATTAAGTATCTATGACTAGAAACACAGTTAATAAATCTCTCTAAATTTCTTTACATTTTGTATGTATATATAGTCCATATTTTACAAGAAATTTTGAATTTGTATACTGATCCATGGACAGATAAGTGTGTGAAGGAAGCAGCAAATAGACCTAGTTCTACAGAACAGTCACATAAAATTGAAATCAAATGTATAGTTTTAGGTCTAAGATTAAATTAATCAATCTTAATTAAGTTTTTTTACAATTTCGTATTTTTTCTCTAATGAGAAAATTGTGATACTATATTTTCTGTCTTGAGAAACTCCTTGGAAGTTCAATTCATGCATAAAACTCCTGAATAGATTGTGAATAGCAGTTACAACTGTAGTAAAGGAACCGATCTTTGATAAGGAAATGGGGTTGAACTCAGTAGAATAAATCAAACTCAGAATCTAAAAAATATTATCCCAGTATCCTAAAAATCAGGCATGGCATTTGCTTCCCTGGTCATCCATGTTTTCTGGCATCTGTATGAGGCACAGCTATTAAGTTGTGACTTCATTTTATGTTCTGAGTGAAATTTTAGGTTAAAGAAAAATCAAAACCAATGTCTACTTTCAGATTTCATTATATTGGAGTAATGAGGTTTTGACCCTAAATGAAAGAAATGTCATGGGATCAGCTGACTGCAATGTGATTTATTTCCCCTCCCACCCTTTGTCATGGATTACAGAGAATTCTCAAGAATTCATCATAAATCCAACACATGATAAAAAATGTAGCCCTTTTTAGTTACTTTTGGACAGGGAATTGTTAAATTTACATCTTGAGATGGTAGTTCTTTGAAATGTGAAGTTTTCAGATATCTTTTAGCCTGTAAAGTGTGCATAAAACACCCCGCAGTGTCACTGGTGGTATCCAGAAGAGGGGCACTTGTCCCTCACTCCTGGAGCAGCGAAAGAGAGTTGCTGCTCTGGGATTGCAGCTCAGCCCTCCCATCCCTGCAGTCTCTCCAGAGACCATTAACATGCTGCTTTTACATCGGGAGATATGTGCTGTTTGGTCTATTACCTTCGATTTATTTACAGCTAACAAGACATGTTGGAGAGCTCTGCTTTGAATTACTGTAACTCACTAAACCCAAATATCCAGAGATAATGCTGGAAGTTGTCGGTGCGTTTTCAGCTCCTTTAGTCTTGTGAGGGTTGTGAAATAATGAGGCTCTCTTGATGTACATTCCAGCCAGGATGCCCACTCGCCGTTTGTACTTGATGGGGAAATGTTTGATATGCAGAAAACATTGCCAGAATTCACTAAATGCCCTTGTAGGTGCAAGGATGATGTTGTATCGCTATGATAAATACTTTGTCCAAGTTTGGTGAAAGGCTTTAAAGTGATTAAAACCCAAATCATTTTTTCACTTACTACTTTACCCTGTAATATACAATTTGGACCAGAGCTTTTACAAACCCCCCTTATTAGTGATTTGCACACTAAATACGGTTTTAAATGAGGATGCATTTGTCCTTTGTTATTCTACTACCAATTCAATAAGCAAAGGGAGAAGTTCAATAGTATCCTGCATCTTGCACTTCAAAAATACTGTGGTATACATCTAACGTAATTTAAATTTTATTCAAATAGAATACTAAAAATGACATATTAAGTTTACTCCTTAAGCTCACCTTCTTCTAACCTCTCTGAAAGAGGAAAACATGTCCTTAGCTTTTCAGTTCATGAGACTTTTCCTTTCTCTTTTCTTTCCCTCCCATAAGAAAATAGGATGTTGCAAGGAAAAAAAAGCCCGTGTTGGAATGAAATAACCCTCCATGACCGAAGCTGATGTGATGATACATTAGAATCCTGAACTGGAACACAGTCATTGAACTATTTCTTGAATGATACAAATCTTTGTTATCCCTTTTTTTGTATTTGTTACTAAGGCACAATCCAGTAGCACATAACATGCCAAGGTCACTGTGGCAAGCAAGTAGTTCCTAAAAATATTTATTTCTACGTTGTTCTCAGTATATTATTGGGATATGAAGCCATATTAGTTAAATTATTTCTACCAGAAATAAGGGAGAATTCATTTCATTGCAGAATAAGTGCAGAGAGGACCTTGAACACCACTTGTAGCTGGTCTCCCATGCTCAATACAGATGAATGCAAACTGGAACACACATAAAATGGAATGGAGCAATTTTATGTAAACAGCAATTTTATATAACCACTGATTTCTTTAGCTGTGTGTAAGATATGAATTTTTGCTTGCCCTGAATACTGCACAAGCTCAGAATAAATGTTACTGATGAAATGAGAAAAATAAGTGGATTGTCCATGTAAAAAAGCCTTGCTAGAAGCCAAAAGATGTTTCTAATTGATTAGTACTAAGGTTCTACAGCCTTCTGCTGGAATTAGAGAGAGCAAAAATCCAATTACCTTCGTGTTGGTCTGTGGTCAAATGGATGATGTTATTGCATAAGGCAATAACAGTAAGGAACTAGATTAGATATATTCTATTTTCATGAATTTTCACTGTATCACTTTCCAGGAAGAGATACCAGTGGTGTTTTGCTGTTACAAAGCATCTCTAGTAGGACATGGTTTTTAGGCAGAGATGATGTCTCTGATTACACCAACTGATATGACAGGAAGGGGGAGAAGAAAGGCTACAACAAAATGCAGGAACACATTAAAAGGAAAAGGTTTTATCTTGTAAATTAAAATTTTAAAATTAATTAGAGTAAGTATCTTGAGAGCAGTGATGATCTAAGTAAAGACTTAAATAGAAGGAAAGGTCAATAAAAGATTTGAAATAGAGTCTATTGTGCAGTTGCCTGTTCTAATAAGGGATTGTTTTCAGTGATATGTATCTAGAAAGAGCTACTTTTAGTCCTAAATGTTCACGTCTCATCTCTTAGATGATATAAAGAGCTTCTAGATGAGTCAGGAAAGGAATAGCTTATAATAAGCCCTAATCTAAGGTTTATTGCCTTGGTTTATAGCAGTTACATCTGTAGTTGTTAGTAAGTCAATGCTGGACTGTAAGTTCTTGGATGCCCACTGGAATTCAGTGTCTGGCTCTCTCTTGAGCAAGCCCAAAGGAAGTGGATGTGTCTTGGATTGTTATTCTGAGGTGTTTCCCTCCCTGTAAAACTTGCTGTATCTTACCGCAGTAAATGCTACAGCTGCAACAACCAGTTTGACCCAGTAGTCAAACCTGTCTGAATGACACAAGATGACTCTTTAAAAGCCAAACAGAGAGCTTTTAAGCCCTTTTGACAGCAAGTGGCCCAGGAGGGAGGGAACTGCTTTTCAGACTACTTTGATTTGCCAAACTATAAAAGTTTTCTGGGGGAGAAGAGTAGATTTATGTAAGAAAAATGAGGCTGCTATCGTCAGGACTTGTTCTTAATCACCTTTCATCATTAAAACAATTTCTCCAGACTCTGCAGGCTGTGTGCACCAGCTCTCAAAACCTGAATCTTAAATGCCTTATTTCCTACCAACCGGAAATATGCCCGAGGCAAATGGGTGTTCAGTCACCTGAAATCAAACTCCTTCAATCATTCCTGTTGAGGTTACACAGTTAGTGAATCTGAGAAAACTAAAAATAAGTCTTTTGCTTAATGACCTGAGCACGTAGGCTGAGGGTCTGTTTTCTGGCCCAATTAATGTTTAGAACACACCTCAGAAGCGGGTCCTGTCACCGCAACTTTCTCATTCTTCTTCTCTAAATACATTTTCCTTCCCTTTAACCAATAAATCATTCTTCTGCTTCATCTAATGTTTCCTGCTTCACTGGTTTCCTGCTGTAAAGATACAGGAAAAGAGTGGAAACAAACACATTTTTAGGCTGAGGATCAAGAGAATTAATTCCATGTGATTTATGGTTGAGGGTAGAGGAAAATTCAGCAAGCTCTAAGGACTAGAAAGGTCTCATGGTAGGGATCTCAAACAGCGACACCACATAAGCAGGAGTCATGAGGAAACTGTGCCAATGATTTTGAATAACAAGATTAAGTGGCTATGCACTTAGACTTCAGTTTGCCTTTAGTTATCACGTGCACAGAAATAGGAATTGGCAATCCCTGTCAGTGGGAACGAATCAAGGTGGGGTTGCTATCATTTGGGAGAGAAACAAGTGCTGAATGTAACTAGACAATCAAAGAGAAAAATGAACTGATATTCTTACTGAGAGAATTTGTGCAAATAAAAGTAAATCTTTTTTCTTTCAATGCAGTGATATAGTTAGTCGGCTATCTATATGCCTTCTTTATTTAAATATTACTTATATACTGGAATGTAATACAATACTGCCATCTAGTGAAAGAATGAAAAATATCCAGCCAAACATGAAAATGTAAACATGGTACTTAGAAATTAACACTTCAAAACACTGGGAGTGTGCAGCTTTGACAAACCAATGCCGATAAGAACTTGTAACTTAGTTTGATTTTGTTTGCTTGGGGGTTTATATTTGTATATTCAGTGGAATTCTTTGCTGATTTTCTGCACTATTTTTCACCTCCTGTACTTCCTGCAGAAGTGTTTGTATTGTGTTACCTGCTAAATCTTCCATGGGGTTTCACTGTAATTCCATGAGAATATATTCATATCCACACTCATATTTTAGAATAGTTCCAAATCGTGAGAAAATAAAAATATCTCGCAGCAATTTACCAGGGTTTTTTTGGTTTTCTGGGGGGATTTTTTGGTGGGGATTTTTTTTTTTTTTTTTTTTTTTTTTTGGTTCATAAGAAATTTGCTTGTTTCACAAAACTGCGGATCTACCCACAATAACCACAAGCAACTGAGTCACAGGGAAAGTTTGTCTCACTAGCAGGTACTGGTTTGGGATTCCTCATGTATGTTCCCATTGGATTGTCCTGTTGTGAAAAAGCTGCTTAATCTTTGTGTTACCCAAGGTGTTCAGTGATAATCGTAATGTTTGTTTCCACGTTTAGGAAGATCCTGCAAATGTCAGATGATGTTTATACAACACTTAGAAGGTCTAAAGATCATTTATTTGAGTGCAGAGAAACTCCATGACAAGGGAATTACCAAGTCACTTCCAGTCGCCCCGAGTTTGTGTTTATGTGCTGTTACCCAGCGAGATTGGGCAGTTCACTTTTTTAACTATTTGGGGGCAACAGCCATGACCTTGAATGATAATTTATCTATTTTTTAATCCCCTAACAAAATATTTCAAAGGCAACATATACAGCTCACAGTTACCCCTGTAATTTACTACAAAAGGAGATACAGCAAATAGTAGTATGAGAGAAAGTGCATTCTTGGGGATTTTTCTCAGTGCAAATCCTGAAGCTTTGTCATCTTTATCACCACTGCTGCCTTCAATGCAGAAAGGCCTTTTGCTGCACTCTGTAAATATGTTTTCACTGATCCAGAGGCTGCAATATAAAGATTTTATTAAATGCAGTAAGAGACAGTAGAAGCCAAGTGTAACTTAAACTATAACAAAGTAATATAATTAATTGTGTAAACAACACAAGGTGAATAATAGATGAGTTTGGAATACAGTGGTATAACATTGCCCTTCTTCACTTCTCTGGGATTTCTGTCCAAGACAATTAGTTTACTGATCTCATAGAAAGGGCGGAACTGTTGGCTTAAATCTTAGTCAACTCACAGTGGGCTTGCAGGTCTGTACATTATTTATTTAGAGATCTGCCTTTCAGATACATGGGTTTGTCTGTTTGGACCAACTCAAGGCAAATGTAAGATCCAGCATTCCCAGGGTGTTCAGACATGCATTGGTACAGTAGAATGATTTTTCTTTTTTCCTGAATATATAGAATCATAAAACAGTTTGGGTTGGAGGGACTTTAAAGCTCATGCAGTTCCAACCCCTTCCAAGGGCAGGGACACCTTCCACTAGCCCAGGTTGCTCCAAGCCCCATCCAACCTGGCCTTGGACACTTCCAGGGATGGGGCAGCCACAGCTTCTCTGGAAAACCTGTGCCAGGGCCTCCCCACCCTCATACGGATGGGGTGGAGTAAAGGTATTTGGAATAAAACCAGCTGGAATCAAAGGAGTTTGATATACCTCAGTTATGAAGAGTTGTATATTCATGTAAAGAATTAGCTTCTTTATAAAAAAGTCTCTACTTGAAAAACCACTTTAGTTTCCTAATACCAAGACTGCATCATGAATCATACAATTCGTATTTTGAAGCATTCCTTCCTTCTTCAGATGATTGTTTTTTGCCAGAGGTATTCATATTTTGAGTCTGGATTTTACAAAAGTTTTCAAAATAATCTATAATAAGGATGATAAATCACATATACTTCTCCCGTAATAACCAGCACTTTTCCAAAGTGATGATTTTTTTTCTAAAATTATGGCTTTGCATTAAGAAGCAAAGATGTCATTTCTTGAATTACATTGCATATGTTGGCAATGTTTTTTAATGTGAATTTAAAAATACTACAATTTGTTTAGATAAAATGTTTTCTGCAAAAGCTCAAACAATTTTTGTCAGATGCTGACCTCAATTGCAAAAGACATTTTCAATTAAGGAAAACGTTTATATAGTTAGCAAGCTGTCATTCAGTAAAACTCATTTTTTTAATTAAACAGATGGTGATAACAAAGAAATTAATGAACACATACTTGCTTGCCTGCTATCCTAATTTGCATTTCTAAATTATTCAGGTTATGCAGCAATTAAGCTTTAATTGCTTTTAGACAAATGAATATCTCAGAATGAATGACAAATTATGATGAAATTGTCCAAGAAGCATGGTGGATTCTAATGCACACGCTATTTTATTTTGTGACAATTTTAGAAGCCTGAATGTGGGACTAGAACATTGGGATGCAGATTTACTGTGCTGGTTCTTTGTTCCATCTGCAGCACATCATGTGCCACTGGCCTGTGCACATGAGATAAATGGAAGACGCAAAATCCACACGACTTTCCAAAGTGCAGCAGCACGTTTAGGTGGTGGGTCGGCATTTCCAGCCCTCTGTTCAGGAAGGGACAGATGATGGAATGACATGTGACCATCACAACTCTTCCAATTAGGTTTCTGCTGCTTGATTTATAAGCAATACTTGAGAAAGAATATATAACTTACCAAAAATGCAGCAGTTTTAGAGAGGGAGTGCACTAAAAGCCTGTTTTAAGACAAAAACTTACACAGTATGAGGGTTAGTCTGAGTCCAAAGAAGTCTGATATGGTTATAATACCCTTGTTTGCTTCTTTCTCTCATTTGTGTTTACCTGCATTCTCCCTGGAGCAGCTACACAAACCAAGCACAAATCACGTGATACTATTGTAATTATTTCTGTATTTCTATTTCTTTTTATTGATGAAACCAGCTAAACATCCAGCTCTGCATCAGTGGGTATGAGGTCACTACATTTGGGGGAAATATATTATTTTATAGCTTTTTATGCTCTAAATATAGCAGAATATGGCTTTTTGCACTAAGTATTCAAGCTGAATATTTATCTGGGGCTTGGAACTAGATAGTCCTTCCAACACAAACCATTCTATGATTCCGTAATAACTGGCAGAAGACAGATGTGTGAATGGATTTAATGCAAAAAAAGACATTTATTAAAAATGCTATGATTGTTTCATAGCCTGTTCCTTACTAAAACAAGGAGACAGGACAGCACTGGACAAAATAAAATTTTTAATTACTTTGTTTTTTGTTTTAATCCTACTTTTAAACAATCTATATAACAATCTTAAAGCCAAACTGCAGAAGTGTCTCAATATATTTGGTATAGACTGTATTTGAAATTTTGCATGAAGTTCTCTTCTGACCTCTCTCTAAGCATTTAAAAGGGGCAAACATCTAGGAACACTATTCACTTCATATTTTCATTCTATTTAGTGAAGAAAGGCATGGGCTGAGCTAGTTTAGAATAAAATGGAGACTACCCAATAGCTACTTCCTGCTGATTACAGGACCATGAAGTTGAATGAATCAACAATGGGTTTTCTGTTGCAAGGAATAAATCTCATTTGCAATCACATCAACAGGACAGCTGCCTAAAGATCTAGAAATAATCAGGTACTGGTTTAGTCCTGTGATTGTGATGGAGAGTGATAGCTGCCAGAGGGGTAACAGCTTAGAAAATTGGATAACCTGAATAAATCCCACTACCTGAGTCTGGACAGCACAGCAGTGTGAAAGGACTTGCAACCTGTCACTTCCAAAGATCTGTATTGACACAGCAAATTATGAATTTATCCTCTGTACATCAGTTTTAGAATAGGAATTAACCTATTTAATCAGGGCAGATAATGAAAAGTAGAGGAAAAAAACGAACTAACCAACTTGAAATGGAAGTGTCTTCCTCCCTGGCAGAACTTTAGTGTCTAAAGCAAAAATTAAGCTTTTGTCTTAACATAGATGTCAATAACATTGAGTGTAAATTTCTGTTGTCCAAATTCACAATATTAGATGTATCAGGAAAACTTAGGCTAGGATTTAGAGGATTAATGATGACATTTTTTTGTGGCAAATTTCCATTCAGATCAGAGAGAATCGAAGAAGAAAAAAGTATTTCAATTCTTGCCTTATCTTTCTTATTTAAAAAGATTTATTAAACATGAAAAAACCTGACCTTGCTATCAATACAAATGAGTCACTAATAATAGCATGCCAAGATAGATATGTTCTCTGATTTTTCATCTTGAATAAGGTTTCTTAGCTTATTGGAGATCTTGTTTCATGCATCTCTCCTGTGAGTCGATATTCCTCGCCTATCTTTGAATATCATAATCTTTTTCTTTCCTTTAAGATCTTGAAGTAGGATATATAAACTAGTTTCATTAAGGCAAAAATCTCTGAATTGCTTCAATTAGTGCAATATTACCACTTTATTAATTAGTTCAGTATTACTACTTTCTTACCATCCCCTTTCAAAGCATATACTCAAATATTTATTTATATGCCCCATGTAGGACAATATTCCCATAGATATTTTGACCCAGAATTATGTATAATAATATTACCTAAACAGAAAAGGAGAAAAAGATCCCCTTTTAGATAGCTACCTCTGTCTTTCCATGGTTTTATGTGTAAGGTTGGTGAATAAACAGAAGTATTTACCTAGGATTTATTTCTGTTTGCACAGTGCCCACAAGGTATTAATGGTCATTGTTTAGAGCTTGAACATTTTGCAGTTGTGTATTCATTGAGGAGCTGTCTAGGAAAACAGGCAATAGCTTTTTCAGAGGACATAGGCACTTCTTCTTGCCAGGACAAGTCTTAGGAGTGTGACTGCATTTCCTGTGGACACCTTTTGCACTGTGGCATCCTGAAGTGAAGTTTGTCCACATGCCCAAGCCTTGCCTTGGTGACTCCAGCCCTGAGACTCAGATCCTTGGAAGGATTTGGACATACAAGTGATGTCACTTGGAGGAATTGTGCTCAGGATCTGGCCTAAGCACCTAGAGATCCTCCAGCCTGATTCTTGTGTCACTGAGCTGCATAGTTATCATTAGTTTCCTATAGAAAGCTCTGTGAAGGCTCTTGGTACCTGTTTTCTGTAGCCAGCTTTGGTTGGTAAAAGCATTAAGGAATCTCAAAAATTAATTGCTTAATTTCCCTCCTACAAGAAGTCCTACATCCTCTTTATGTATAAAATTTTAATGCAAGTATTTTATACTCATATAGTAACCACTGGTCTATTTTTGGTGCAACTTTCCATTGCTTCTTAATAATATGTATTTATTACCAATGTTTAAAATTAACTGGTAGCACTTCTAGAAATAGTGAACATATGCAGCTGCTTTTCAGAATGTGAACTCAAAGATGTATATGTTAAATGATGGCATTTCTTAATACCTCTTTTTATCACAGGAAGTTTTTATATTTTAATATTGACAGCTAAAGTAGCTCCATATCTCTCACAAATCCATTGCAAAATACTTATAAAAAAGTTAAGAAATTCCAGTAAGCTTTTTCCCAGCTACTTTAGAATCTTTGAATGTCATTAAGCTAGTATATATGCTTAATGTGAAATAAAAATTAAATATTTGTATTAGGTTAAGCATTTCATCTACATACATGTTCTATATTAAAATTATAGTCAGTGATCAGCAATATGGCTGAATTAGCAAAATACAAAATGCAGAACAAGTTATTAGATTTTGCTTTTTCACTGGTTTGAGTAGAACAACCTCATAAATCTTATTGGAAAGATAAATGACTCACCTGCATAAATAAAGAAAAAAAGTTGTCTGAGTCATAATGAATCCTTCAACACCAGACATTCATTATGGCCCTAACACATGTTGCCTTTAACACAAGTGCATGATCTTGAATATTCTTAAGGTTTAAACAAATTTAAATGTGACAAGCTCAAGATTAAATGTGGCACATAAATGAGTTTAAACAGCTAATTAGGTTTTGTTGGTCCATCCTATGTTTGACAGATATGTAATAGCAGTAATGCTAATTAGAGAAACCACAGCACCAAACACATATCAATTTTATCATGGAACTCCATGTACCACACACTTCCACAGGAGCCACTTAATCCTGTTTGAGACATTTGGAAAACTAAAAAAATTCTGTGTGTTACAGTTTCACAGTGAACATCATTTTATGTGAAATAGGTCTCATCTCCCTAAAAATATAAGATCAATTCTTCTGTTTTAGAACAGAATTCCGTCAGATGCATGGTCTATCTAACTTCAAATTTAATTTTTCTTTTATTTTTCCTTTATGCATTTTTTATTTCAATTTCACAATGCTGAATATGAGCATTAATATTAATTTTTATTTGCAATACTGATTTAAAAAATATTTGGGATAGAAACTGTATTTTTTAAAAGGGGATCAGGCATGATAAAGAATCTTATATATTAATACATAACTTATCTGAAAATTTTTTATAATAATACATTCATTAATGGTTAGTCATTCAATCAAATAGCTGTCAACTGGTATTTATAGTAAACCAGAAATTACTTTGCTGGGTGATAATGGAAAAGAATGGGAAACATAGCATCATTTTTATTGTTAAACCATATACTACTGTTAGGGTAACCCAAAAAAAAACCCTGTAAAATCAATCCCATTTTAAATAAAACATGTCCAAAACTTGTATTATCCCGATTAATATAAAAGTCCAAGTTAAGATTAAGCAACATTTAGTAAAATAACATAAATCTAAATCCAGAAGCATTGTCAGCAGGCAATGTCCTGGTTCTCGGGCCCATTTCAGACCAGGAGACATTAAGGCGGGATCCGTGAGCCATAAATTCCATCACAAAGCAACATCTGTCAACACTGGAATGTTCCAGCTTAGCACAGGGAAAAGTTGCAATTCAGGGACCAAAAACCAAAGTAAATCTTGAGCAGAGAAATCTGTTGTTTCGCAGGAGAGATGGGGAGATGAATTTAAAACTTCTGCCTTATTATCCAATCAAGCTTTGGTCTTACAAGATTCCATAGAGTAAAGCTTGAACTGTCATCCCTGGAACCAAAGGACAGTGGCTGAAACAATCACATCAACATCTATCAAATCCTTGGACAAAAACTGACTATGTGACACAAAGCTGCACAGGTTAGGGAATGAGCAGATGCCACAGAATGAGAGATTGATGCCTCCATGATGGCCTGAAGTCTGACTAATAATCCAGAACCAATTTGTCACAGATGCCAACTCTTAAGTATTCAGTTAAGCCCTGAGCTAATAGTCTGTATTTCATCCCCTCAGAGTGGTTTTATTTGAGCTGCATTGCTGTAAGCAGCTATTCCCAACACTCCTTTAAACCCTCTGTTCCTAGTGCTTGTTTTTACCCTGGAAGTGATTTTATTAAACTAAGACTAAGCTCTATTTCCTCCAAAACAGAAACAGAGGTACAAACTATGCACCAGCATTTTAAAATCTTCTATTAGGGTGATCTTTAGAGAATAATGTTTTACTGTTTTCCAGTAGTCAGAAGATGAGGATTCCTATTTTAATTGTCTTTCATATTTCATGACATTAAAATCTCATCACATGAGATTTTCATCTTTTAGTTCCAGACTATGAAATAGGAAATAGTGAGGATAAGAGAAGATCCCTCATTTTCTTCTGTCTCCTCCTCAGAGTGACTAGATGGAGGTCAGGTGAGGGAAAAGTTCTCCGTTTTCAGAGGCTTAGTGATTTATTTGTGCCTTGTGCTATACTATCCAGGTCTTCCATATTTCTCATTTCTGCTTCCTGTCTGTGTTGTTTCTTTTCTAAAATGAATTTAGCCATTTAGAAATTGTAATAATCTTTCTTCTTCTCTAAGCTATGAATAAGATATTTCTTAGCAAAGCACTCATTACAGAGTAGTCGCCTCAGTGCTCTCTACCACTTGTGATAAGAAATCAGGATACTAATTCTTTTGCATTACTGTAGTCTTAATATATTGAGCTAATAAAAAATAATCTTCAACACATTCTAGGAATATTCAGTGAGATTATCTTCCTCTAACACAATTTGCTCCTAGGAGACTGATTTAATAAAGCTAGAAAATCCATGTCTTCTAACGGTATTCTATTAATCTCCATTGACAAGTTATTTTTCTATTAATAATATGATTTTGAAATGTAATTTTATGTTGATAAATTATATTTGCAACTATTATCGAGGTTCAAATATAATCTGGAGCCCCTAGCACAGGATTCCAGACTTCTGTACTCTTTATCTAATCAGTAGATAATGATAATTAATAGCACTTGGAAGTGGGGGGAAAAATTATAAACTAGTTAATTGATTTAAAAAGAATTATTCAAAACCTCTGCCATATCTCTATAACACAAAGATACTTTGAGATAAGAAAGAGAGGTTATAGATATTTTTTAAAAAGAAAGAGTGGTTATTTGTTTCTGAAAATAGCCTGGGTTCTGTTGTCTGAAGCCATCACACTTTATAGTTTGCCAAATGACTTTAAGATGCTCACTCTCTCCCTGTCCCCCCGTATAAATGATCATCAGAAGCTGGTTTTTATCTTGTAGGCTGTTTGCATGTTGTGTGTTTGAGTGCTGAGTGGTTGTGTAGCGCTACCCCTGTCTGCTAAACAGGATTATTAGATTGGGCTCTGATTTGATTATGTACATGGAAATGTAGAATATTAGCACTGAAACCATCAAGCTCAGATTTATTGATCAAGTTGCCACTGCCAGTTTAACCCTAGCTCTTATGGCTTATGCTGAGCCATATCTTACTCGCCATATGATTCCTACAACGTACTAAGTATGAGCTCTTTCTCATGGGATCTGAAACACTGGTAATCCACTGTTACTTGTCTAAGGAAGCAGATCGGGACTGCTCTTTGAAGTTTTTGCTTGCAGTGGGTGAGACATTTACCATGAATAATTCATTTGACAGATTTTACCCCTTTAACTGTTCAATTATTGATCACAGAATGAAAATCCTCCAACGTACTAATTATTTTAAATGATTTGTGAATTATTATGGATATATTTTGCCTACAGATTGTGAGGATTGTTATGAATATTCAAAACTTCAACTATGAGTTGCATAAATCATGTGGGATTGATTCTTTTTCTTGCAAAGACTTATACTGTAACAGAGATTATGGCCTAAATTACCCTTTGACAATTGACATAATTGTGTAGCTACACTAAATGACATTGCAGTCAATAAACTTAAGTATTTGGCCTAAATTTCACTTTTTACAAGTATTGCCACTAATAAATCTCAATTGCTATGGTGTGCTTAGGGAGTGAGAAAATATAGGGGGAAAAACCCCAATATTTTGAATTTCTCTTCAGTGAAATTACTGCAATAAATTAAACGCAAGATCTGGTTATACAAAATCTTTACCTGAGTTGATTTTACCCAGTCCACACTCAGCATGTGCCAGGGTTGTGTGTGCATATGAGGAGTTCAGTAAGGAGAACTTGTTCACAATGCAGGGGACAAGGGATCCCTGCTGGCAAGGGCTGCCTGTGTCTTTCCATTCCCTCTTTGCTGGAAGCAGCAAACTAATGTTTGTACAGATCATTTATATGCCATTGGACTCATCAGTTGTAATGGAGTTTTACCTCTGGAATTTGCTTACTCCACTTCTCAGGAACATCAGGGCACTGCCTGGTTTTCCCTGGCTCAAACAGGTGTTTGAGTGATATATTTGTAATCTGCTTTCAGTGATATATTTGTGATCTGCTTTGCTGTTGAGAAGCCTTTTCACACCCTCCTGCACCTTCCATTCTGGTGGTGTCAGAACGAAGGCCTTGGCACAGAGACATCTCCAGTGGTATTTCTGAGGGTGGTGCCATGGAAGTGGTGTCCAGGAGCAGTGTCCTTCATAACTATTACTAGCTGTTCTTATAACTCCTGACTCTTTTCTTTGGGTGCTTTAGCATGAATTTCCCCCTCGTGTTTCATTCCCAGCAGAGCTGCTATTCCTGTGACAGATCTCCACGTGCAGATCACCATTCACAGAAATGCCTGTGGTATTTCCTTCTGTCAGCACGTTGGTAACATGTCACTGACCTCTTCAGAACCTGTTAATGTGAGCATATTTCTTTGCCAGGTGTCCCAGGGTGCCTGAGACACAGATAGTGAGTTAACAGCTGCTTTGCTGTCAGTGCTGTTTTCTTGGGGAGGGCTAAAAAAACCCTTAATGAGTTCCAATATATGAGAGCTACATCTTTGCCAAATTCAGAGGTGTGAATGTCTGAAAAATGGAACAGAAAATCACTTTATTGAAGAAGAATGAGGAGTTAATGAATCTATCTTGTCAAATGATTTTTCTTTCAGATACATCTGACATTGTCAAGTGCTTTCTCCATTTACATTTTCAATATCTGAAATGCTCCTCTTCCAATCCAAATACTGTCTGAGCTAGGAATTGGTATCAAGAATGTTTTTCAATACATATGAGAGAGAGCGTAAAATGCCATAGACCAGTGGAAGGACTCAGATGAGAATCTTCTAGAGGGTAAATTGCCATAGGTGCCCTGCAGAGGAGTCCATCTCTCTGGTGACAGGGTTGCAAGGTTGGGGCGTTGGGTTGTCTGAAGTACCTAAAGTTAATAGTTTAAGACAACCCTGTAGGTATCTGTCACCAACCTCTGAGTTAAATCTCCTTTACCTATTTTACATACTTCAACTTTTTTGTAGACCTGCTGCAGTTCATGAAATAATTCAGAATAAGTGGAAATATAGCTCTGTGTCAATTGTCTCCTATGTTAGAACTGGTGATGGTTTTTTTAGAAATAGAGAGGTTGAGTCTTGGTGTTCAGCCTGATGTCTGTTTTTAAAATTGCAAGCAATAGAATGGCAACCAAGATTCATCAGGTCATGAATCTGATGCCATATTACTTATATTTACTGAGATTTAACAATCAGTGTCATAATTATATAATAGAGCACAAGTTTAGGTCAAATATGAACATGGAAACAATAAAAAGCACCCCCCTCTCAAAAGAAGTACTTTATTGAGAACCTGCATCTGACTCTGCTTTACTGAGATCATTAAATGTGTTGTCTCTTCTTCATTAGCTCTGTCCTAACTGTGGAAGCCTTCTCTACTATCTTTGCTTCTAATCATAATTAGGAAAGGAATAATGTGATTTAAGTAACTAAAAGACCTCAGCCAAGACTTTCAATAAACCCCAGTGAGGGATCACAAAGCTCACCTGATGCAGCAGCTTTGAAACCCAAATCAAAGAAAGTGCAATTGGAGAGAAACTTCTTATACTCAATTAAAGACTGTCTACAGCAAAATATGGCTCAATCAAGGTGAAACACGTCCCTTTCTTATTAGATGCACATTGAGGTTCCCTGTGGGCTCCAGAGCCTCTGCAGTGTTTGTTTTATTACCTGATGCAGAGAAAAGACTCAGAGAGTTGTGTTAAAATTATCTCATGGGGGAAAAAAAAAAAAACAAAATGTAGATGTACTTGGAAAACTTCTGTAATTAACCTAAATATTGTCATTGTTGTAGTCTGTGGTGGGTAACTGGATGGTAGGTGCCCTCTGAAGCTGCTCTGTCACTCCCCAAAAAGTATATGAAAGGCTTGTGGGTCAAGGTAAAGACAGGGAGGGATCATTCACCAGTTACTGTCATGGGCTAAACAGACTCAACTTGAGAAAAATAGTTTAATTTACTAACGATTAAATCAAAGCAGGATCATGAGAAATAAAAACTAAATCTTAAAATACCTTCTGTCCATCCCTCCTTTCTTCCTGGGCTCAGCTTTGCTACTGATTTTCTCTACCTCCTCCCCCTGAGTGGTGAAGGGGGACAGGGAATGAGGGTTGCAGTCAGTCCATCACACCTTGCTTCTGCCCCTCCTTCCTCCTCAAGAGAGGACTCCTCACACTCTTCCCCTAATCAAGCATCTGATCCCTCACATGGAATACAGTCTTCAGAAATTTCTCCAGCCTGAGTCCTTCCCACAGGCTGCAGTTCTTCACAACTTGCTTCAGAAAGGTCCCCATGAGGTCCTGGAGTTGGCTGACATGAGTTTTATTGGACAAAGGGAAATCTTGCAGCAGCTGCTCTCGGGAGCCAGGCCTGGAGCCCCCCCCTCCCAAAATCTGGCCACACAAACCCAATGTATGCACAATTTCCACTGCTGTCAGACCCCAGAGCTGTGTCTCTTCACCCTCTGACAAATTCTGACTGCTGTCACTCAGTGCAAACCTTTACATGTCTGATTCTCTTTCTGGTTTGATTCCCATCAAATATTTACAGCTTAAGAAAAGCAAATTTACTGTAAACAAACACACAAAACTAAAGCTGGTTAAAAAATACTTTCAGCAACTAAGCCCCCAAAGTGTGGGTCAGAAGCTGACAACTGATCTTGGGCACCAATTCCACTGACAGCAGATTTAAGCTGTCAAAGTGCAAACATCATTTGAAAATTAATGGGGTGCCTGTTGGAGCTCCCCAGGCTACAGAGAACTTTGCACCCACTTGGCTGCTTTGGTTTCTTCACCTGCTCAACCTCAAAAGACAGGTGTAATTCATGCAACTTCTGGAAGGGTTTTTTGAGAATCCAAAGAGCTGAATATGCTTTGAGGTCCCTCAACAGAGATGTGGTCCTAAATATTGCTGCTGTGGCCACAAGAAACATGAAGTAAAAGAAATAACACTTTATGTATATATTAGGGTTGTGATACATCCTATAACATACTTTGTTGGCTTTGCACAGTTGAGTAGTTCTGCTCACTTTTATCCAGAATTTGTTATTTATTGCTAAGAAAATCCATTTTCTGACTAGTCATTGGAGTTAAAAGTCTGTTTAATTCAGATCTCATTTAGCACTTAGATTTTGTCTGTCTGCAAATATTTATTGGAATTAGGTGGAAAATCTTGGTTCTAAGAAGTTGCTAAGGTGGAGCAAAATAAGGCTTGTCTGCAAAGAGTGAGGGCTTCAACAGTGGTCTTCTGGCACCTACTGGCAAATTCTTCTTCCCCCAATTGAACTTTGACATACAGAATAAATAAAGCACCCCAGTGCATTAGCAGAGAACATTTAGATTGTTCTTAAATAAAAACAACTGTCCAGCTTCCAGCTCATTCTGTGAAATAGTTGCAAACTATTTTCCTACTGTTTATAAAAGAAAAATTCCTCTTTTTAACTTATTACCTATTCCTTGATGTATTTCTAAAATCAATTTTATTAGGGTTACTATTATTATTGCTATTAGCAACAATAATAAATAGAGAAAGGGGTCTATAAAGGCACTGGTTGTTCATTTTTAAAACAAACAAAAAGCAAACTAATGTCTTGCTGGTGATAAGGAGCATACAAACTATTAATTGCTTTTGACACAAAGTGACTCGAGCACCTTTGATATATAATTGGGGAGCAATGCAGTTTAACAAGTTTTAATTTCTGGTGCAGCTGGAAGACAATAAAGAGAAAGCATGAGAACCAATTAAACAGTATATAGGTCAATCATTCTATTAGCAGTCTTCAGGGAACACACATCTAATTTACATAATTGTATTTCTGCTGCAACCAGACATACTGCTGTGCTAATACGTGTTCTTGGTGAGTCCATAAAAACAATGGAGATGGCCTTTCCTACATTAAAGTATGGATAAGTAGGATTATAGCAGCAAATGCATTATTAATTTTATCTAATCAGTATTTCAAGGTTATCTTGACCCAATCTACAAAGGGCCCATCAGCTCCACAGGTGGTGGTTTGTTGAATATTTTCCCTCAAAGCAAAGATTAACTTCTTATGTTTCTCACACTTATATGCAAATAAACCAAATTACCAACTTTTTCTTTTAAGTTTGTGAGAAGATTCTCACAAACTTCTTTGTTGCCTCCTTTGTAATATTTAAGCATCCTGCACTTGGGCAACTTGGTTGGAGTTTACCTGGAAGTTATACCTTCAAATTCTCATAAAAATTGCTCAAAGACTGAGCTCTTTAGTAGCTAAAACAGTGTATTTCTGTTATTTTTGTATTCACAAAGACAGCAAGTTTACCTTATACCGTATTTTTAGTAGAAACTCATAAAACTACAGAGAGATGTCTGTGATTAGAAGATACTTGAGACAGAAAATGTAACAATGAAAAGCAAATAAATGAGCAGGAGGGGAAGACTGAGTGGGACTGCAGCTTTACTGCCCTTTCCACCAAGAAAAGTATCTAAAGTACTTCAGTAACATCTTGGGTTTCAGCTCTTTTTTTTAATCTCTAATCCCAGTGTTCTGGATCCAGTCTCTCTTTGCAAGTATTTCATCCCAAAATGCATAACTGCTGGTTATAGAGAAGAATCTTTGCCCCAATATTTTATTTTACTTTTTCATTGCATATTTTAAACAATCTGGAAGCTTTTAATTTAAAGAAAGGTGTTAATGTCAAAATGGCACTTTAAAAAAACCCCAACAAACTACCTCAGCACCCTGAGCTCCAGTGTTTACTTAATAATTAGAATTAGTGAGAAACTTGGTGGTTGTCCCCTTTTTAACTGCAACTTCTGGTTAGTATAATAAATGATTTCCAATTAAGGACTAGCAGCACTCATGACAAGAGAAATCTGTGTCAATTTATTAAAACAAAGTCTCTCTGCACTGGAATAAACAGCGTAGAACATTAAAATATTTTGTCAGGAGTGTATGCTTAATTAAACTTACATTAGCTAAGTAATTCTTTATAATTTAATAGTATGATTTTTCTTTTTTAAGTAGATTTCAGATCTGTACTTGTAGAAAGAACTGACTTTCAGCAAATTTCTGTATTCCAAATCTGGCTCATTTTAACAGCTAAATGAGCTGGAGTTTTTATTATTTAATTCATTTATTCCCTCATTATTATTAGCGTATAAAAATGAAATTAGTTTAAAAAAAATCCTTGCTGTTTTTTTTAATATATAATAGGCAACAAAAGGACTGCACTTAACTGGAGGGATTGGGATTTAAGGCTTTATGGCTTATGGGTAACACTAAACATCTGGATTTGCAAATCCAGCCCATTGGTTTTATTTGTTGAAAATCAATAATAAATCTTGTACAGATGATCATCATCATCTTGAGTACTTTGCAGAATGAAGACTGTTACAAGAATCTGTCCTCTGAGAAGGAATGAGTCAGTCTAAACCAAACAGAAATAGAGAAGCTGCTGTGTTGAGTCATGACGCTCTTTAAAGGCAGTATTTTCATTAAATTAAAAATAACTGAATTTAAATTCAGATTTTTGGCTTACTGCTCATGTTGGGAAGGTTATTGTTAATAAAAATAGACCACAGAGATAACAAGCACTGATTATGATTTATCTGTTCACCTAATCAAATTCTAAAAGAAGTCTGGTGTAATTTGGGTGGTATCATCTAGGAAGATTACTTTTGGAGGTTCAGCTTTTCTTGATGAAATGATGTTAAATATTGTATCCTATTGTATGAATTGGTTTACATACAGTCTTTCTCCAAAAGAACATTTAATCAAAAAAAAGCTGATAGTATATAATTTGCTTAACGTATGCACGACTGTATTTTAAAGGAGTGCTTTCTGAAGTGATATTTCTTTCAGAAAAGGCATCACACTGATTTTTCTAAAATCTATAATGACTGTTTTAGTAAATGTGAAACATATAGTGCACCTGACAAGTTGGAGACAGGGATCTTTTTATTCTTTTCTGCTACAAATTGCAGTAGAGCTGCACATCTCTTGTACCTTTCTATACCCAGGCAAAGAAGAGCAAAAGAAGTGTAACTTTCTCACTGAGAAAATGAAAGCACTAAGAAAAACAGATACATGAATTTAAATGGAGATAACTTTTTGAGTGTACAGTTCTAAATGTGCAAATTGAAACAATTTTCAATTAGGTCTGGAGATGAGTTAGCACTGTCAGTTTATCTCTTGCCAACATGAAATACGGCAATATGGCCATTGCCAATGAGCCATTTGACTTGTTGCCACTCCAAAGTTGGCAGGATGTGGAATTTCTGCTCTCACCCTGGGGCAGTGAGCTTGGGAAAGGAGCACAGAGCAGCCATGGAAGACAAAATTTCACACACAGATGGAGATCTGTAGTCAAGACGTGATTACAATATACATACATATTCATATATAGACATGGTATTACTACTTCTAATGAATATGGGTACCTCAGGTTACAATTAATACTTTTTTCCTAAGATTTGTTAACAAAATAAGAAAATATTGCAAATAAAAATGACCAAGTAACTAATTCACATGAGTAGTGGTTAAAGATTTTATTACTCTTTTCCCTGCTCGTGTGTTTAAAATCAGAGCACCTTCTTCAGATCTAGAACTATAAAACATACTTATTTTACTGTGAAATAGTAAACAAGGATGGTGTAAAATTAACAAAAACTAATGAAAGTTCAGTAGCAAGACCAACAGCCTGATAATACAGATGAGGCAAAGAAACAAAGTGTTTGATGTGAATGAAATACAGATATGGAAGTTATTACATGTAAACCAGCTTCTTTAGCACTGCACATCAGCAATCCACAGTGAACCATTTGTGAGGAAACATATGAACTGAATCCTCAGTGTGAATTTATGCAAATTAGGAGAAATCCCATATGGAGCTCTTAGGATGGGATGCAGGTTATGATAATCACTGCAGGCATATCAAAGAAAGACTTGGAAATTTGGCATGCTCTGAAGTACTTCTGTAAAACAGGGGCCACACACTTTCCTTGGTGCCATGTGCAATCTTGTAATCATTGTGATCAATTTTGGAAGTGGATTTCCTCTTGGCCCCCGTTTCCTCCTCCGTAGTGATAGTTCTCAATCTTTAAAATACTGTACCAAACTACTAAAAGTGGTTGTGACAATGGCACAGCTCTTTCCTTTTCCTTTTTACATGTGGTTTCTACTTTTTCTTTTGATAAACATGAGAAGAGAGTTACAGTGCAATACAGGATGCATTTGAGAGACACTGAAGGTCAGAGCTGTTGTTTTGTGGTGTTCATCATTGTTAACAATCCCAGTCAGTAACTTTTGATGTGTTTAGAAAATCAGTTATTGAAGAGAAATACTTTTCCTAACATTCTGATATTTTCCCAGAAGCAGCCTAAAGTTTACATTTCCAGTTTCAGGAACCACATCCTCTGTTGGCTGTACAAGTTTCTCTTGAATCTCTAGTTTTAAACCCTTGCCTAGCTGAAAGTTCAAATGCATGATTGCTACAAGGTATTACATACCTGAATTAATGCAAGTACCTGTGACCAACTTCTCCAGTGTGGCATGCATGCTCTTCCCTTTTTAGGATTGTGGATATGTGTTTAAGAAACAATGACTGGTTTAATATCTATTGAAATGCTCATAAAGAAAAATTCCGATCATAGGAGGAAAAAAAAAGAAGCAGTGAATGACAAGGGAAGGAGAGAGTTCAAACACAACAGACAGTAAGGAAACCAAAAGAAGTGAAGGAAAAATAGCCTGTCATCAATCTATCACATTAGCTCTAAACTGTCAGAGAAAAACACGGGTAAGCACAGCAATGAAGGCAATAGACCCTTTCTGACTCAAAATTCACGTGGTAATACAGTCTGCCTTGAGCTTTTAGTGCACTATTAGTATGGTTTCATCCTCAAATTTCTGGTTTTGATTCTCTGTGACCTTCTGTGTCAGACTCCCTACCAGAAAGCAATGTGACTTCCGAATTTCAGCTTCTTTATTATACGATTTAAAACCTGAGGGCCTGAATTCTTTGGTGCAGCAAAATACAAATGAAATAGCAGGAAATGTATCTGTGTGATTGGACAACAGCTTTACCAGCTCTACATTCTTCTGGAAAGTAAATTATCACTCCTGGCTCTTATAACCATGGAGGCAACAAGCTTTTGTGTTTTGGTGATTTTTTTATCTGAGCCATGGATGTGTAATTGCATATGGAGCATATTTTTTCTCCCATCACTACAAAAGGCTGTTTGTCATTAATGTTAATGAGCCACATGCACTTACCTGCAGGAAAGACCTCTAATTAATTTCATTATCCTTCCTTTATCATACCAAGCAGTACTTTCCCTTAAAAATGGGTGAGGACATTTTGATTTTCACAAGCTGTCTAGTCGTCCCTAAATTAATCAGTACTGAAATGTGCTGGTTTCAGCTGCAATAGAGTTCACAGTAGCTGGTATAGGGCTGTGTTTTGGAATTGTGCTGGAAACAGGGTGGCACAGGGATGTTGTTGTTATTGTTGGGCATCACTTGCATAAAAGTCGGGGCCTTTTCAGCTCCCAAGTCACTATTTGGTGTGATGGACTCCTGCTCTCCTGGGGATGGCTGAACACCTGCCTGGGTTGCAAAGTGGGGAATGAATTCCTTGTTTTGCTTTGCTTCTGTGCAAGGCTTTTGCTTTGCTTAGTAAACTATTTTTATCTCAACCCAAGTTTTCTCCCTTTTACTCTTCCTATTCTGTCCCAGTTCCTGACACAGGGATAGTGGGTGGGCAGCTGTGTGGGGCTGAGCTGCTGACTGGGGCTTAACCCCAACATGACTAAATTCTTACTAATAAAATAATTAATTTAAATTCACTGAGGCTTTTTGGGGTACTTGTATTAAGATGTGTCTATGCATAAAAGAAGTCAGAGCTTGTCTCAACAGCAAGTTAATTCCTAGTCAGGAAATCTCTTCCTTGTTCTCACTGAGTCTTCCAAACTCCTGGTTCCTCTTCCCTTTTCCCCAGCATGTTAAGAAATACTGTCAGAATTTGCACTACTCTTGGGATTCATCTCCAGTACAATTTTTACAGCTCAGGCAGAAAGAAGGACAAGTTAGTTCCCTTTCTGAAATTTTCATGGAGTATAGTATTTCATTAAGCTTTACATGAACATTTGTTCCTTTCTTATTTTGAGCACTATAAATCCTTCATAATGTTTTGGCTTTCCCATGAGTAAGATTTTTCGTGAATGGATTCAAAAAACAGCCCCTTAGGAGACACTGTACTATCCTCATCTTGTTGTTTGGCAGGAACTGGCTTCATATAAAAGCGCAAATAGGATTAAAGCAGAATGCTCCAAGAAAAATGTCAGCCTCTTCACTGAATTTAAATTATTTTGTTCTAATTTCTTAGATGAATGTTTACAGCTGTAGGAACAAGTGCTCTACCATGTCTAGAAATATATTTGGCAAAAAATCACCTAAAACACAATGCAAACTGCCAGACATATGGAAGAAAGAAAAATGTGAAAAAGCTCTTCTGACAAAAAGTCATAGGCCCTGTTCTGAACATGACTCTGGCATGTCTTTCCAAATATTAAGGAAGACTTACACAGAGCAGAAGTTTTTGGTATAATTTTAGAGAGAGGATGCTACAAAGCTCTCTCTGGTGTCACTCCAAGCTGCAGGACTGATGAAAGAACACAGGTATCACAGCAAGGGACAGTATTGCAATTACTCCTACTCAGCTGAAAAATTTAAGATGTGACCTTTGCTATGATGTCATCTGAACCAGCAAATATTTATTGTGCTTTGGACAGGCAGCAAGCAGAAACGCATTGCACATTTTAATATGTTAAGGATCATTAAGTTGATTGTGTCAATTTGTTAAAGTGCCAAGTAATGATTTTACAGGTAATTAGACTTTAACAGGCAGAAACAAATTTATGTCCTTCTTGCTTTTATGATGTATGCAATGATAGATATACTATCATACAAGCTGTTGTTTTTAGGTACACAACATTTCTTAATGTCCTAAAGCAAATGAAATATTACATGTCAGGAACTGATCAGTGACTGTATAAAACACATTAGCAGCTTTTCTTCTTTTAGCTCCTTTTAATCGAACTTCATTCATCATGTCATAGAAAGATGGAATGTCTCAGGTTATTCCTGCTGCATGGAGAAATGGCAGTGAACCTTTAAGGTCAGGAGGAGAAGACAATAGTTGCAGGTTATTACAATTGTTTATCTATGGCTGATCCTCACGAGGCTATGGTGGATTTTATTGGGTTTATTTCTCTGTGTGAATAGGGAAAAACACATCTCAGGACTGAGCTAGAAAAGGAGTTTGTGATTTAGTTGTGTTTCCACAGCAGTTTGTGTATTTGCTGTTTTCTGTCCTTTGTGTACCAGAATCGCAAAAAAACCCTGTGGGTTTTTTTTAAATAGTATTTATGGTAGTAGTAACAATTAGGGCCTTTTTCTCTCACAGTTGCACATCCCAAGTGATGATCACAGCTCCTTAGCTCTGGAAATCAAACTCATAGTAATTATTAACCAGGAATAGTATTATTAATCAAGGAATAAATCTGTATGTGCAGATTCCTTTGCAATTTCTCCTGGACCCAGGAATAGTAGCTCTCAAAAAAGGTACTGTAGAAATCGGCCAATTGTTACTCTTTTGTGGAACATTTCAGACTTGATGTTCATTAAAGATGGGGCAATAAGCTTTGGCTTTCAACTATGTTACTATTTTTTCCTGCAGGAAGACAACATGAGGGGAGTGTAGATGGTCCATACATTTTTCATGGCTTAGAGAAAATCAGGTTTTTGTTATGTTTTGTTTTTAATAGCATAAAGCTTCTTGTCAATCAGCTCTATTGTTAGTTGAATTGATTACTACTAAAATATGAAGCTGTAGTCTGCGTGGTGCTGCCTGTTGTCTGACACTTCAGAAATTAGATGTTTACTTCAGTGAATTCTTATGTGTAATTACAGTGTGGCTATTCATGACAGTGTAGTTAAAAATATGTCACACCATTGAAAGAGCTATTTTAAGTGGTGAAAACCGGAATGATGATTTATCTGTGACCAAAATTAAGTAAAAGTATCATCTCAGTGCCCTCCCTGTGACAGCTACAAGAAGACACCCCCTCTTTTTCCTTTGTGAAATTCAGAAGACAGTGACTGTTTACCTGAGCCTGGAAAAAATAAAGTCCAACAGTGTGTCTGCAGATAGAGTTTTTGTGTTTCAGCCCTAAATAGATCTACATTTTGCTAGAAAACTTTACCTCTCATCTCTTTATAGGGACCTGATTTAGTTGTGCTTTACCATTAAGTTGGAATCCAGTGGTGTAAGCAGTCCTGGTACTTTTTTAGTAGAGTCTGTTTTGGAAAAACCTCTTAATGTCTGACATAGACATAGCACTGCTCATTTTAGAGGTAGTGTGTTGGTTTTTTTTTTGTAATACATTTTAAATAAAGCAGTGAAAAATAAATTCAGTTTAGGTTAAATTCAGCTTCAGCTTGTGTATATCCAGTTACAAACAAGTGTGAGCTGAGCTCTGGCTGCGGTCAGGGAGTTGGTTTTATTTAAAATAAAAAATCTGGAAATAAAGCCTGTTCTATATTAGACACTAAGTAAACTTGTGCAAAATATGGGTTTCATTATTTGCTTTGCCAAATTGAGGCTTTTGGCCATTTCTCTCTTTTTAGCTGTGCAAATTTCTCTTGAAGCTGCCCTATCAAACAGCTTTTTCAGGAAATAAGAACTGAATTCAGATCTTCTGTTCACTTGAACAAGGAGATATGTTGAAAAGTATAGAAATAACTGATGTTTTGTTTAAACTTTTTTTTGGCAACAGAGGATGGTGAAAGTATTCTCATTATTCATAATACTGAAGCAGAAGCAAGTGTATGATAAGCTGTTTACGAATAGTAATTGAAGAAGTGTTTGACTTCATTACCCTTAATCTGGACACTACTTTTGTCCACAAGAAAGGACTTACATTCCACCTCAGGTAAAAAAATGTGCAATTTTTGCCACATATACTTAAATGTACGAACTGACTTGTAGTGCATTTTAAATTTTGAAATGCACAAAAAGAGCAGAACTAGACAGAATTTTTACTAGGGTTCCATTATGAGTAATTATCTGTGGGATCAGAGCCTACAGCTAAATTCTGCAACCAAATATTACTCAAGTCTTCTTGAACGTGATTTTTACTGTTTTCAGGCTGCTCAAGCGAGTCTGTCTCCTAAATAAACTAATGTTACTCTGCTTTTGATCATGCTGATGTCACCTGATTATATTATGAATTATATTATTAGCTGTGATCACAGCAGAATGTTGAATGTTTTACATTAAATGTGGTGAAGACTCCGTAAATATTGTAGTTTGATCCTTGCATGGGTTCACAAATAACCAGGGGGACTGTCCACAGCCCTGCTCTTCACTTATTTGTCAGGCAATATTACTTGAAGTTTACAAATATCAATTGTTTAGCACTAGATAAAATATTTACACTATATGAATTACATTAGCTTGTAACTAGCACTGTGTTATTCACAAATTAAAATGTAGTATCTGGAGCAATTACAGAAACATCTGTCATTGAAGGTATGGTAAAAATCTACATCCTCAGAGATAGTCTGAATTCCTGAAAAACTTGGTCCAACTTTGGATCTAACTGAAATTGCTTTAAATAAGTACAGGACCCAAACATACCTAAAGTATTCTCTCACTGTAAGTAAATAAAAGCAAAAAAATTCTCATTAAATTGGAAGAGAGGTGTTAATATCCACAAAAAAGGCTGCTTACTTAAATTTTAACTTTTACTTTGGTCTGTTCTATTACCCTGTAGCAATTTCCAACAGCAGGTCTGAAAGGCTGCTGCTTTCAATTACTCATGATTTGAGTGAGAACATGACACCAAAATGGTTTAGTTTAAAACAAAACAAAAATAAAAAAAATTCAAGCCTGCTGCAGCCATTTGCTGATTGTTGCTGCACTTATATTTTTTCCTATCTGGCTTATCATGAACAAATTACATTTTCTTATGATGATTATTTTTTAAATAGGTTGTTTCAATATACCAGCCTATTTATGCTGTTAATGCTCTTAACAACATTAAAATGTCTGGACTTCTATGTAGCAAAGATCTTAACTACTGCATATAATCATGAGTTCTTTTTCTTTGCAAACATTAAGAAGCAAACTTTCTTAGGTTTCTTTTCTTTTTCTATCTTTTATCCAGTCACAATCAAATAATTCATAGTCCTATAACTTCCCATTATGCAACAATGTGTAATGTACATCTGCTTAGGATTACAAAAGAGAAAGTGCTTTGAGTAGTTACAATGAGTTTTATACTTTTCTGGTCATAAATTGTTGTATTTAAGTAATACTTGGACAGTTACTTTTATAACTTAGAAACTCCTGTGTTCAGAGACACCAGATATTGTTGCGGTGTGCTGTGTTTCTCAATTAATTTATATAAAGTTCCAATAAATTTTTCCAAGTCAAATGCCAGGATCTTGCTTATCCTTTTTTTTTTTTTAACTATGAGAGAGTCAGTGTAAACTGGCTTTCACTATTCCATTCTTATCAAGTTGGTTGCTTCTGCAAATTGCAGTTTGAGGATACAACCCTTAGCCTTTCATAATTCAGAAATAGTTTCAAAATCCTGAGAGAATGTGGTACAGTAATTTCATATTCTTGGTGGTGGGAAGTGGGAAGACTCTTCAAATGACGATCCCCTCGCACAGACGTCAAGATGCAGCGAGAATCGGCATTTGGAGAGCAGATGCCTCTAAAAGCTACAGCCTGGTTTTCATAGTCAATTTAGCTAAAAAAAGAGGCAAAAGGAGGAAAAAGCCTGCTGCCTTTGGTCACAAGTGCAGTCAGGCAACAAAAGTAAGGAGGCTGTGATATCTTGCTTTAATTTATGGCTTTTAAGTTTAATGGGTTTGTGAATGTGTGTTTAGCATTTCACTGGAACATAAAGTGGTCCAATATCTTTTCTTACATACTTGACCTTTGGGCTAACAATGAAGCATTGCATGAACTCACTGCCTTTATCTGACAGGTCTGACTTATTTTCTCCTTCAATATTCTTTTCTCCTCGCTTTTACAAATTGTTGCGTGTCCTAGGAACAGTCTGGGCTACTGGCACTTAGATTTTAATCAGTCCCTTCTCCCTTTTCCTGACAGCACCATTAAGGGAAGATATTCTTCCACCTCTGTGTTAATGCTGCCCTTTTTAAATGTTCTTTGTTTACTGAGTGGGAAAAAACCAGTGACCTGTGTTTTTAATTGAGCTGACACTTGGTAGGAGTAACAGCTCATACACCCTCAGTTCCTCACCGGAGGGCCGGTGCTTCTTGGCAAGAAGTTTTATTTGTAAATTGGTACACACAAGGGCTTGCAGTTTCCTCCTGGTTTGGGAAGATGATAGAATGTATGGATACATTTTTTATGATTTAAAATAAAATTTGTGATGGTTTATTTCTTGTACATTAAGAGATTTTGATCAGTAACAATTAACCTTATTCTTTATCATTTCCATGAAGCAAGGCCTTTCTTAGGCACAGTGCAATCTAAACACTCTGTGGTGAAGAGTTTTTAATGATACAGACCTTTGATTTACTAAAGAAATCAGCCACTTATTTTAATTTTTAAATTTAAGAAATCTAGAGTTCAAGGAAATCTGAATTTTTAAAAAGTAATTTTTAAGGAATGCTCTCTGATTTACCCGTATTTTCATATTAGTCTGCTCAGGTTCAGCCTCTGCTTGCTATTTTAGATAGTAAAAATATTTGGTGAAAAAGATAGTCTGTAAGTAAATTTTCTGTATTTAATTTCTGCTTCTGCAATAACTAAGACAGCTGAGGAAGGGAGAAGGAATGGACTGTTACAGAAGCCTTTCTTCACAGCACATTTCTTTGTAGGGAATGTGAGGGATAAACAACTGTAACAACTACTGTTGGGTTGCTTTTACACGTACAATGTACTCATGTTCTGCTCTGTGTGATATAAAACTCGAATGTTAACTGGAGACTGTGGAGTGTGGGAAAGGCTCGTGTCAAATATCCCAAAGTCAGTGGGATTGTGGCACTCGCCAGCAGCACCAGCAGGGCAGTGTGTGAACAGACCCTGAGTAGCTGTGGTTATTTGCAGTGTTATCACTGCACCAATTTTCAGCCCACAATCAGGGCTTTATTTTTCTAGTTCCATCAAATAATCAACAGTAAAAGGTCTTAGCAACTGGTGATGTGTTATAGGAAATAAAAGAAAGAAGCACAAGGCAGTATTTCTGTAGTTAATTTTAAAAGGGCAGAAGAACCTCTAACAGTGGATTCTACTCAAAGACAGAAGTCCTTTGCATATAAATGCAGGAAAAGCATGTTTTAGTCAGGAAGTAAATTGCTTGATATTTGGAAGATTTGTTGACTAAACATTAGGGGAAATACATTCTGGAAAAAAAAAAAGATACAGAGTTTCTTATAGTCATCTTTCAAAGGTATCACACACAAGGTGATAGGTACCAGATGCTAAATGAGGTTACTACTACTGACACCATAGGTACCAGAAACTTCCATGTCCAGCAGAAATGGCTGTTGCCACCTCCAGCAAAACAGTCCTTCACAAAAGACTTTTATGCCCACTTTAGAAATATTGTTTCTTTCCTTAAGCTTGTGATTTATGAGAGGAAAGATTCTGTGTGGTTGGTTACGCAGATACATCGAGAACACGGTCAGAGAATTATCTATAATCCAATGTTTTGCTGTCTGAGATTCCTGACTTTCCCTATTCCCTTCATTTAGGGCTTTCAGAGACTTGGACTCCAGCTTAAGCTCCCGTCCAAAGCTGGGGGTTTTGTTTTCTCCAAGCCCAACATAAGAATCTGCAGCTGTTTCTCTTTGCTAAATCTCCCAGAAAGGGTTGTTAAAAGGATTATGATTCATAGTCCCTCTGCTGTGGACTCATCACTGGTTTCCAATAAAGAGAAGAGAAGGATGGGCAAGGGAATATTCTGGAAAGGGATTGCTGTTGTGTGTTTTAATTAGTGACAGAAGAGTGGGAAGAAAAGGTAGAGCTGGAACCAAAGAATTCCTAGAGGTTATTTTCCATGTTGTGATTTCAATTTGTAAATTCTTTTTGATTTTGTAGCTGTTATGCAATTAACCAAGGCACTTCACAAGCTGAACACATGGAAATTGTCTGCAATTCTCACTGTCTGTGTAGAGAATCACTGTGTTTTCACAGGGAAACCGTAATAGCTCAGAGAGCATATAATGATTTCTCCGTAATGCTTCCAAAGGATAACTGATTTCAGATTTGCAAATTAGAAATTATCTTCTGGATTGCCCTACTGAATGTGAAAATAAGCTGATCTTAAGCATTTCATGTCACTAAAATCACCATGATTACAGCTCTCGCTAACCGACTGCGGGTTTGGTTAAATGAGTTATTTGTTGTATTTGACTGAAATTAGCATCCAATTGTGACCCACTCGGTATAAAAGGAAAGCTGCCTGCCAGGAAGGTGCTCACATGCCAACTGCATCTCAAATGCAGGTTCTGCATATGAAATTTAAGGTTTGATCCATTCTGCAATGCAGCTTCACCAATTTGCATTCCCTATGGAACTGATCTGAATTGATTAGAGGTAAATCTATAGGTTGTCTACTCACTGAGTAAATCATCACCTCAGTGGCCTGGTAGGTAGATCCCAAAGACCTTCTACTACTTGTCATGGTACCAACAGCACTGATTCTACAGCAACTGTGCAAAACAAGTTTCAAGTTATTTTAAAGAATTTTTATCTGGGCTTTTCGCCTGAGTCTTAAAAGAGAAAGCAGGGAAATTCAGTCCATTATACAACACTGAAAGATAATTAGATATTATAAAGGAAAACAGGAACAGACTTATTTACAGGAAGGTATTCAGAAGAAACAACTTCTTAGGTAGAGGCATGAGGGATGGAACAGGAGTTTGGTAGGCATTTGAGATTAAGACTATTCAAGATTATTGAAAACATTAGTGTGGCTTTCCTGCTCTTAGAGGTAGCTGAGATTGTTTACACAGAGCATTGTAGGAGAAATTATTTGGAATAAACCATTCTGTGTTTATCACTTGCTAATAAAATATACATTTAAATAATTAGAGAACACTCTGTCTCAAAGAAAAATATAAATAGGCATTAGTTATCAGTCAAACTTGTTGAGAGAAAAACAAGAGATGATGCATGCAGAAACTTTTGTAGAGGTTTCATTTTGTAGCTGTTCCTGTTGCTGGAATTTGAGAGAACGTAGAGTTTTGTTAGCAGAAAAAGATGAACTGAAGAGTTTGTACATATGGTAAATGTGTAGATCAGGAAACACAGCACAGAAATAAAGCCCAATTTCCCTGTTTGTCACTGAAACCCTGTGCAAATCTGCACACAGGAGCAAGACATATACTGTCCAGGAAAAAAACGTGTCCTTTTTTAAATATGGCTGTTATCTCCCAGTGAGAGTGAGTTATGGTGTAACCAGGGGATTTCAACTAAAAGCATGAAGTCACCGTATAAGCTAAAGCACATTAAAGTTCTTCACGGTGCAAGGGCAAGCAGTAATCCCCAAAGAGTTCTTCCAAAGAACTGCAGTATCCATTACTTTAGAGCAGTCTCCCTTCCATAAAAACAGATTTATAAAGTGAAATGTCATTTCCTTGTGTAATTCTTTTAAAATATATTTTAAAACAGTCAACTCCTAAGAAGTCACGCTCTCAGCATAATTAACAAGTAACCTTATTTAGCATCTGACTGTTGCAGACCTGCTGCATTAAATCCGGTTTGATACGTGCTCTTCTGACAACAGAAGTGGAAATGTAGGTGTTGTATAACCACAGAATGTGGGGCTGAGGGAAATCTTGGGAATCATTTATGCCTGAACTCTTAGTGCCATGTAGCCCTCGATATTTCCCAGCCTTTTGCAAAACTTCTCACAGATTACGTCACAGCTGACCCGGAGATCCTTCAGGAAAGAGAGACCTGTATCTGCAAAGCATCTCAAAATGACTGGGTGGATACATTTCTGTGGGGAATCTTTGTGATAATGCTTAAAAACAATTGCTCTTTTTCATCTGGGTCATATATTAACCAAAGCATGGGAAAACTATTAAATCAGGCATTTACTAAAAGGCCCCCAAAATTAGTTTAAAAATTGAGTAATTAGACCCATGCTGCGATGGCATTACTTGGCTGATATTGCTTCCAAATGCAGCCCAGTTTCACTGCAGCACTTTCATTAGTTGCTCTATGTAAATTAGCTGGGAAAGAATGCCACATGTTTTCAATTATATTTTAATAGAAAAGAACAAGTTATTTTCTTCAAGACTGTAAGAGTTAGAAGCAGAATATGTAGCGTGCATAAAATCAGCTTTGCAGTCATTTTCGTCTGCAGAACATTGGTTTGCAATAATTTATCTTTGTGAAGGGCTTATAAGATTTTGGATTTACATAAGATTAGAGTTATTTTTAAAAATACCTGTAATACAAAGTACAGCCTAGCACCTTTTGATGAGCACTATTAGCTAAATTCTGCACCCTGGATGGGAGATGCAAAGAGACTCTAATAAGAAAGGTACTATAAAAACAAATTAACTGATGTCAATGACTGACAGCAGCTAAAAAAGATTCCATCTTAAAAATATTTACTTTGGTACCACCTGAAATATTGAAAGACGTAGCAGTTAAATTGTGTTAATATTCAAATTAAAAATAAAACTAACACAAAATCCTACGGAAAAATAACCAATTACCAAAAATACTTGTGAGTCCTTAGCTGTCTAGGGAGGTTTAAATAAAAAAAAAATTAAGAAATTATACTGCAGATCAGAAATAGTGATTTTTTTCTCTGAATTTTGTTTATTTATAAGCGTTAAATAACTGTTTTGTGGATTTTCTTAATTAGATTGGGAAGTGTTCAATTTTTAATGTGATTTACTGTCTGTGAATATAGACAATATATACAATGTACAAATTGTTACTCTCTTCCTTTTCTATACCCATAGTCTGTTTGCAATACAGGAGCTAGATGAGATTTGGAGTTAGACAATGACTGAAAAGCTGTTCCTGTCCAGGCTGTATCCACATGAACTTTGATAGGTCTCTACCATTTCATAATGAGTTCATGAAATTTAGTGTCAGCACTGGAATGTACAAGATTCCTACGAGTGGCAAGCCAGTGGTGAGTCTGTAAAATTTGACAGCATTACCTGCAGATGTTTGTCCCATCCCAAAACTGACCTAACCAACACCAGGATCATTTCCATATAACCAGAGTATTATTTTATATTTTCATGTATAGCATGAAATTTGTTTGTGTATCAAAAAGAGTTCGGTGGATAACCTTTGTACTACCTCATTTCCAATAGTTATCACCTCTTGTTCTCTATTTCTGTGCATTAAAAATCTCTGTAATCCTTTCTGGTTGGCAGCATCAAAACAGTAGAAATGTTTTCTCACTCTTAAGCGCTCAAATGGAAATATTGCCATTTCAAATGAATTGTGCATTCTGCGTCCAGAAATTGTGTCGTACCACTTGAATTAATGGTGAAAAGTGGTTGTTTGATTATCCCATTATTAACAAAAGGAAAAAAGAGAGAAAAATGCACCACTTACTCTGGAGGAAACATCGGAATACACAGGGAGATGCAGCCACCTTTCACTTTATTGTAGCCCTTGTGTCAAAACATCCAAGGGTAATAAACTCTCAGCATTTAAGTAAAGTTGACAGACTACACACTTCTGTTGGCACTCAGATGCTGCAGAGCATCCATTGACCTGGGAAAAGGGCATCATCCAGTGTGTGTGGGGAAAGAGCACCCCCTGCAAAATGAAATGGGAAGGGCAGAGTTTAATGGCTGCAGCATCAGAAAAGACAATGATATTTTTTCAACTTGAAGAATTATTAGGTGTCAAAATAGAAGTATAAGATTGGTCATTTACTGGAGATAGGAATCTGTTGTTTTAAGAGGAAAGTAGACAGGCTCACTTGCTCAAAACATAACTGGGCAAATTCTTCTGATTTCAGGACAAGGAGAAATAAATCCAGGGACTGCAGAGCCTTAAAACCAAAGAAGAAACAGACAAATAATTTCATGTTTGAAATCTTTTTGATAACTTCAGTGGTTTGGACTTACCTGGAAAGATCTTAGAGCTAACAAATATTCACACCGTTTTGTTTTGAGAGACTTGTTTCTGTAATGTACAACTAGCCTAGACAAAAAAAAAAAAATTTAAAAGCTGGTTTTTCCAGGGACAAAACAAAAGTATAGACATTTGTTTGTGTGTGTGTGTGTGTGTATGTGTTAACACACACACATATCACAATGAATAATAATGTTCTATCATTCCTGTTCTGCAGCAGCTGTTGCTACTCCAGAAATTATTCCGTTACTGCCTTCGTTACAAGGTGTTGTATTTTGAAAAAGTACCTGTGATTGTTAGTGCTGGCTGTAAATTAGCCTCTGTAGCATGGCTTTGTCAGAGAAGCAAAGGCACATTGGGGCTTTTCCTTGCTGCCCCACGAGCTTCTGCTCCTCTATTTTGGGCTCCTGTGTGGCCACCACCCCTCAATGTGGGTATAGCTGACACAGCTCGATGTGCTGAGTGTCCAACACTGCCCCCCCCAGCAGCCTGTTCCCACCTTTCCCCCTCCATCCTCCCCACCCAAATGGCCATCCCTGCTGCAGGTGATCCTGTGGAACATTCAAGTATTTCAGCAGAAACTTGCTGGAGTTTTGTTAGCTCTAAATTGAAATAACTCAATGGATCATTTTCCCTTGTGGACTGTTGAGGAAGAATTCCACACCATAGAAAGTTGAACATACCCTTTTTGTTTAATGTCATTGAATACAAGAACTATGGCTATAAATATTTCCCAGCTTGGAAAGTCTTTAAAACACTTCCACTGTTGTCATTGCATTTTTGTTCATTATCAGCTGAGCCTTTTAAAGGAGTTAAGAATTTTCTTTCATAATTATCTTTATTGCACCCTCACTGTGGTTTTTTTTTTTTTTGCAGTTCTTCCCAGGGTATGTCTTGTTTTCTTTTTTTATTTGTATATTTCTTAGTTGTTTGAAAATTTCATATGTATTTACTTTAAAACTATTGAAAAAATTCCACCATAATCCTTCTCTGTAAGCACTGACATTATAATTACTCCTCTCAGTGCTGTTAATCAGTATATAAGTGCAGACTTGTATACATCTACATGTATATTCAGGTAAAAGGAGGTGTTTGGAAGAAATTTTAAGAACCAATTAAATATCACTGATTTGGTTCTTTCTAAATGAACATACCTTTCCTTTCATGTTTAGATTTTATATCCTGGAAAACATTACAATAATCCTGTGAGATTATTTTGTGGAATTGTAAAGGTGCCTTGCCTTTAGGGATCCTTTTTTGTGTTTGTGGGCATGTGTGTCTTATATCTGAACTTGTATATAGGCATAACTGAGTAAAGACTTTTGATTTTAAATTTGAATAGTTCTGCAGTCATCACCTTCCTGTGGAAGTGATTTCTGCTCTGGAAGTCTGGCAGTAAAGGTTCTTTCTTTCATGGTTGTAACTAATTTTTTTAGGTAATTCCATGAAGGGCAATCTGGAGCTGCTTGCAACTTTGAAGATATTGATATCAGGAAATTTTGAACCTAAACACTGTCAGAGCGAGCACTTCCTGCGTACTTGTAGTGCTGTGCCTCACTGACAGCGCCCAGTGTTTTAGTGCCTGCTCATATCACCTTTTCTTCAATGTTCTTTGGAGTTAAGCATTAGTACAGTTTTTGCTGTGAGTGACAGAGACAATGGATGGGTTTCGTTCCTGTTCCCTTTGGCCACCAGGTAACAGGAGAGAGCACAGAGGTGCCCTCTGGTTATTACATCCTTCCCTTCTTTCTGATGGATACTCTGACAAATGGTGGTAAACTCTGAAAGCTCATTTTATCTCTGCTTACATTGTGCCTTGTTCCACCTAGGCAGCACTTATTTAATTCCAGAGCCAATTTTGCCTTAATATTGGGCAAACCTTAAAGGATTCTTTGTGCTCTTACCTAATAGAGCTGCTGGGACGGGCGCTGACGGGGGTGCTTGTTGCTCCAGTCTCACCAAATCTATCAGTTGCTTTCCAATTGCTATGAGTCTGAAATGAGGAACAGCAAATTGGTTTTGTTTCTCTCACTATTTCTTGGTATTGGAACGGGAATGATTTATGAACCTCAGTGTATAACACTATGGAGCAAATACCTGCAGAAAAGTCCTTTAGTTGCTGCTGTTGTTGTTCCTTTGGCCTGTGATGGAGCCTCAGGGTCTACTGTGTCCCGTCCTCCTAATGCCTAACTCTGGGTGAATCAAGCTAACAGTGGTATTGCTCTTTCTTAATTATTATTTCTGAATTAAATACTTTAAATTAATAACAAACTGAATAATCAGGAGTTGTAAAAGTGAAGGCTTTTTCGGTCAGTAGAATTGCAACATAAAATATTATATCAAAAACCATGAAAAATTAATATTTGATAAAACATAATAAAATGCACCTTTCTATCCAAATTTAAAAAATTAAACGAAGACAACACTTGGAATAAGAAGAACAAAGCAGAAAGAATCCTGGTACCAGGTAAAATATCTGAAGTCTTAGTAAAAACAAAACCTGTAGTTTTATCAGTGTTGCCATCGTTTTACCGAATACTTTAGTACTTTAGCTTATGCCACCATCTACTGGTCACAAGCTGAAAGTGTTCAGTTCACTCTCCTGCAGATTCCAAAAGGTTTTCACGAAGATGTCTGTTCTTGACCTGAGCTTTAGGAATAGGTTTTTAAAACTTCATTTTGCATTGACGTAAAAGTGAAATTTGGAAAGAGTTATAAAAATTGTTTCTTGATCAGGCAGGTGCTTTTGAAAACTTCAGCCACTAATATTTCCCATATGCCATTTGGCAGCTGGTAGTTGTCACCTGTTGCTGGAAACTTTGATGGTAATTTTGAAAGTTTTAATTAGTGTCTTGACTGTATATTGCAGGTTGATAATTCATAGGAATTACACTTTGGCATTAAATCACATACTGCAAATGCCACATCTAAAGAACAGGATTCTGGTGTTAACCGTCTATTTTGCCCTTACCTTCTGGTTTTTCAATAAAATGAAACAGAGAAATGCCAAAACATATATCTTAGAATGTCAAGCCTTTAGATAAATTTCTGCAGAATTTCCAATCCATTACTATGAATTTGTGGGTTTGGCAAGCATTTTCACTCACTGCATGTGAGAAATTGGATGATACAGTAGCAAGTTCTGCACGATTGGGGAGGGAATTAGGTAATTCTGGTGATGTATGGATGTATTTCTTGCAAGCTCTGAAGCTCACACACACATACACACACCCCCATTCCAATACAAGTGCCTGTGATGCAATGTCACTTCATCCTTTTGACTGGTGGCCCAGAGAGTCTTCCCCAGCTTTGGCTGTTACTGCCTTTCCTTTTCCTCCCCCTTCCAGGAGACAGACCTTCCTTTCCAGAAGGAGAAACAGAATGAAACCAGTAATCAGCCTTCTGGAAAATCTCCACCAGCAAAGCAGTTTGTTAGCCAGAATGAGGTACTATTTGTGGCAGGAATTTCTCTGTAAAATTTGCCTTCCTGTACTACTTTTCCATGGGTTCAGCATGATCAGAGGATGTTCCTTTGCCCAGCACAAGTCCTGGGTGCTATTCCTGTGCACAGTCTGAGACATTTGTCCTGTAGACTCTGATATTCCTGAAGAGTTTGAGCACTAGGCTTGAGCTTGAAACAGCCCCTTCCCTTCTCATGAGATGATGTGAGCAGCTTTACAGCTCTCACCGGAGTTCAAGAGTGGGTTAAATTGCCACCACACACAGAACCACTCTGGCCTCAGAAGGCCCTCTTGAACTTGAGTCAGTAATTCATTAAAGGAAATGGAAGCCTTTATTACAGACTTTAATTTCCATGCAGCTCTAACCACAAATGAGTGTGTGAGAGTCCATTCAGGACCACGCATGAGTGGCTCCTCCGCCTCTCGCGGCTCCGTCCCTTGGCCTGTGCCCTGGCAATTTGTGAAGTGACAGCAGCCCACGAGCCTGTTATCACTGTGGCAGCCTCCCATAATAGTTTCTATAGTGATAACTTCAGGGCTCCATGGTAATGGACACAGCCAATTAATTTCCTGTCTATCCTTTTTCCTTGCTTAGCTTTCCTAATGCCAAAACTAAATGTCAAGTAGGAAAATCTGTTTTGTCCCTCTAGCCTAGAAGCAGTAGAAAAGCAGAAAATCTAAGCCAAACATTACGTCTCTGGAGATTTCACATACGACTAATTACAATTTGGAAGCATATATGCTTTTAATTAAGCTCTATTTTTTAACAGAGAGAGCATACTGAGCAGTGCAGTGGTGAGAACCCTTAGGATGTCAGGCTGTGAATTCCACTGTAGAAGTTGATCTGATAAAAGTGGAGGGGGGATATTTCCTCTGTGCTGTCTTTTGCAGGCTTTACCTCAGGGAGAAAATAATCTGGTGTCAGGTCTTTAAGGAGCTGGAGGACATTCCTGCAGTCACACACCTTACTGGCAATTTGTCCTGTGGTGAATCACAAAGATTTGGCACGATAATGTCCTGTCCAGTAACAATTCTGAGATTCTTCAGTGGGAAATCAAACTGGTCTGATGCTGAGCCAGATTTGTAGCTGAATTGTTATTCCTTGTGATAACTGCTATTGCTTCCTATTTGTCACTGCACAGGGCTGTCCATGCATCACTCTGACAGGTGCTCTTTATGGCAGTGTCTGGAACTAGGTCAAGGAGGTTGATGGGTAATTTGTGCTTGGAAGACCAGAAAGCAGGATAATAGGAAGGGAGGTGATTTTGAGTGGTTCTGTCCAACAGTTCATTGATCTACTGGTGGGGATTATGATAAAACATTTTCACAGGCACAAAGCTGCCAGCCCCACTTACAGTAGGTTTTGTGAAAAATCCCTATTCATGACTTGAAAATAATACTCTTTTTTTTTTAACTTCCTTTCTAAGAAAATTCAGTACTGAATATAGAAAGCTGTTGGGTTTTTTAATCACTTGGTTAAGTCCAAGGATGTTTTTTCTGAAAAAGGCATCAAGATATACTGAAAAAAAAGAATATTGCTTCATTATTATGAATTTAAGCATTCATTATGGCTACAATAAAAGTAGAGAGATCAGAGTATGTGGAAACAGCATTAGTGACCCTTAACAGGGTCTGCCCCGTCAAGTTAAATGTGTGAATCATTTGCATATAAGTGACAGTCAATAAAATGATAATTTTTCACTAGCAATTTTGGAATGAAATTAGTAGTATTCAGACAATTAAACCTTTAAGTATGCAGTTGATGAAGTGGGATCAGTTTGCAAAGCCCTCTTTTTTAAAGTGATCGGATCTGAAGAACGAAATCTTTCATCAAATGATTAGTGGGATCATTTGGAATGGCAGCAGAGGTGACCGGAATTTGAGGTGGGAAGCAATGAAATGCATGAGAGGTTTAGGAGCTGATGGATACTCTCAAACACTGCCTGGTCTGAAGGGCTGCCCAGTGACCAGCCACGGCTTTGTTTACACAATACCTTTGCTGCCACCTCGGCCCTAATCCCAAGACAGCCTTGGGTAAATACACACAGCTCTCCTAAAACTTCAGTAACTGATCTTCAACCCTCAGGGGAGACAGTCAGGGCACCCTGTATTTAAATGATATGGACCTAAAAGGAGCCGTTCGTTACACGCAAGCAGGAGCATCAGCTGATTTTGTGCTTATTCCTGGGAAAGTCAATGAAGCAGAAATTCACTGGCCTGTCACTTCTTGCAGGGCTGGGCATCAACACAGACAGTGGGTTTAACTGTTCACAAAAAGCTCCTCTCCTTTCCTATTTCTTTTTCCCATCTCAGATCATAGTACAGGTTGTGAATTAAAAATTTTACAGATCAGAAAATGCTCTTACATGTGAACCAATATCTTGTACTGAGAGTGATTAAAATTCAGAATGATTCATGAAGATAAAAGAAGCAAATACTTTTTTTCCCCAGCAGGCTTTTTAATTTTTTTTTCTTTCATTGACTGCCACAGTAATGGAGTGTTTTTACCAAGCAAATAAGGCAAACAACCCTGAAACGCTGCTAATGAATTTCTAAATACGTAAAGAACTTGATCAAAAGTGTGCTAAAAACATAAAGAAACATTCCATGAAGATTTTGTTTTGTCTTTCATGCTGCATTTTTGTTCCTGGGAAAACTCTAGACAGAAGAAAAGCACAAAATCCTGAGAATCCTCAGAGGCTCCCAGTGTGCAAGAATGGATTGAACCAGGATTTGCGCTGTTATTGTCATGTGTCATCGCTCTGTTGGGAGCTTCAGAGTCCAGGCATGCTCCCCAGCCCCACTGCAACGTGACAAAAGGCGGCAGGGTGTTTGCTGGAGGTGCCTATCCCTCTTTGGAGCCCTTTGATCCTCTTTGGAGCCCTTTCCCAAATAGCCTTTGCAAATCTTCTGCGAGCAGATCGTGTTTAACCTGGGACATGGGTTTGAAAAACACAAGCCCAGAAACCTGTTAGGCTGTCCTAGACCCAGGCTTTAGGGATGCCCCCTCTGTAAGAACTGAGTGCTAGAATAGTTCATGCTCATCTCTAGCACCTGAAAAGTTTTAAGATTGAAGGTATATATATCTATTTAAAATGGGGGTTTGCACTAATGAAACAACATGAGAGCAGATAAAAAGCATTAACAGACTGCACTGAAAAAGTCTCCTAGGCTGCTTTCATGCCTTGATTTATTTGCATTCACCTTTCGGCAGGTTAAACTTAAATCTCCTCTCAGTTTTCTCTTCAACAGAAAAGAAGAGAGAGGTGTATGGAGCAGAAATAATGATGCATCTTTTGAGCTGACCTGACCTGGAATGCACCAGCCGCTCACTTTATGACTACAAAATCTTCCTCCTCTTTCCTCCAGATCTCTGCTTCAGGGTGGAGTCATGTCCTTCCCCTGTCTTCTAGGAGATCTTTGATTACCATGTCCAGTTTGTTTAACATATCCAGGCAGGTGGTTTTGATTTGGGGTTGTTTTTTCTCTTCTCTTTTACAAGTTTTCAGAAATACATTGGTAGAACTAACTAATAACTCCCTTGTACTGACTCTTCTCAGAATCATCCAAAGACCAAAGATGAGATCATAAATGTTGACATTTTTCTTCTGAGAGATTTCCTTCCTCTCCTCTACATGCTTTTAAATATTTGGTTACCTCAAACAGTCCTTATGTACCATGCCTGGGATGCTGTCACACACATGGAAGTGCAAACCTTCACAGTGTCATGAAAATAATCACAAAAAAAAAAAAAGAAATCTCCTTGTGTTTTGGTTAAAAAACTTGTGTCCTTTTAAGACATATTAAGGGTAGCTTGCTAATTATCTCATGCTGTGTTTTGGTACAAGAGAAATGAATTCATGATTTTTTTTTTCACTTTAAATTCACAAAACTATCAGTGAAAGACAGAGTTGGGGAGCAACTGGTCAAATAGTATTATCCCCCTTCCCAGAAAATGATCTAGAGATACCCAGATTCTGAAAAAAAATGGATTCTGGAATTATCCTTCCATCATCCACAGATGCATTTTTATCAGAAATTAGAAGTTATTATAAGTTTAGAATAGCTCATGGAAAATTAAAAAGGAAAATTGTGTTACACAAGAATTTTTTCGATTGTCTTCTAAGTACATTTGTACATACATATTTCTTTATGTGTTTCTATCAAGTGTCAGTTCACCGAACCGTGATTTATTTGTATGTATTTTCACTTGAGATGTTCTAATCTAATAAACCTTTCAGAAGTATTGGAATTAAAAGTAATCAAAGGTTTAATTTTCAATCTTAACATAAACTTTTCCTTTTAATCACCAAGAGTTCCAGGTTCATGATTAATCCTTTGAACAGAATCAACATTTCCCGAAAGAAAAGCTTCAGAAATTATTATGGAGGAATCACAGGGCATATTCTGAATAAGGTAAGTGGAATGAATTAATCTCTCTCAAACTTTGGTGACCAGAAACTATTTTATTATGTCTAAGACATATAGTATAATGGCTGTCAGAACAGAACATAAATTCCTTTGACATAAAATTACACTGTTTAATGAAAATAAGCTACAGATGGATGGAAACTTCTACTGAATCCTCTGTCACCCCTGGAAATTCTGAGAATAGCTGGCAACAATAAATATAGAGAAAAGGTGAAGAACTCTTACTCAATTTTACACATCATTTACTGTTCCTGCACCAATTTTCTTTTAAAAATGGACATTTTCCAATGTCACATGCAGTGGTTTGGAGGAAAAAAGTTACTCTGTGAGCTGTTCAAAGTGAGCAACTTGGATAATACTGGGCCCACCAATCAACAGGTTATCTTCTCCAATGCATGAGAATTGATATCATTTATTTTCACCCATATTATTTATTACAGGACACATATGGAAACCTTCTGTTTCATAAAGCATCTCAATAAATAGCCTTTATTTTATTTGTCACATAAAAATTTTACCAGTGAGACAGAGCTTGTGCCCAACTTGGCTCATTTTAAAAACATGTATCTTATAAGGAAATGTCAGGTAGTTTTTGAGTACATGAAGTATGTTTTTGTGTGTCTGTTAAATCTTCCTTTCATAGGCACAGTCCTTAGACACTCACTCCCTGTTAGAGCTACTGGTGTGTTAACCACCTGCTAGTTCCAAGAGTGCTTGAGGTGTATTCCTAAATATAATTCCCTATTTATAGTATAGCTGGTTGAATCCTATTATGTGGGAAGGAAAGCCAAAAGTCTTTCATATGTCTACATTTTTCAGAGCCATAAAATTAAATGTATATGAGAATATACTCGTATATAATGAGTACATTGGGTTTTTCACCCAGACTACTTAGGGTGAGGACTCAAAGACAGCGTTTTAAAAAGCAGCTAAATGCATTTCACTGCTTCTAATACCAGACATTTGGAATGTCTTAATACTGAAATCATCTCCATTTTTTACTTATTATTTCTTAAGGGCAAAATGTCGGGAAAAAAAAGGAAGGTCTTAATCTGGGTGCATATTAGCATCTATGTTGTGTTCTAGTTCTCATAGAACTGCTTGAAGCTTTTCTGAGATGTTGATATTTGTATTTCAACTCATTTAGTATATTTTTATTCTTTTAAAAGTTCCAATAATGCCAACTTGATATGTGTATCAGTATATATACTTTGTGAAATTGTTGAGCAGTCTTGTTGTTCTGAGCTCGAGAAAAATCCTCTGCCATGTCTGTCTTTGTGGAGGGACATGTGGGTCAATAATTATTGAAAACAAAATCAAACTGCTGCTGACAGGTGGGCTTTGAAAAGCAATGTTGGTGATAAATATAAACATCAATAGATATCTCACCACTGATTCACAGAGTCTTTGTTAGCAGCAAAACACCTTTGCATGAAGCCCAAGAGGATTTTTTACACCTTGGCTTTGTCAGGTTGCAAAATATATTTACATATGACATTTATTTGAAGATTTAGAAAGCTGAGGAAGGTGAAGTATTTTTTTGGATTTATCTTACTTTCTGTTTGTTGATTAGATTTCCATTTCTGTAGTATATTGTTGGGCAGTAGAGGGAGGGAGGGTAAGGGGTTTTTTAATAGTTATTCATTTTTTCACCATCTCCTCCTTTTTAAAGTGCCAACACAACCGCAATTTAGACTTCCTAAAAACATTGTAGAAAAATAAAAGATTACTGAACCACCTTACTGTTTGATGACCAGAGCATGTTAATATGTCACAACCTAGAACTTAAATCTCTACAGAACACTTGGAATATTTTGAGAGCAGAACTGATTTTAAGTCTTCTCACCAGATCATTTTTTTAGTAACCAACACACCTGCTACAGACACAGATCTACTATGGAAGTTTCTTTTATCTATTTATTTATTTTGCCACTCAACATTATCTTGGATTTTTTTCCATCCCCTCTTTTTTTTTTCTCTTCTTCCTCCCATATGATTTTGCAAGTGAATTACTTTGAAAGCTGAAAATCAAATTAGTTTTCTTGCTTCAAGGTGTTTAATTTATTGTTGTTGGGGGGTTTTATTAAAAATTTAAAAATCGTATGAAAATTTGTTCATATGAAAATTTGCTCTTATGAGTGTTTCCAAAATACTCGATGAATTGATGACAGATTTTAATTCACAGATTACATGTGCACATACAGATTACATATTTACAACATCAGGCTCTTGGGTAGAAAATATTGCATGTTGCCCAACTGATTTCGTTCATCAAGGTGTGTTCGTGAGGCCTGTCAGCATCAAGGTTTTTGGTTCATTTATATTCCTAAGAAAAGAACAGTGGAACTGAATCGTAGTTTTGTCTTTCAAAAAAATAGTAATTTAAAGCAATTGATTGAGTTTCATAAGGCAGAACTCTCAGTGTGCAGTTCCACAGAGGACTGAGACTGGAATTCCAAAGCACGGTTGTTTCTGTGACTTTTCAAAAATTTGCCATGAAGGAGGGAAGCATTAGCTGAGCACTGAGATTCTGCCTGCACTGTAATTTATGCCACTAGAAGGTCTGCAGGACCATCAGTGAGCTACTGCTAAGTGCTAAGGTCAGTTGTGCATTTCATACTTCAGCTGCAGAGGCACAATTTTATTGCTTTTCATAGTCATGGTGCACTGAAAATGTTCTTTATGATGCCACAGCCAATTAATTGAGGTACATTACCTAGAAACTAAAAAGGTCACACGTGGAACATAACTGACACCTCATAACCCCTATTAATGATTACAGAAATGCAAATTAGTGCCTTTCAGTACCCAACGAGTAGCATAACCCTTCTCCAGCTTTGAATTATGCTTCCATTTGCTTACAATCTTTACTGTTTAAAATGTTTAATTTACTTTTTTTTAAAAGTAACCTAAGGCTACGTTAAAAGTTATACACTATATAAATTATGCTATTCATATGAAGTCTATTAAGCTGCAATTATTTTTCTGTGTAATAGGCAGAAAGAACTGATACAAATCACACGTGCAATGCTTCAGTAACCTCTCTTCAAGGCTACGTGTGCTAAAACCTTTAAGGGGTTGCAGAAAAATGTTTGTCCTTATGAAGACAGATTTGTAAATCTAACAGAATTCCATGTGCTAAATAATAAATTATAGGTTTATTGTAGGTTTATTTAGAGGTGTTGTTATATTATTATTGTGTACAAAAGGAGTAATCCCAACAGTGGATGGGGAGATGTTAACTTAGTTACTGAGCTTGCTCCATTCTTTATGTCCAGTTATATGTGGCCACTTATAAGGTTGGTGCAGCAGAGGTCAGATCCTACTGTTTTTACTCTAATATTGTGGGTTATTGGTACTTTCTGAGGTTTGTATTAAAACCTGTATCATCACAGCATGACATCATGATATGTCATCACTGAACTGTGAGATTTCCTTCCCTCATAGGCTGTAGCATTTTTAGAGCTGACCAAGACCAAAGAAACATTTTTTGTGGAGTGTGAAAATTCTTTACAATAGAGTTTCATTTTAATTTTTTTAATATCTTGGTGGAGTTCCATCTGAAACTTAGAATCTCTGCTGCTTTCCCGAAGTAAAGACTCTGAAAGAGTAAGAATAGAGGACTTTGTTTTTCCTTGGGCCAGCTTTGTCTGGTGTGTCTTTGTGTCTTTCACCCACAGTGCAGGTTTGGCTCCTTTTCTCCTGTGTTCCCAGTGATGCCATTAGACTCCAGCAGACCTAAATGTAGTCCCCAAGCACCTTTATCATGGGCCTGTTGGCACTGCAGACACAGTAAAACAAATGTAAAGACCAGCGTGGCCTTTCTTGAACTTTCTCAGTATTTCCCAAGAGCCTCTGAGGACCAATCATCCACATCCAGCTCTCCAGCCTGACTTCACTGCCAGTAATTAAAGAATATGGATTATAGACTGACCAAATTATTCACAGAATTTAAAAAAGACAAGCATATTTTTGTGTTGAAACACACTTAACTCTTTCTGAGTAGCGCTCTGCTGGTGCCACATGTGGTAAGAACTCACTGCACCAGCTCTTCAGTTCCAGTGAACTGAATAACCAACAGTGCTGAGAAAATCCCCCGTTGGGAAAGATCATCTTCAGCAGTTTCTGACCTTTCCAAATTTTACTTGCAGAAGCATTTCAGAACAAGGCCATTGATTTATTCTCTTTTGCCAGATGACTGGTATGTTGATTTATAAAGTCATTTGATGGAAGAATTTTTTCTAAGGGTGTCTAAACCGCAGGGTTTTGCTGGAAACAATTTATTGGTTGGAGTTTTAAAAATTGCATGTATATCTAAGAGTTTAAAGCAGGCATAGGGTTTTTAGCCTTCCTTGGTAGCTGTCTATCTTAGAATGCAGTCTGAATATTGGGGGTGAATGGTGCAGAACCTTCACCTCAAGTGTTGGTAAATAGGCCAGAACTCCACCATAGCTCATTTGCCATTTGGTTCATTGTGTTCTTTCCCCCCTTATTTAGAAGTCATGAAAACATGAAAGTGTCAAGAAAGTGTCAGTTAAGGTCCTTCAATCTTCTGTTGCTAAATGAAATAAAAACCTCTTGGCATTTAGTCACTATGCATTTTAACTCCATTGCTATGTCTGCGTGTTAGATAATTGGAATGTGAATATATATACAAATTTTCATCTCTAAGATACCAAGTATAAGGTGAAACACATTCCAAACACCACGTTGCTTTCCAATCTGACAAAATGATTTAGTTGGCAGGAAGAAAACAGGAAAAAAATCTGTAGCAAATACTCCTGTATACACTTACAGCTTCATTGCTTCTACTTTCCTTCACGGTCCTTTTTGCTTCATGTAGTAAATCACTGAATGAGATTTTTATATTGTATTTTATTATATTTAAAAGATGAAATGAAATTTGACAAGTTCCTCAGAGAATTTCTAATCCATCCACTCTAGTTTATTTTCGTTTTGTTTTTTTTTTTTTACCTACTCTGTACTGTCTCTTTTGGCTCCCGACCTCTTCCCTGCAATCTTTACAGAATATTGTTAATGAAGTGTGTACAACGTTGCTTGGGAAAAAAGTGCCATAGTGATTTTTCTTTATTTTTGCAGCATGTTTGATTCCATCTAGCAGCTGCAGGCCCCAGTTTTCACAAAAGAACCTGATTACTGAGCCTGATTAAAATGAATTTTTCTTTATATGGCATTCTGTTTTCCCCAACTGAATCATTCCAGCACGTTTTTTTGAGTGTCATGTAATACTTAAGGGTGTAAAGACACAATCATCACAAGACTTTTTATTTACTATTGTTCAATACAAACAGTGTAGAGTGAAAGAAACTAATGAGGTCTTTGATAATCAATTCTTATCAGAAATGCCTTGGGCAGAATGTGGTTTTTCAATTATCATCAGTTGTTCAGTAGCTGTACACTGGCTGTTTTTTTTTTTCATCTAGAAGTGCTGATTTTATCTTTATTTTAAGAAAGATTAACTTACGTTTGAATGCTTGAAATTAAAACTGCTCCTAGTTGGACTGATTTCTTGACAACCAGAATTATTTTCTCATGCATGGTTTCACATGTGAGGAGTGTCACATAACCATTGAGCTAAGGCTGTAGGAGGAAAACTCCAAGATAGGAAAGGCAAGTAATTATCATGTAGGGGTTTGGGGAATCTGAGGGAAGGTTTTTCGTTTTTAAGATATTTTTGTATGCATTCTTTGAGAATAAAGGAGTGAGTAATGCATGGAATAGTCCCTAGGGAAAGGATGTTTCCAAATTTAAGAAGAAAGCTCCTGTTTAGTGATGGGAGAGAGGGAGGGAAGGATGGCCACTGAGACTGGTTATGTAAACAGCTGCATCCAAATATTCTCTCCAGCTTTTGAAAGGGACCAGTTGGAGACTGAGCAGTTTGGGCAGCTGAGGCAATGAATTCTTTTGGATTTTGGACTCTCTTTCCATCTCTACCTCAGAAATAAAGAGGTTTGCTTTAGGCGTTTCTTTTGCCCCACAGTTGTAATTATTGAGACAATGTCTCTGGTGGGAGGTAGGTGTCCTGAAAAAGCAAAACCAAACTTTGCCATGTAATACTAGTGGCTCATAACAGATTGGGGACCCCTGGTGGCCTAGTGGTTAGCATGCAGGACTCTCACTGCTGCGACCACGGGTTCGAATCCCAAGTCCCCCGGGCAGATGGTAGCTCGTTAGCCCTGTGAGGCCATCCATCTATGAGAAGGTCACTCTAAACAAACCTACGTCCTGAGGACCTCACTGCCATTGTCCAAGCTTGCTTGGCCCCGGCAGATGAACCTTAGGATTAAAGGGTGGGCTCAGTTCAGCGCAGGCTGTGTCTCACCTAAAAAATCCATTGCACAGGCTGGAAAGGTAAAAGACCTTTCCCCAAATCTTCGTTCGCGAAGATGGGCCATTATTATTATTATTATATTATTATAACAGATTATTGATATATTTGTGGTGTTTTAGTTTCTCTAGATAGAGGCAAAACTCTCTGAGCTCAGACTTACCCTGAGTTGACAGAAATCAGTCAGGGATAGTTATCTCTTCGATTAAAGTATGGCAGAGGAAAGGGCTGGTTTCAAGTGATGTAATACTTCACTTTTCCCAGGATTTTTTTTAAATTATTATGTATTTTTAGAGCTGTCTTATAAACTGTATAAAGCTGGTTGTAAACTGCTCTCTATTTTCTGTAAGAAATAATTCATAAGCTGTAATTTTATAATGTTGTGCTTCAGAACCCCTTTCTGAATTCTGGAAGCAGTATCACTAGATTGTATATTAACTTGAGGTGACAGGGACAAATATATATAAAAGCAAGTTGCATCTCAGTGTTTTACAGAGAGATGAGATGAGACTGTTGAATCCTGGAAAAGTTGCATCCAATATCTGGGAGGAGTCCCTGCTGCAGAGGAAGGATGATGTCCTGCTTTTTTTCCTTGTAGAAAGAAATGTTAGGACTGTATGAAGTTTCATTGTATTTTGTGTAAAGCTTGTTGTTTTTACTTCTGGCTCCTTTTCATAACTATCCTAATATGGAAAATGGGGAAACAGAAGAAAAAACATGTTATATTTATGGTCTTAACAACCATGGAGGTGTCTTGTATCTTTTCTAAAAGGCAGAGTTGTATAGATTATACCCTATGTCAGGGATTGCATCTTAAGTATGTCTGGGTGGTCAGGGGAGGGTGGTTTGGCTAATTGATGGGGCTAATGAACCAGTTGGAAAATACAGGCTTCCCTTCCACCATCTACCCCTATACTTGGTTTTTCACCCTGAGCCTCTGCAGCCAAAGGAAAGGGTTTCATGATTTGCACTCAGGGAAATGAAAAAAAGCAATTTTTTATTTCAACGTGCCAAAACCTCAGGACAGACACAGGACTAGGGATACCAACTGTGGTTTTGGGAATATTTACAGAAGGGGTTTTGCTGTAACTCAGTAACTTTGATTCCAAAATTGCTCTTAGGAGGTCAGCAGTGTCTGTGTTTGTGTACGTGGTGAAAATTTACATAAGGCAGTTCCACTAACAAGTGTAGTGGGCCCCTGAGAGTAATAAAGAGTTGATTTATATTTCAAACATAAATATTACTACAAGGTAGACCCGTGTTCTCTTAGAAAGAGCCAGGATTCTCTAAAAATTGTCACATAGCACCATCTTCTGAGCAGCCCCTGAATGGCAGCTGAGCTCACGGGTTTCACTGTACACTCAAGTAATAGGAGCAAACTTCGGTACTCAAAACCTGACTTTCCAAGCACTACACGACGAGAAAAATTGTATCCAAGTTGCTGAGGAAAAGCACTCGGATTATTAAGATGTGGGTCTGTGTTTAAGAGATTCATTTCTGCCTTGACTGAAAAGTTCATGGGCAAACCTCAATTAACCCTGAGGGAATTCACAATGAGAAATCCTATGTAGAAAATGTAGTGTGTATGACCCTCTCAATAAAATGATCTCATGTTACTGCACCAAGTAAAGAAATGTTGGACAAGTTCCAATAATATTGAATATAGGCCATTCAGCCCTTGGATTATGCAATTCTAAAATATCTAGCACTGATCAGTTGAGACTGTGGTTTAGCAAAACTGTTTTATGCAAGAAATTAAAAATTATACTCTATATTTTTGCCTATTTTATTTTTGTTCCTCTTTTATGCATTAATTTTATTATTAAAAAGTGTTTTCTGGGTAATATCTGTGGTAATACCTTTGGCTATACCTTACAGGGATATTGCAATTTTGCATAAATTACTTCGTCTAAACCTTAGAGTATTTTCGCACAATTCATGTAAACTGAGGCTTTATTGGACCTCGACTTAGATTAAAACAGATTCATTCTCTCACCGAAAAGAAGAAGCGGAACAAAAAGTTTCTTATATTAAACTTCCTGTTGGAATAAAAAACTTTCAGATATATTTTTTTTTAATATTAACTGTAAAAGATGAATCTATACTTAAAATAACATATTTAAAAGATCATTCCTGGACAATCATTCTCAAGTAAGTAGTCCAAGCAATAAGTGATGGATATATTTTCTTAGTCACGTATGGTTGGCTGGTGAAGTTAGCACCATTCTCTTCTCTACATTCCATAGGTATTCATGTACAAGAGGACAAGTTTTTTAGTTATCTTTGCATATTTAGAGTTGCAATGAAGCAAAAGGTCCTCAGGGATGTGGGTCTGAGGAAGAAAAGGTGTGGAGCCTTTAAGGACTCTGTGTGTGAATGATGTAGTGGAGCTTTACTGAAAAGCAGGAGTGGTTGAACGCAGCACTTTGCTGTTGGGTTTCTTTGGCAGGAGAGGAGGTCAGAAGGGATTTCAGAGATAAAAAGAATACAGCTTTACTAGGGGGGGGAAAAAAAGCAGACCTGTCTCTTTCTGTGAGGAAGTGCAGCGGAACTATTTCTGTTCCCTTGTAAGAAGAGATGGGGAGTAAGAGGTGAGGCTCAAATAGCAACTGCAGGTACTCTCAGCATACAACCTGTTAGAAATGCTACATCATTGTGACTGTTACAGAAATTCAGTTTAACCTCTTCAGCAATTAATTGTAATAAACAAGAAAATTCACTGTGGGAAGGACTCACTCTTAAATGTACAAATAAATTCATTGCAGTTTATTAACATGCAAATTTTATGATGTCTGAGGTCAGAGAAAATGAGGTAATTTCAGTGAACCATTTTGCTTTTGAGGAGTCAGATACTGAAACCCAGGTATTTAGTATCTATTCAGCATCATGCACCCCATCTCTGAGTCTGGGCTCACGTGGGAAGCCAAGAAACGACATCGTGTGATGACATTGTACAGAAACACACATGTAGGAAGAGACAAGATTAGCCTCACATGGCACTTTATTGCTTCCCTTCCAGGAAATTACCTTGGACATTCCTTCCAAACACGAAAACCAATTGTCCCTTTTCATGTTAAAGATTTTTTTTCACTCTTAGAATTGTTAGAGTTGGAAAGGACCTTAAAGATCTCTTGTTCCAGTTCAACCCATTGAGCCTACACCGTAGAAAAGCTGGTTTTGTAAGTTCCTCAGCCAAGAAGGCAGAAAAAAGAGAAGGTGGCAGCCAAAATGTATTGATTGTGGAGCTCAAATATGCTTCAAATTTCTATATATCTTGTTGGCTTAATGAAGAGAGTATCCAGAATGGTGTTAACTTATTAACTAATCTGTGTGTTGAAATAACTAGGCCCAAATCCTTCCCTAATATATTTATTCTACTGTGGCATCAGGGAAATGGTTAAGCTGCATCTTTAGTCTTTTCCAGAACTGATTTCACAGGTAAGTGGTGTCCCTGCTCCCCATACATTGTGTTATATAAAGTATCATTGCTGGTGCAGTTCATGTAGAGATCACCCAAGCCAAAGAGGAAAAAAAGGTGTCTTAAGGGCCAGGACTTAAAAGGCAAGAAAATACAATGGGCAAAGAAGATTGGGACTCAAATCTTCTTTGGGCAAAGATTTGGGCAAAGAAGAAATAGCACAACTGATATCATTGTTCCAGCAAGAGTCCTGATAAGAAGCCCAGAGCAGTGCAAGGTTGGGATGAGAGGGGATGGCTCCCTCTGGGAATGGCTCCTGCCACCCTGTGAAACCAGCCAGATGTGCTGCAGCTGTCAGGGATCCACTGAGCAAAGATGCTGCACAACTATTGCACCAACTCATGTTTGAAGAACCAGGAAATGGGAAGGCAGGACACCTCATCAGAGAATATCTCCAGCACTTCCTCTCACCTAATAATGTCTAAACATCTTCAAATTCTTTCCAGTTTGCTTGTTTTTCATCTTCCTATTAGGTGTCCAATTTCCTTTTTTGGATTGCTAGTTTTCTTTCACGTGATTTTTCACTGTTGTACAAATAATATGGGAAAAACTCCCAAAAACCTCTAAACAAACTTCAGTACTAAAACTACCAAGGAACTTCTTTCTGTAGAAAATTCAGTCATGTCACTTTGTTGCTTAAATTCAAATATCTGCTCAAATTTTATGTTTATGTTTTCTAACACTTAATATTTCATCTTGTGATAGTTCTTGTCAAGGTTTCATCCTAAAATAGATTATTTTGAATTAATTCATGTTTTGAGTGCGAAATATTCCTCTGATTCTTTACAAGCTGAAATGAAGTTTAATATCAACAGCTTCAAACAGCCTGTGCACAACCTGATTCCCAGCTGGCACTTCCAGACTCCCAGTGTCTGTTTTGATGTGCCTCTTGCATGTTTCTTGACATTAGTTGTACATTGTTTGTATAATTTGTGTTTGGGAGTCTTAAAAATGGGCATTTGATATCAGGGCTTTCCAAACAAGAGTAGAATATATGAGGTTGCACTAGTTCCTGGCAGCAGGGATGTGCTTTTATAGGAGAACAGGAGAAAAGCAGGATTTAGAGGCTGAGTGATAAATAATAGTGACCCTCTCTCTCTGTCCGTACAAATCCTTATTTCTATAGAAGGGTGCACATGGCTGTTGCATGATCAAAGCAGGATGGCAGCAAAGAGAAAGAAACTGATGGAATTTTTTTTAATAACGTTAAAAATTAATAACGTTTGCTGCAAAAAGATGTTCTAAGTAGGGGGTCAGACAGGATGAGGGAGAGAGAAATTTAACACCCATCCTAAATTCCCAAAGGTCTTACTGTGCAGGTTCACTGTCAATTTGGTGGTTGGCCCCTTGTATTTGCTTCAGGGTGCTTTAATGGGAAATTAAAATGTCTTCCTTCTCTGATGGGAATACTGGAACCCATGACCCACGAGCTGGCTTAGGGTTTGTTCCCCATTTTGTCGGTAGGGGTTTTTGTGGATCTTTTTCTCTTTTAAAGTACAAAATGAGATTGATCCTTCTATGTTTTCTCGTTTTGAAAGGATGTAAAACAAAACCCACTACATTGTTAAAATATAGTCTAAATTTTCTTAGCAGAGAAAGTAAATTTTATTTGAATGTAACATGCTATATGCAAACATAATTCATTTTTAAAGTTAAAAATGTTCTTCCTTTTATAAATATGCTTATGACATTTCATCTTTAGAGGCATTCAACAGGTTTAATACTATAAAGTTTTTAAAATAACATATTGCTGAATTCTGATAACACAGTATTCTATCGGGAAAGTTACTCTACACATTCAAAGATTTTTCATCTCTGTCCTGAATTTTCTGACAAAAGAACAACATAACAAACACTAAGGTGGGTACTGACCAAGTATTGTGCTTTACAGCATAGAATATCTTACATACATTCTTTTTCTAAAATACACTTTCAGCATTTGAAATTATATATATAAAAAATGAAATTAATGCAAAACAAATCAAAACCTTCATTAGAAATTGGCACACAAAAAGAAAATATCATGCATGTGGAACATCATGTGGTGTTTTCCCGTTTAATCTTGATTCTTAGCATTCCCCTAATTTCAGATAAAACATAAACATGTTTATCTAAATGGTATATAATGTCACACAGTGGATGTGGTTTTTTCCTTACCATATTTCTACTGTACATGAGAGAAAGCTGGTAATCTTCAGCTGGGGTCAAAGATTGTCATATCAATATGATATAAAAATTTCATTTTGTAAGTTATATTCAAGGAATGCAATTATACGATTGTTTTAAAGTTTAATGCATGGTTATTATCCCAAGAATAGTCAAATTAGTTCAGCACATACTGACAGATGGTTGTGGGCAAAGAGAAATCCAGGAATAACCTGACACCCAGAACAGCATTAAAATATCACATATCTGTGCACTGCGAAAATAATTTTAAATTATATCAGCATTGTGTTTTGAAAAAAGAGATTTCTTTCTCTTGGCACATATTTAATAGCATGAAGGTACCTTAGCCCTACTATTTCTTAACTTGCATTATTCAATTCAATATACTGCTAAAAATGGATATTTTGTACACAGTACTGCCAAAGCTGGATGGTAAATAACAACCAATTCTCTGCTTCTCTGATTTGATCTTAAAGTTAATTTAGTAGTTTTATTTCTGAATATAGAAATTAAGCTGCTCTGTAGAGAATATTCTGTTGCCAGTGATATTTATGAGCAAATATTTCCTTCTGTGCAGTTCTCTGCTGAATGTGTTTCTTAGTCATTTTCATTTGCTTAAAATATAAAAGCTCTTTTTATAAACATTTTCATTCCTGCCAACATAGACAGGAAAAAAGTTTATGAAATCTTATACACCCGTTTCTCACTTTACTACTGCATTTTATAAATAACAGATACACTTTTTTAACAAACAGGAACCATTTAAACATGTTACCGTATTTTGTGTTTTAGGCATAATAAAATAATTCAGTTATGCAGAACTGTCCAATTTTTGTGATGCAGGAAGACACTTTTGTGCTCTAATAGATGGCTCAGTTATTGTCTGTGACAGAGGGTTACTGAGATGTGTGTAGTCCAGGCTGCTCTCTGGAAACGTTTCTTCTGAAACTCCACTCACTTTAGTTTTGGGATATTTATAGTCCTCAGGGCAACTTCACCACAACAACACATGCTCCAGCCCTTCCAATGTTGACAGGAACTTCCTAAAAATAGAAAGAGGAAAGAAAAATAAAAAGGAGGAAACATAGGACTGAAGAAGAAATTACTTCCAGGTTAATAGGAAAACAATTTGTTTATTTGAACTCATGTAATGCTAAAAAAATTAGATTTACCCAGGGCTCTAAAAAACACAATTTGGGCTTTTTGACAAAATTCAGTAGCTGCTGAGAGTTACAGGAGTGTAGGACGGTAGTGTTGCTGTTAACATCTGTAAAAGACCTTCATGTTCTATGCTCCAAAACAACAGACTGTGCGGCTACAAAAATACCTAAAACTACAAAAGTGTTAGGTATTTCCTCATGGTCTCAATTGTGACAATCATAAATATGAAAATTTGAAAGTGCATCCAGAAGACACCACTAATGACAAACACACACCAGCTCCAGCCATGGCAAATTTAAGCACTTAAAGCCCAAAATGATTTGTGCACCAGGGTTCACTCACCCAGGCACAGCCTCCACCCCTTAGTCTGAGAAGTTTTATCCAATTCTTTCACAAGACAGGCAATGATATTTAATTCAAGCCCAGTTGTAGTATTACTGCAGCCTGATATGTCATTTTTCTCAACACCAGTGATAACTTTGTGATGTAGTTTTGTCAGTTATTTAGACAGAATTATTCCTTGCTGCAGGAGGAATTCCTACTATTTCCGAGGTGATTCTTCCCATTACCTCTGTCCACTCGTTGTTCTAGGCATCGTAGGACTCCACCGTGTCCAGGTAGGTGTGGCCATCGTAGCCCCCCACGGCATATAACCTGTCCCCCAGAGGGCAGATCCCAACTGCATACTGAGGGACACTCAAGGGGGACACTGTTGTCCAAGCATCTGTTTTAGGATCATACCTAGGAATGTTTGATGGTCAAATGTGCAAAAATACATCATAAAAACACATCTGAAATTTAAATTACGATATTTGCTTATTTTCTCCTGTATTGCAGTTCAGTTTATACTGGGAACTAGTGGAACTGTTATGTGAGTCAATATTTAATTCGGCCACTAGAGGGGTCTTCAAGCCAATGGAAAATGACCATGTTTTCACTTTTTGCTTTGCAGTCTCTCCATTTCGATCCCATTAAGCAATCAATACATTTTAAACATAAATGGGACCCGAGGGAATGATAACATGGCCACCAGTTGAGTCAGCAAAGTTAATTTCAATATATTACTTTTCCTTCTTCCATAAAGCTTTTGGTTTTTTCTTTCTTGTCAGAGCTAATGTTTTCAGAAAATTTAGCAGTGGGTGAAGTGCAGAAGTTTCCTGGGGACCCTGGAAAATGATGCCGGGTCTGCCAAGAAAAGTGGGGCCAAAAGAGCAGGACCTGGGTCTGCGAGTGTGGGAGAAACAAGGGAGAGAGCAATGGCCGGGTCATCCTCTGCCTCCAGGAGGGAGGGCAGCAGGAAAGGCCATGGACTAAACCACTGAAGTGCTGTTCCCCAGGGAGCCCCTGCACAGCACTGAACTTGCCTCTGCACTTGCTGTCCCTTTCCCAGCGGAGCCGAAGCGTCGGGTGCGGGTGCCGGGGGGATGGAGCTGCCAAGGACAAACTGGGAGGGTGTTTGCGAAGGAAGGGGGTAGAAGGAGCTCTTGATGTGCTTTTTTTACTTCTTCATCCCACAGAATTGCCACAAGAGGAAATACCTCAGAGGGGCTTCCCTCCAGATAAGCCCTGAATATGCCAGGAGGTTTCAGCCGGGAGAAAGGAGCTGTGGAAGAAAACCAGCCTAAAAATAGCCAGTGAGGATCATCAGGTTTTCCAGCCAAGAAAAACAAGGACGGAGATGAGGGAATCGGGTTCCAATTAATAATGATTTGGTGGGTGCAGGAGTGATTTCTGTGTGTTTTCCAGTCCCTTTTGGTTCCTGGGATGATTTTAAAATTATGGCTTTAGCAATCAGCTAAATTGGAGATGTTGTTTTTGAGAGGAAATGATGCCAAATAAATGCAGAGAGAGAGCATGGAATCATCCTGGGATCCTGGAGTGGTTTGGGTTGGAAAGGATCTCAGGGGTCATCTCCTTCCACCCCCTGCCACGGGCAGGGACACCTTCCAATAGACCCTCCAGCCTGGCCTTGGCCACTTCCAGGGATGGGGCAGCCACAGCGTCTCTGTGCCAGGCCACCTCCCCACCCTCCCAAGGAAGAATGTCTTCCTTATGTGCAATCTTTCCCTTTCTTCTCTGCAGGAAGTGGGCTGTGACAAGGGAATTGGCTCCCACGAGGCCAAGGATCAGAGCGGGCTCTGCACAGGGGACGACTTCCACTTCCGAACGGGGAAGGGCACCTTTGTCCCCAACCCCGGCAAACTGGGGTGGAGTAACATCTGCCTGCAGCTGGCTGGAGTTCCTGTTGGCTCTGGGCTTTCTGTCCACGGGCCGGGGATCATGGCCAGAGTCATTCAAACCTGGGGAACAGTGGCCTTCACACCATCCCTGCAGCCCGTCCAGGGCAGGCTGCTGCCCATCGGCCCCTGATCGCAGGTGGATGTAGAAGTGATGGTGTTTAGGGAATGCTGATTGTATTTCCCTGACTTTAGCAACGTGGTCATTAAAAAGAGAAAAATAACAAGTCTACGGAAATCCCCTGCACTTGGGAGCTTGTGGCGCTCTGGATTAAGTCTTGGCTCTCTAATGTTAAAACTGTGGGCGAGGCGAGGGGCGGTGTCCGAGCAGGGACAGCGGCGGGGCCGGACGGGGCGGGCCCGGGGGTCCCTTCCCCGCGGGGTCGCAGCCGCGGAACCCGCCCCCGCCCCGCGCGGCCCCTCCCGGCGCGCCCCGCCCGTCGTTGGGGGCTGCGGCCGCTCCCGGCGCTGCCGAGGCTGCCGGGGAGGGACCGGCCTGTGCTGGTGGAAAGGGGGTTCGTTCCTTGTGTTCGAGGGCGGCAGCGGGAGCGGCGCTGCGGGAGAGGCGCTGCGGGAGAGGCGCTGCGGGGCGGGCCGTGCGGGAGGTGCCGGGTGACGGCGGGGAAGCCGCGGCGGGGCCCGGGGGCTGCAGCTCTCTGGCTTCCCGACTCGCTTTGCAGACACTTGCCACCTTCAGAGGAGGCACAAATCCTCGCGGAGCTGAGCAAGGGGTACGGGCAGTGCAGCGAGCTGGGCCGGGGCTGTGACTAGGGGAGGGTGTGCGCAGTCCCCCAAAACCCGCCCCCAAAACAACCCCAAAGCCCAGAGCAAAGCGCGGCGGGACCGCGCCGGCCCCGCCCC